>NC_087063.1:11320367-11626574 GCF_963678635.1 Symsagittifera roscoffensis | reverse complement strand
GGGGAGGGGACAGTCATTAGTACCAGAGGGGGGGCTCGATTCGCAGCGGAAGGATTTTTATTATAGCATTTCAACCTGACTCTTTCGGGGTCTTTCTCATTATAGCCACCCAGTAAATTATAGTCCTCCAGTAAATTATAGTCCCCCCAACCTTTCCCATTATAGCCCTCCCCCCCCCCCCCCCCACCGAACGTTCCAATTATATACTCACTATCTGTACTGATTTACACTACTATATAAACAGAAATTCATTTTTATGGAATTATTTCATTATTTTTGGACATTAAGGTCATTTATATCGATGAATTTTCATGAACTGAATATTGATTGAGTATCAATTCAAGCTGCCTCGGCTCCTCCCCCCCCCCCCCCCCCACCTCACACGACCATCTATTTGATGGTGTAACAAGTGGTTTTATAAGGTTAATTATGAAGACCAAATGGCTCTTTTCCAGTTCCCCCCTTTCAAAACACCGAGTCTTATGTTTGTTTTACGTGTTATTACGGCTAAATGCGTGATGTTACGCTGTAAAGTATGAAGAAAAAATCTGTTCACAGTTGTCGATTTGTTCACCACGCCAAATTTCATTGCATTATGACAACGTTAATTAAGCTTTTCAAAATTGAATTTGAAGGTGAGGGAACTGGAAAAGAGCCGAAAACAAGTTAAAAATTGTTGATTCATACGGGAAATACCAAAAAGGGCTCTTTTTCCTCCCCCTCCCCCCACCTTACACAAGCATCAATTTTATGGTCTAAGGAGTGGTTTTACAAGTTTAATTATGGAGACCAAATATGTTTGTCATGGCCTTATTAGTCTGTCCGTCAATTTTCATGACAATCGAAGAATGTAAACAAATATTTTATTTATTAAAATATGCAGGTGGTTGGAAAAGGAAAAAGAGCCCAAAAAGAGATGAAAATTTAAATTCTTACAATTTTGCCAATAGAAGATGGTTTTTCCAGCTCCTTTTTTCACAATTAGCTTATCTGTTGTTTTAGATTTTTTTTTAAAACAACATTTTTTAGCCAGAGATTTTTAGCCATTTTTGGCAATCTAAAACAACCAATTTAATTTTAATCATGTGTTTTTCGAAATTAATTTGGAAAGCAGCTGTTTTTCAAAAATTTTTACAAAACTGTTGGCTCTTTTTCCTTTTCCCCCCACCTGCAATTTTTTACAAGTAAAGTTACCATTCACATTGTCCGATCATTATGAAAATTGACATGCGGACTAATTAGGATGAACCAAACACATTTATTCTTCATATTTAACCTTGTAAAACCACTCGTTACACCATAAAATTGATGGTCGTGGGAGTTGGGGGGGGGGGGTTAAGGAAAGAAAGCCAAACTGTTTTTTGTTCTGTCCGCGCTTCCTCTTCAATATTAGAAGCCTTAAAAAGAAAAAAGAGTAAAACTGAAATTGGAAAAAGAAAAGATGCATTGAAAGAGCTGGAAAAACAGACAACTGCGGAAGAATCTTTGAGCGACCCAACGCAGTGTGCTGCAGTGAGCACGGTGTATCTTGAAATTATTGTGCCACCACAATGAGACAGGCTGTCTTTATTTGGGTCGATTGCAGGGTACCTGAATTCACGCATCACTTCAACAAAGAACTTGCTCTGGCTGTCGGTAACACAGCCATTGCAGATCCTTTTTTCACAATTGTTCTCCAGTTTGCTAATGTACATTTTATTTCTGCATTGAAAAATGAAAAAATATATAATTTAAGTCTTTAAATACTTTATTAAAATCAATTATTTTGACATATTTGTTCACTTGTTCAGTTCATGCTGTTAAGTTGTTTTTTTTTCAATTAGCAACTGCATATCGAAAAAAATATATATCACTAGGCCCATTCCGCTGAATAATTGTCGAACATTTTTTGGTTGAAACCAAAAAAAACTGCTTGCTAACCAGGCGCGGATTTGGGGGGGGGGGGGACGCCCCCTCCTCAGGGATTCGACCCCATGCCGACCCAAAGGGCCCCCCTTTGGTACTTTTTAAGAAATTCATTTTTGGTGACGGACCCTTAAATTTTTCTAAAGGCAATCTAAAACAACCAATTTATTTTCAATCATGTGTTTTTCGAAATTAATTTGGAAAGCAGCTGTTTTTCAAAAATTTTTACTGCAAAACTGTTGGCTCTTTTTCCTTTTCCCCCCACCTGCAATTTTTTACAAGTAAAGTTACCATTCACATTGTCCGATCATTATGAAAATTGACATGCGGACTAATTAGGATGAACCAAACACATTTAATCTTCATATTTAACCTATGTCAGAATCATTTATTTTCGGCTCTTTTCCAGTAAATTTCAAAAAAATTTTAAGTTATCTCATTTCATTTCCTGTTTCGTGCAGTTGCTACGTATTACGTTTCTTAAATTTGTTACTTTTCAAATAAGATTTTATTTATTTGAGTTTTCTCTAAAATTTCTATTTTACATAAACTTCGTCGCCTCTTTAAACAACCCCCTACCCCAGTTTCCATAATGGAACGTGAGCGGGGTAAAACAAATGGGGGAAAGTGGAACAAAAATTTTAGATGAGAGGTTAATTGGAGAATGGGGGTAAGTAGGTGTTGTTCACCCTGAGTAGTCCCCCTCGCCCGTCCGCGTTCAATGGTAATTAAACCGGGGGGTGAACTGTAACTTTGGGGTTGGTAAATGCGGATGGCGACAAAGTTAGGGAGGGGGGTTAATTTGAGTAGGTTTAGATTGTGAGTAGGCCGTGAATAACGCAGAAATGTTTCAAGTTTGGCAGAAGATTTTGCGAAAAATGAAAGACTATAATCCGTTATAATCAATTATAATGGATTTTAAATGGATTTTAATTCATTATAATGGATTTTAATGGATTGTGTTCTTACAAAATAATCAATTATAATGACAGTATAATCGTAATCTTCATATTACGGCTAAATGCGTGATGTTACGCTGTAAAGTATGAAGAACAAATCTATTCAAATTTGTTGATTTGTTCACCACGCAAAACTTCATTGCATTATGACAGCGTTAAAACGACTTTTCAAAACTAAATTTGAAAGGGGGGACTGGAAAAGAGTCGACCAAATATGTTTGGCACAGCCTAACCAGTTCGCGTGTCAATTTTCATAACGATTTGACAATGTGAACAGTAACTTTACTAGTAAGAAATTGCAGGTGGGGGGAAGAAAAAAGAGCTGACCCCTCTTTCGTATGACTAGACCTAGCAGTGTGATGTTTTGTGCTCTTTTCTACTCTATCCCCACCTTTCAACCTTCCAAATATCCCACCCCGGCTCTTTTCCAGTTTCTCTCCCCCCCCCCCTTTTAAATGCATTTTTGAAAACTTTTTTTAACGTTGTCATAATGCAATGAAATTTGACGTGGTGAACAAATTGACAATTATGAACAGATTTGTTCTTCATACTTTACAGCGTAACATCACGCATTTAACTGTAATAACACTTAAAACAAACATAAATATCGATATTTTGAAAGGTGGGGAGGGAGTCAAAAAGAGCCCCCACCCCCACTTTTCAACCTTCCAAAGTTCCCACCCCCACCTTTCGAACTTTCAAATTAGCCGCCAGTCCTCATGTCATTCTTAAATAGGAAACATTTGCGCTTTTTCCGTTTTCGGCCACACCACAAGCATCGATTGGCTCTTTTTCCTTCCCCCCACCTCACACGAGCTTCAATAAATATGTGTAACGAGTGGTTTTACGAGGTTAAGTATGAAGACCAAATACGTTTGTCATGGCTTCATTAGTGTAAGAGCCCATCAATTTTATAGTGTTAGAAAAAGTCGAAAAAACTCGGAAATCTTCATTAATTAAATGCATGTGAACTTTTTGGTGACTTCAGATTTCCCTCGTTTTTCCTAATAAAAACCGCCAAATTGATCTATGTAAGCACCAAAATTAAAGTAATTCTTTTCAAAAATTGAACGAAGGGCCATCGCAACCAATTACGCTACACCTTAGTAGTTTTTGCAACAATGTCATTGACCAATTTGTAACATTCGTCTACTGCAGTCACACATGAGGCTTAAGAAAAATAGGCCCTATAACCATTGGCTCAAGAGTCAGGGACACTATCTCTTGTGTTTTTGTACCTCAAATCAGTCGGAGCCAATTCGGTTCGCTTGTGACATGAGACTACGACCCGTTACAGCTTAAAGGCTACTACTAAAATATCCCCCTACTCTAGAATTAATAACGTCCCCATACTCAGGTCTCTAGATACCCAAAATACATGAACGCCGTTAAAAACCGGGTTGGAACAATCCGTTAAGTTACTTTTTATTAGACAGTGGAACTTTGATCCATTTCAGATGGATCAACCTAAAACTCGCCTTACCTCAACATAACGATCATAAAACACACTCTAGAAATTTAAATTAGTACTCACATTGTAGCACGCTCAAGAACCAGGAAGTAAATAAGTCGGTGAGCAACTCAAGAATCAATAAAGTAACTAAAATGAGTTTAATGTTAGTCAGTTTTAATAACAAGAACAAGTTTGTACTCTAGACTGTGAGTTCTCGTGAACCATTGGGACACTCCAGCTGTCCACCTTTCCACCGAAAGTTCACTCTGGTCCAGTTAATAATAGTACTCCAGTCACAACAATCCAGTTCGTGGGAATGCGCTCGTCTCTGTTTCAGATGGGACAGCTCTACTCTCGATTATTATTGCTACTGAAATTGCGAATAGCAATTTCCCACTGATTTTTCTAGCAACTTTCCCGCGATTGTCACTCGATCGTTCTGACTTCTCTTTTCTGATTTTCAGTTATCGCGAGAAAATCGTGCATGACAGGTTCCATTCGAAATTTTGAAAAACTAAATTTCACTCCAAAATCAAGTGTTTTTTGCTTCTCTCAAGGTCAAACTTCCGAATATGACCGACTGGCACATACTCCCCGGACTCGAGATCGATGTCCTCATCGCGTGCTGTCTTCTGCCAGTGAGTCCCAGAAAACCGAGTGTTACTCAAGATACAGTGCCAGTGGTCATTTACAGAAGTTTGCAGCAGACTTAAGCTTATCTACACCCCAAAATTCACAGCCATGTAAAATTTTCACACTATCGTCAAACAGCAATCAAAATCTGCACACACCTGCACCCTTGAATTCTTGCTTTCCAAGCCAATCATTTAAAATTTCTTTTGTCCTATTCAATCAGGAAATTGTCATGCAGCATTTTGATTTATATAATAAATATAGTATTTTAATAACAATATTTGCTTTGTTAAAACTTCTTTTTCGTGAATCCAAGTTTCACCCGGATCCACGCTCAAGCCCCCTTTCCCCTCTCAAGACTCAAGATCCATACGAGCCACCCACTCATCTCGCACTCTTCGCCTTGGAGGTACTACACCCTGAAGTACTAGATACGGCAAACTGTCTCAACAGTTCCTCTTCATCATCGGAGCTAATCACAATCTCCTCCCAAGCCTTCAGCTGTTCGTAGGATCGCATCCATTCTCTTTGCTCTTGCAACCTCTTTACTTGGTTGGGTAGTGCCTTCACCCTAGATTCCCGGTTCAAACAAAAGGAGTTGTGCAGGCTCAAGCTCACGTTCTTCGCCAGGTCCTCCTCTAGTATCGATTCCCTCGCCTTGGTATTGTCTCTAGACATTTTACCCACTCTCTTCCATCCTGTCGTGATTGCATTACGATGGGTTAACAGGGGTCTCTTGAAAGCTTCCGGCCCAATCTCGGCCTGGAACTGTCGATACTCCTTTTGATGTTTTCTCATGTGATCTTTCGTTGTCATGTACAACCAGGACGTCAGCGTCGCCCGAAACCATGGGAAGTACCTCAAACGGCTCCAGACATGTCTGACTTCCGTTGGTATGGCGAATACCTTGCACGCAGTCTCAAACAACTCGAGTCTCCTACTGTAGTCTATCGCGTATATTGACTCTGCCGTTGGCGTCCCCGCTTCCCGATACTTCGTTATATTCTCTTCTATCCATCTCAGAGCCAAGATCGTACTCACTACCAAGATCGTCACCTTCTGTCGGTGATCCGGTAGTCCGATCGACCGGATTTCTTCCATATCCCACACCAGGCAAAGGTTCTTGTGATCTGGATACCACACCGTTTGCGCTAAACAGTGGCATGGGCATTCTTCATGGGTGATTTCAATGCTCCTGAGGTTACGCTCCCCCGAGGCTTCCAAGAGAGGCTCAAGCTCCATCATTTTCTCATGCATCGTGTCGTTATCTTCCAGGTTTGGAGCACTTCCCACAGGTTTTCCGATCACGTTTTGTCTCTCGTGGTCGCTTGTGTTCTCTCTCTCCAACTTCAAAAGTTCTTCTCCCCAGATTTCACTCAAGTCATCTCTCAATTCTTTTGGTACTGTCCCTCTGATTTTTCTCAACAACTTGTGCGAGTGATGCGATATCCGAGCCAACCTCACGCACTTGGGCACTGAGAAGGCCTTGTCCACCAGTACTCTCTGGCTGGATGCTTCCACCATCACCATGTGCAGTGGGTAGTGACTTCCGCACAAGTTGGCCATCATTGACCCTATCAGCGATTTCGCGTTCAATGGCAAGCCATAAGCTTCGCTCATGGGAAATCCCATTTCCGCCTCGAGACCAACCTTCCAGCTCCGGATGTGTTTTTGAGTCACCTGCAACACCCCGGGCCATGATTCTACGCTCAACGCCGTCACTAAATGATGTTCAGATTCTAGTCTTTCCAGTGACTGCAGACTACACATTCTCGAGAAGAATCCGAGAGCTGTCGCTATATTCACCGTGGTTCTCGCGTAACACTCCGCTACTATTTGCACTTCACTTTTCTCCCTTTCTGTTATGTCTTCGAACCAAGTGACCAGGTCTTCTTTTTGAAATGACAGTATTCTAACGCATGACCGTCCATCGCAGGTGTGCTCTCCGTTTCCACACGTCGAATCCAGACAGCTACCCGGCTCCAATTTCTTTGCTGACCCGGGATTACTAGTCTTTTCGCCTGGCTCTTGCATCTGAGGTGAAATTAGCTTATGCAGCACACTCAACTTTGCCAGATCTTCATCTTCCGTTGGTGCTAACCTCACTCGCTCGGTGGTTTCCTCGATCAGACTCGCGTGGGGATGTGGACACCAGGAGGGTCTTAATAGCTTCCATACCACTCCCAAGTTCGTGGTTAACAAGCCATTTCCATCGCCCATGTTCACTTCAACTCTCTTGTTTGAACGCGGTATGCTCACCACCTCTGGTGTTTTCTCAAGAATCAGGCCCAGGCTCGGCCCCTCTTTTTCCACCGCGTCTATTTCCATTATTTTTTCTGTCCAAAACTTCAGTAGCTCCGCTACCTCATGGTTCCTGTGGGCGCCTCCAGCTTCCGAGTCTAAGAAGGGGTTGTAGGCCATTCCCATCACTCGAGACACATATTGGTATTCCCCCTTCTCGCTGAGCCTCGAGTACTGCTCTGACGAGGCCAGGTTACGGTGAACATCATGTTCTTCTTCGAACTTCTTATTATAAAACCTCCGTACCTCGTCTAGCTTCCTATGGTTCTCTAGGGATAGTCTGGAACCCTCTTCCTTTTCTATTCCTGTGCTCTGATACACGTTCAAGATGACCGTTGAGACTCTTTTTTCCATGGTTTTGCTTACGCTTGCTCTCTGTTGGCATGCCAGGATAGTGCTATGAGACATCATCGACATTATCCATCTCAAGAAACACGTGGCATCCTTTCTTCTAGCCAGGCTCAAGCCTGAGTTGTCCCTGGCTACGTGTTGCATCAGTGCCTGATACACATCTAGCTTCTTGCTTCCCAACTTCAGCCTGTCATACGAGGTCAGTGTTTCCAACTCTATCCCCACCAGACTCCAGGTGAACATTAATTGTCCTGCAGTTCTAACGAAGGGATTAGCCATTAATGGTGGTGCTGATGAGGGTGTCCTCATTGCTTCTTCAAAATGATCCTTCAACAAGTTCTGCCAGGACCTCTTCAGATGATTTGCCATTTCTATTCTATTAACCTCGGCCTTTTGCAGGGTGGCCCAATTGCGTCGCTTGCGAGCTACTCCACTGTCCAACTTCTTCCAGCAGTCCTCCATTTCTTTCAATGTTTCAAGGGCCACCCACCACGTCCGGGAGGTGTTCCTCGTCTTGTTCCTCTCCAATGGATCACTTGTCACTCGCTTGCCCGTGGCCTGGTGTGCCTTCGAGATCCATTCTTTGCCGACATCTACTTCCCATGTCTGTCCGTTCGTTGAACCTCTCTTCACGTTTATCTTCTGAGGCTTGAAGTCTTCCTCCGATGTCGAACTGGTGGAAACCTCTATTTCCCTCTCTACTTCAAGTGGTCTTCTGAGCTCCGAGCTGCTCTTGTATGCCGCCGTCTTGCATCGAGCCAAAACCATGGGCGCCGTCTCTCTCAAGTTTCCTTCCGAAATAGCATCCACTGAAGGACTACCCAATCCTTCCACTTCTCTCTTCCTCTTGCGAGTCTTCACATCTCTACTTGAGGGTGTTGTGGCTACCATCACTGATTCGACCTCTCCATCCACTCCTTCCAACTCTTGCCTCCCCCCTGCTCGAGCCTTAAGGATATTAGTACTTTTAATCATATTACTAGTCCCAACCTTATCCCTTTTTATATCATCAACCATTTTATCTACAGTTTTTTGTCTCCGAGTAGAGCTGTCCTCACATTTTTCTTCTCTAGTCTTCGATCGTGAATTCCTCAGCTCTACCAGCTTGCTCAGTAGCTCTTTTCTCGCCTTCTCATCCAGGCCCGTTCCTATCAGAAGCGGTTCTCCAAATCTTACGACTGTGTCCCACAGTTCCTCCTTGAATTTGTCCAGCGTCGTCTCGCTGCCCACTTCTTGATTGAATTCTTCCAAGAACTCCTGCCAAGCATCGTCCTTCAGTGATCCCAGGAATATGTCCCTGTTCCCTTCGAAAGTGTTCTTTTCCCTTTCCTCCGAGCTCAAGAGTATCATCCCCATATTGAAGGTCTCACTTGCCAATGGCAATTCCAGATTCTTCCGGGGGGACGGAATCAGGGGTGGTGTGGCAGTATCTGCCCAATTCTCCTCGCTCAAGTCTTTCAACAGCTCTTGAGTGGTGAGCTCCTCCCCTGATGGCCCTGGTTCAGGCGTATTCCCCACTTCCATGTCTTCACCGGCTTCACTGAGAGTTTCATCCATACTCTCTTCTTCTGACTCATGTCTCCTTCTCTCGAGAATTTTCTTAAATCGGTCCTCGACGGGTCCACTCCTCTTGTCTCCAGGCGTGTCCACTGACAGTGGTGATGGTGTCGTAGGATCCAGCTTTTTGTATTCCGTCAGTGCTACATGCAGTTGACCTGCTGCATCTAGTTCTGTTCCCTCCTGTCTCATTTCCACCTGTTCCAAGCCGTAGGGTGCCTTATATCTTCTCGTAGCAAATTTCATGTCGTCCACCAATGCGACGTGCCCCTCCATCACGATCATCCTGCCATCATCCCATATGGGTAGCATGTTCTCAAGTCCCTCCTTCTCTAGAGTTCTCAAGACCTTCCGCACCTCATATCCGGGGGGCTGTGAACCTCTACTCTTTTTCGCTTGCGTCGTCCACGAATTTACCTTCGTCTCGCTGGTATGGAAGTAGACCGCCGCCGTGTAGCCGATGAACAGGGGGTCCCAGCCATCAGTGAAATCCTTCTGCATTTCCTCCGTCGTCATCCTCGCCATTATGGAGGGAACTACCAAGGGACTGTTCATTCCTAAGGTCATCCTCCTGACTATTGGGAACTCAGGCATGGTGGCTGGGAGGATTTCTTTCTCCATTATGGTCTCCAGCTCCCTCTTCACCAGTGCGAAGCACTCCTTCCAGGCAGGAATTCTCAAGATTTCTCGTCCGTCCGCCGTCAATGGGTTCAAGTTCCAGAATTTGGGATACATTTCGATGGGACCCTCTCGCTTGCCTCCCATTCTACATTGCATTTGCCCCCTGAAGTTGTACACTATTAGCTCGGCATCTTTCACCTTTCCAAAGAGTACCTACCGTGTTGCTCATTCGCCCTCTGAGCACCTCCTGCTGACACCAATTTAACGCCGTCCCATCCAGTATACTGATAAGACTCAAGTGCGTTACAGAGTGACGATACGTTGTCACCAGGGGGTCTGGGAACGCGTACGTCACTGCTGGACCATAAATGCAGGTCACCACCTCCTCTAGGCCCCGGATTATCCCCATTGGGTCCGACCTCATTGCCAGGCATAGGTCCGTCAGCAGAGGCATCCCTCTGTTCGTCTTCTTCCATTCTTCTCTCGAAGTTGGATTCTCATCTTCACCCGTCATGTGCCGATTTTGCATCATGAGGTATTGTACTAGCAACGTCTTCAACCCTGCGGCACACTTGTAGGAGCTGGTTTCAATGCTCGTGTGGACTCTCCCCATAGACAGAGGCTCTCCATATTCCATTAATCGATGAAACGACACCAATTCCCCATGGGTCAAGAGTACTAGTGCCAGGTACCCATCAACTCGAAGTGTCTCCACTCCTCGACTAAACATGTATGCTGGGCCCATGTTGAACAAGTATCTGGGGTAGACCAAATACAGGGCCAAGAGCAGGCTGATGGGCATGCCCAGTATCTCCTGCACGAAGGCTCCAAAGATATTCGCCGTGGTAGCGAATATTCCTGCCAATAATTCCTTCTCCCAGCAAGGACTCAAGAACTTGAGAATCTCGTAATCCCTCCTAGTCTTCAATTCGCCTTTGGCGTGCTCTCTCCAGAACCCTCCAATCGTCACTTCATTGGCGGCCGAGACAAATCTAGCCACCGTCATGTCTCTTGTTTCGGCCAGCTCCAGTTGTTTCTCCAGAAAACTCCAGACTTGTTTCACGAGGGGTGGTGCTTCCTCCCTTGTCTTGTTCGTGGCGTTCTCCAGCCTTGGTGTCAAAAATGGCCACCAGCCATTCTCTTGAGTCAAACGATATTTCATCGATTCTAATTGCTTTTCCGTCTCGGCCACATTTCTTCTCTCGTTACTGGGACCTCTAGACTTGCTGGTGGAGTTTGTGATCTTCACATCCATACTCCGAAACCACAAGCTGGCCGTTAATTTGCTTATCGCCGGGTGATTGTCCCCGATGACTGGGCTGAACTTGAGTTGCCTGGCAAAGTTCGATATCTCTAGCAAGAGCACCTCGTCTAATACGATCAGGATGTCGGCTAGTCCATAAAAGCCCCTCAGTGCATGAGATATGTCCGCCCATGCCGCCGCCAATTCTGACTTGCGAAGCCTCAGGTTCGATGGCTCCAACTCCCGATTGGGGGCTGCCATTAGAATCCGCCATTCATTCCCTTCTGCTATCAGGATCAAGACCGCGTACACGAACTGTAGGGCGGGTGGCATATTCGCGTATCCAGGGGATGTGGTAAACACCGCCTTCGTCTTGGACCCGAATCTCGAGACAACATTCTCTTGCACTTCATTCATCGCCGCAAACAACGCTTGAATGGCTTCCCATATCTTCCTCGATGTCGGAATTTCATCGCCCTTTAGTTGCTCAAGAAGTCCCATCGCGTGCAGGTGATCATTCATTCCTGCAAACAATAGCAGCTCAGGTTCACAGGGCATCTCCGACTTTATTGCCACCACCAGAGTTAACATCTGATTTAATTCAGCTCCTGGCAAAGAGTATATCAAAGTCTCCGGCCAGAACAACTTGGGAGACGTTCCTTCGAAGTCTGATCCCGCCACAATGACTACTCTCGCAGCAGCTGGATCTGCTCTATCATAAACTGCCAGGGTTTTGGCCAGCTGGGTACTCCCACAGGGCTTCCCGTACCTGGGATTTTCCGCCAATTTCGAGCCTTCGTAAGCGGCATCTGGCAATCCCGTTCCTCCCGGATTGAGTAGCTTGTCTACCACCTTTAACTGTGCCGGGGTTGCCAACCTGATCCTGGCGATGCTAGTTCGGTGCTTGGGAGGTTCTGCTATAAGTCCAGGACTCCCCAGCAGCTTGAGAGGTCTGTAGTTAATGGGTCCCATGATCGCTTTTGTGGGAATTCCAGTCAGGTCTGTGGTCTCCATCAACTTCGCTCTCGAGAAGTGCGCCTCATGAGCTTTCAACCAGTCCACGCAATGATGCCTATTCAAATCCTCGTGTGACACTCGTTCGATCCCCAGGGTTTCCGCCAATTCTCGCCTGCATTCCAAACTCTCTAGATCCAGTTCTTTCACCTTCTCAGGATATCTCAAGCGAGCGGTCTCCATAGACTTCTTTTCCCGTTTGCTCTCCGCCACTACCACTGAGGATATCGCCGAGCTTGGAGGTGTTGATGACGTCACCTCCTCAGACTCCATTGGCGTGGCACTCTGCAATCTGGTCTGGCTGCTCCTAGAACTGTCTCTAGTGTCAATTCTCGGTCCCAAGCGACCAGACAAGGCCCTTGAGGCAAGGAATGGTGGGTTCGGAGGTGGTCCTAATGTGAATTGGGCTGTCTCTAGCAGATCCGCCTCTAGCGCGTTTATGTGTTCTTGGAAGACGTCGTTTAGCCACTCTGCTCCCCTTGGTCTATCAAAATGGATTCCATCATTGGAGGTGTCTTCAGGGAATCCCTCTTTCTCCATGCGCTCTGCCACGTCCAACAGTCTGACAGGGAGCACACTCTTCCGGTGGATGTCTCTTATCACCTTGTTTAGGTTCCGCACCTTCTCGTTCATCTCCAAGGCGTGCTGATCAAACATCATGTTGTAGGGGACAGTACATATCGTCAACAGGATGGGGTCCATCTGAATCCTCAGTTCCTCAAGAAGGCAGCTCACCTTATCGTGCAGCCTTGTTATTTTCCTCGCTTCACCCCTTGATACATCGTTGGTCCCGACCATCAGGGTCACCGTGTATACTTTGGTCATCCCCACCATGTCAAGCGTTGCCAACATCTGTGGCGTGGCAGCTCCAGCGAAACTCAAGATTCCCGTCTGCCAGTGCGATCGGATCCGGGTCAACACCCGCACCAGGCTGTCCCCTACGATTAGGTGAACCGCACCTTCTGGTACCCGGGGTGGCGCCAAGTACTGCACCCAGGCCGCATCATGAAAGCAGTCTCTCCTAGCTTTCTGCTCCGCACTCCAGTCCAGCCGATTGTGCCTGTGGTACCTCCCCTCTGTATTCTTCTTATAACTCGAGATCACGACACTCCTAACCGGCTGTTCCCTCCACGTCGGGGGAAGCTCCGGTCTTGCCGAACTCTCACGACTCTTTTGTCGCAATCTCTCGCCCAGTTCTTTCAGACGCGATGAGCCGCCGCTCACCTGACTGTCACTCGAGGTCGAGGTTGGGGTATATCCCGGCAGCTCCACATCCATCAGTGGGCGTATGGGTTGCGTCTCTAGGCTACGCAAGGAAGACGTTGCGTCATTCGGTATCCAGACTTCCAACCCTTCACTCATGTGTTCTCGGGCCTCGCGGTCAAGGTTGAACCGTGCTCTTGCTCTGGGGGCTTCATCCACCTCCATACGTGACTCTGGCCTCGAGCTGGTGACCACTCGCTCCTTCGGCCTGGCTCCCTTCTGTGCATCAACCTCGCGTTGTCGTTGTTCTATTCTGTCCAATTCCGACCTCAGTTGATCACGATTTGCGGCGTTCTCCCGCACCCTTAACTCCTGTTGATGTTCAGCTTTTTGCATCTCAAGCAACCTCAGAGCCTGGTCTCGCTCGTTGACCGCCTGGTCCCTTTCCAGCTGAACCTTCTCCCGATCCAGCTTTGCCTGATCCCGATCGAGGTTCGCCTTATTCCTTTCCTTCTGCGTCTTCTCGAGCTCTTTCTTTAGAACACCTAGATCCGGATATGCCTCGGTCGTCTGTTGCGTTCGTGACATCGATGGCACCCTACTCGAGCTCTGGCTTGTGGATCTTACTGTTGGCCTAGTCGGTAGTGGGAATTCCCCTGCGCCATATTTGGTATTGTTATTCAGGCCAGGATTCCTTGCCAAGTCAAAACCCCTTACTCCTCCATCCACATTCCAAGACAACCATCTGGTCTGTTCTTGGTTCGATATTCCCTCGGTGGTGTAGCCGATCATCAAGACAGCCTCCGTTGCAGACTCCCTGCACTCACCATGGTCCTCCAACTGGAGGATGGCATTCAGCATCACCGCCATTCTCTCGTCTATTTGGGTGTAGTCCAAGTCCCTCAGGCGTCTGTACAGCTCATCAAGAGTGGGCTTCTTCAGGGCCGCGGGCACGGATTTCCATAATCGGTCTGCCATTCTTCGTGACTTCGGGATGTATACAGGTATGTGTTAACCAGCTCAAGAATTACCTTACCAGCTCAAGAATTACCTTACCGACTCAAGTATTACCCAACTCAAGAATTCTCTCGAAATGTTCCCTTGCAAATACTTGCTGTAAGTGCCGATTATCGCGAGTTCAATCAAGGTTTCTCTCTCTGTTTCTCGCTTGAGTATAGTTGGATTTTCAACTTTGTTTTTCAAACTTGATCTGAAAACAGAAAGCATATTGAAACTTGACATGTCATGTTCCTAACCTAGAGACCCCCCTATTACCAGTATGGTTAAAATCTTATCATTTTCATATCACTTAAAACAATTCAATTGGAATTCCCTTAAAAGCATGCAGATTCATTTTATGTTTTAGCACCGTTAACTCGTTTTAAAATTTAATTGTCATGCCAATCATATCTTAAGATCCCTTTACCTGCGCCGCACCCCAGTACCTAACTCAAGACTCCTCCCTCACACCCGACTCGATACCCCCATGTACCCGACTCAGGCGATGCTCAAGTAATACTTCCTATGGAGATACACCATTATCTCAGTTTCTGCAAAGACCACATGTAGGATAGCGCACAATTCCCTCGGGCTCAGTTTGCCCCTGTTTGGGTCATACACCGGCATTGAGACCTCTGTTATCCCTCTTTCAATCATGAAGTCTCGTAATCTTGTTAGTGCCAATATCACGTGTTCGGGATCAATTGTGTTCCTGTCATTGACCCTCGTTACTAGGAAGCACAGATATTTGCCCGGGACTTGTGCCACTGACGGTGGAAGCGCTGCCATCCCTCCCAGTCCTGGTCTCTGTCTGAACAGAAACTCTACATTCTGGTACTCTCTTTTGAAGTCAGCTTCCAATCTTGATTTGAAACTCATGTCCGCCGTGATGCAGATCGCGCTGGTCCTGTTTGACAGGATGAAGTCGCTATCCGTTATCATGATGTTCTCCGAGTATTCTTTGGGTATTTCGAATTTCGTTTTGAAATTCCGACCTATAGTAGGCTCTGGATCTTCTTCCTCCAGTTCCAATTCACTCGTTTCTCTCACTTCCTTGAGCTTCTTTATCATCAAATTTTCGGTGTGGGTAAGTCCTACCCCCACTCCCCGGACAAAAATATTTATCGACGTCCCCGTCGATGTTGTCGGGTTTGAATTGTCCTGAGGAACGCGTAGTGGCCTGTCCGTTGCCGTCCATCCGAAAAGAGGGTCTTCTGTCTTCATGTAATTTGCTGCTGATACATCGACTTGCTGAATGCTTTGTCCTTCGCGGCTCTCGTCTTTGACATCACGCATCCACTCTAGAATCCTCAAGTTCGTGTTCTCCCTCCTCTCTATCTCACTCTGTTCGAGATCCGTTTCTACTTCTGGCGTCGAGTAATCATCCTGCGGATAATGACCACCATCATCAATGACCTGCCATTCCTCTCCGGCTTCCAATTCGCCTGCCTTCAGTAATTCCTCGCCCAATTTGTCTGGCTGTATCTTATCGATCAAGAAGTCATCCCCGTACCTGTTGTACCTCATGCCTGTGCGTTTACGATTGCCAGTCCTGGTTTCCGGTGGTGTTGTTCGATCCGGTTCCATCCATTTCGGCTAGTGTCCCGAGGCTAGTGTCCCAAGACTACTGTCCCAAGACTAGTGTCCCAAAACTACTGTCCTCAGACTACTGTCCCAAGACTAGTGTCCCAAGACTAGTGTCCCAAGACTACTGTCCCAAGACTAGTGTCCCAAGACTAGTGTCCCAAGACTACTGTCCCAAGACCCCTGTCCCAAGACCCTGTCCCAAGACCCTGTCCCAAGACCCTCCTCCCAAGACCTTGTCCCAAGACCCTGTCCCAAGACCCTGTCCCAAGACCCTGTCCCAAGACCCTGTCCCAAGACCCTGTCCCAAGACCCTTGTCCCAAGACCCTGTCCCAAGACCCTGTCCCAAGACCCTGTCCCAAGACCCTTGTCCCAAGACCTTGTCCCAAGACCCTGTCCCAAGACCTTGTCCCAAGACCTTGTCCCAAGACCTTGTCCCAAGACCCTGTCCCAAGACCTTGTCCCAAGACCTTGTCCCAAGACCCTGTCCTAAGACCCTTGTCCCAAGACCTTGTCCCAAGACCTTGTCCCAAGACCCTGTCCCAAGACCCTTGTCCCAAGACTCTGTCCCAAGACCCTGTCCCAAGACCACTGTCCCAAGACTGTTGACAAGTGTCTGGGTGGTGGGACTTCGTTCCTCTTCGTTATGGGGACTTCTTGATTCACTGTACCTTGTACCACCACTCCAGCTCTAGTAAAATTTTCCCAAAATCCTCTCTTAAAAGCCAAATGTTGACCCCCTTTTTCTTATTTCTCTTTTTGGCTACCTCTATTTCAATGTTCCAAGTAACTTGAGACCAAAACCTGTGCGCAGGTATCTTGTGATCACCTGTTCGTACAAAATTTTAACACAAATCCTCACCAAAATGCAACAAAAATCTAAGCAAGAAAAAGTAATAAAAACAGAAAGATGAGCCCACCTAAAATTCAAAGGTGACAAATGTCTACCTTCTATCTAAAAAAATGTCTGGTACCTAATTGTCACGCGTTTCCTTCCCCCCTGCTAGCGATCTTATGGGATATTACAAAAACGGTCTATGTCCCTTCCCCCCTACCAATCCGACCAGGGTACCTTCCTTAACTCGGGTTCAAGTTTCGATATCCACCTAATATTACCAACGCGTGTTAATGTCTAATGTAACTAAGTCAACGATGTCGACTAGTTAGTTACTCTAATTTCCCCCTTTTTACAATTTACAACCGCCAACCTCTAACTTAACCAGCCCCCCTTCTAACCTCCCCCCTTTTTAGCCCCCCTTCTTAAGCCTAAAATTACCTTAAGCGCCGGGTGCTAAACCTCTCAAGAGAAAACCGTAGACCTGTCTCCAGGCCTGCTCAAGTAAAAACGTTCCTCAAAACCGGGGGATGTCGCTTATCCTATTTTACACTTATCTCCTATAATGTGATGTGGATTTTAACGATACCCGTTCTGCCCAACTTGAGAACTCGAGAATTGCCAAATCCTTCTTGGCTGCTTTCCCACTCGACTGGTCACCTGTTCCAGTCCAGTCTCCTATTGGTTCAGCTCAAGTGCTCCTGAACCACTTTCCCACTCGGCTGGTCACCTCTTCCAGTCAAGTCTCCTATTGGTTCAGCTCAAGTGCTCCTGAACCACTTTCCCACTCGGCTGGTCACCTCTTCCAGTCAAGTCTCCTTGTTGTCCAGCTAAGTTCCAAGCTATCTAAAAACCCTTGACAACGCCCCACACTCGGGCTCTTTATTGAGGTTACTGGGTTAAATTGCTAGGTTGATCGAAACGATCGAACTTGTAAAACAGTCTGGGTATACTATTTAATTAATATAAAGGTTTGATCCATCTAATCTGGTGTCAAAGTCACTGTCTTTTTTCGTTTTATGGTTTTTGTTTCGCTTTTTGTCTTTTTGCTCGTGTTTTTGTCCCCCTAGTTGCCCCCCTTTACTCGGTTAGCTAAGCCTCGTTCGGAGAGCGTACCAGGAAGTTTTCTTGAGTTTTCTTAAAAAGCTATCACGGTACAACCGGAAGGTTTGCACGTTCCTGTCGAACCGTACCGCCGGTACTCTAGAATGGGCATTCAGCCCGAAGCTGTCTCAAGTGGGTTCGACTCCGTAGTCTTGATGTCGTAAACACCCAGGAGCGCCATAAAAACACTATGTAACATTCGTCTACTGCAGTCACACATGAGGCTTAAGAAAAATAGGCCCTATAACCATTGGCTCAAGAGTCAGGGACACTATCTCTTGTGTTTTTGTACCTCAAATCAGTCGGAGCCAATTCGGTTCGCTTGTGACATGAGACTACGACCCGTTACAGCTTAAAGGCTACTACTAAAATATCCCCCCACTCTAGAATTAATAACGTCCCCATACTCAGGTCTCTAGATACCCAAAATACATGAACGCCGTTAAAAACCGGGTTGGAACAATCCGTTAAGTTACTTTTTATTAGACAGTGGAACTTTGATCCATTTCAGATGGATCAACCTAAAACTCGCCTTACCTCAACATAATGATCATAAAACACACTCTAGAAATTTAAATTAGTACTCACATTGTAGCACGCTCAAGAACCAGGAAGTAAATAAGTCGGTGAGCAACTCAAGAATCAATAAAGTAACTAAAATGAGTTTAATGTTAGTCAGTTTTAATAACAAGAACAAGTTTGTACTCTAGACTGTGAGTTCTCGTGAACCATTGGGACACTCCAGCTGTCCACCTTTCCACCGAAGGTTCACTCTGGTCCAGTTAATAATAGTACTCCAGTCACAACAATCCAGTTCGTGGGAATGCGCTCGTCTCTGTTTCAGATGGGACAGCTCTACTCTCGATTATTATTGCTACTGAAATTGCGAATAGCAATTTCCCACTGATTTTTCTAGCAACTTTCCCGCGATTGTCACTCGATCGTTCTGACTTCTCTTTTCTGATTTTCAGTTATCGCGAGAAAATCGTGCATGACAGGTTCCATTCGAAATTTTGAAAAACTAAATTTCACTCCAAAATCAAGTGTTTTTTGCTTCTCTCAAGGTCAAACTTCCGAATATGACCGACTGGCACAATTTTTTTCTTCAAGTTTTGTTAGTTAACATTTTGCTGCTTGCCATCTCAACCACACAAAATGACAAAAGGCAGCTCATTCAGTTTGCCAAACACAGAGTTATCGTTATTTTTGTTTCGAAATTTTGAAAAATGAGGAAGAAACTTTGTACTCGGGTGTGTTTTAGTTTTTTCTTTTTTGTGTTCCACGCAAAATCAGGTACCACAAATAGTCATCGAAATGGGTCGTGAAGAAAGATCTTTCGAAATAAAGTTTGAATATTGAAATAAAGCCCTTTCAATCTTGATTCAAACAGCACTGAGAAATTTTATAATTAAAATTATTTAGTGTCGAGAAAAATCAATACTTTTTTGAATTTTGTGTCTAGTTTCAAGCAAATAAGGCATAGCGACAAATAAGGCATAGGACTGATCTAGGTTTTTCACGACGGGGGGGGGCGGATTTTCAAAAAAATTTCGAAAATTTTGACGACCTTTTTTTAGCTCTCCTAAAGCACCAAAAAGCTGTTATTGGGCACTTTTTGGAAAATTTTCAAAAAAAGCTCTCCCCCTCTCAAAGTTAGTATATATTGGCGCCGAAGGCGCCTTTAGAAAAATTTAAGGGTCCGTCACCAAAAATGGATTTCTTAAAATGTACCAAAGGGGGGCCCCTTTGGGTCGGCATGGGGTCGAATCCCTGAGGAGGAGGCGTCCGTACCCCTCCCCCCCCCCCCCAAATCCGCCCCTGGTGAGCAAGCAGTTTTTTTTTGTTTTCAACCAAAAAATGTTCGACAATTATTCAGCGGAATGGGTCGGCTCTTTTTCCTTTCCCCCCCCCTCACCCCACCTGCAAATTTTTACATGCAAACTTGCGGATCACATTATCCGATTGTTATGAAAATTCACATACAGACTAATGGGATAAAAGAGCAAATGGGATATATAATTTTTTTCGATATGCAGTTACTAATTGAAAAAAAAAACAACTTAACAGCATGAACTGAACAAGTGAACAAATATGTCAAAATAATTGATTTTAATAAAGTATTTAAAGACTTAAATTATATATTTTTTCATTTTTCAATGCAGAAATAAAATGTACATTAGCAAACTGGAGAACATTGTGATAAAAGGATCTGCAATGGCTGTGTTCCCGACAGCCAGAGGAAGTTCTTTGTTGAAGTGATGCGTGAATTCAGGTACCCTGCAATCGACCCAAATAAAGACAGCCTGTCTCATTGTGGTGGCACAATAATTTCAAGATACACCGTGCTAAGATACAACTGCGTTGTGTCGCTCAAAGATTCTTCCGCAGTTGTCTGTTTTTCCAGCTCTTTCAATGCATCTTTTCTTTTTCCAATTTCAGTTTTAATCTTTTTTCGTTTTAAGGCTTCTAATATTGAAGAGGAAGCGCGGACAGAACAAAAAACAGTTTGGCTCTTTTTCCTTAAACCCCCCCCCCCCACCTCCCACGACCATCAATTTTATGGTGTAACGAGTGGTTTTACAAGGTTAAATATGAAGATTAAATGTGTTTGGTTCATCCTAATTAGTCCGCATGTCAATTTTCATAATGATCGGACAATGTGAATGGTAACTTTACTTGTAAAAAATTGCAGGTGGGAGGAAAAGGAAAAAGAGCCAACAGTTTTGCAGTAAAAATTTTTGAAAAACAGCTGCTTTCCAAATTAATTTCGAAAAACACATGATTGAAAATAAATTGGTTGTTTTAGATTGCCAAAAAATGGCTAGAAATCTATGGCTAAAAAATGTTGTTTTAAAAAAAATCTAAAACAACAGATGAGCTAATTGTGATAAAAGGAGCTGGAAAAACCATCTTCTCTTGGCAAAATAGTAAGAATTTAAATTTTCATCTCTTTTTGGGCTCTTTTTCCTTTTCCAACCACCTGCATATTTTAATAAATAAAATATTTGTTTACATTCTTCGATTGTCATGAAAATTGACGGACAGACTAATTAAGCCATGAAAAACATATTTGGTCTCCATAATTAAACTTGTAAAACCACTCCTTAGACCATAAAATTGATGCTTGCGTAAGGTGGGGGGAGGGGGAGGAAAAAGAGACCTTTTTGGTATTTCCCGTATGAATCAACAATTTTTAACTTGTTTTCGGCTCTTTTCCAGTTCCCCCACCTTCAAACTCAATTTTGAAAAGCTTAATTAACGTTGTCATAATGCAATGAAAATTGGCGTGGTGAACAAATCGACAACTGTGAACAGATTTTTTCTTCATACTTTACAGCATAACTTCACGCATTTAGCCGTAATAACACGTAAAACAAACATAAGACTCGGTATTTTGAAAGGGGGGAACTGAAAAAGAGCCTTGTTTTCTAATACTTTAATTTTTTTAGCTGGAGGATCTCAAAATTACCAAATTTCGGGTCTTTACTATTGTAACTCCGAGCTAAGTGACATGAAGTTCGGCGCTTCTGATACGGTTCACCCTCACAAACCTGCATTTGTTACAGTAGTAGTTTTGTTGAACGTCTTAAAATCAATGGGCTTTTATCCTTTCCCCCACCCCATATAAGCATCAATTATATGGTTAAACGAGGGATTTCATTGAGTGATTTGAAGCGCCTGCTAGATTTTCCGGTTCTTTTCCAGTCCCCCTTTCAAAATACCGAGTTTTATGTTTGTTTCACGTGTTATTACGGCTAAACGCGTGATGTTACGCTGTTAAGTATGAAGAACAAATCTGTCAAAATAGTCGATTTGTTCACCACGCCAAATTTCATTGCATTATGACAACGTTAAATAGACTTTTCAAAATTGAATTTGAAAGGGGGAAACTGGAAAAGAGCCCTATTTCAGATCTGAAATTTAGATCTGAAAAAAGTTATTTCAGATCTGAATTAGAACATTTACTAGGTATGGGGGATACTTAACAATGTTCAAACTTAACGCCCTGAGTTGTCTGCAATTGTCTGTCTACAATTGTTCACTTATGCTGAAATTGACGTGTTTTTTTTCTAAATTTTTATAACATCAAAATGAAAATTTTCAGAGCACAAAATTCACGTCAACTTCAAGGACTTCACAAAATCTGGAACGCGTAACAATTTGATAACAGCTGATTTCACCAGAAGATCTCTACTAAGTAATCGAGGTTAGTCAGTGAATCCTACTTTTCAATTCTCTAAACGAGCAGTAGATATTTTCCTAAAACTCTCATTTTAATGGCTAAAAATATCCATTAAAAATAATAGACATCTGGGAAAACATTCGGACATCGGGAAAACGGTTTTAAAAACAGGTATGTGACTTTTTTGGGCTCTTTTTCTTCCTCCTCCCTCCTCCTCCTCCTCCTCCTCCCCCCCCCCCCCCCCCCCACCTCGCACGACCATCACTTTTACGGGGCAACAAGTGGTTTTACAAGGTTACTTATGAAGACTAAATATGTTTCGGACAATGTTTCGGACAATGTGACCAGAAACTTAACTTGTAAAAAATTGCAGGTGGGGCGGAAAGGAAAAAGAGCCCTTTTTTTCCAAATAAAAAGTTAGTTTGATACATTTGAATATTCGACTTTATTGCAAAAACTACACAGTTTCAGAACACGATAAGAGAGAATGTGAATGATATTATTTAATCCTGCTTGAACGAAAGAAATCAGTTTTTTAAGGAGCAGTTCACGTCGAAATGCAATCCATTGAATTTGGACTTTCCCAGGAATCTATTTTTGATCTCCTACTCTTCATCATTACAAGAATGATATTGATAACTGTTCTTACCATCTTCATGCTATTCCTTACGCTGGCGATATGGATCTGATAAAAAAACACGACAAAAACTTTTTCAAGGCTGAACTGATGAGGTGGTACACAATTGGCTTTTTTAAATTGAATTATCCCATAAGACTGATAGTTTTTCGGACTAGTAGTTTTTTCTGGTACTTCTTTCGGAATTTTGTCATCAATTGAGAAAAATCTTGAATTCAAAACAAATAGTGAGAGCATATAAAACTTGTGTACAGCTAACAACATTAAACGACAAGCAAGACTAAGTTAAATGAGTTAGGAAATATACGTCGTACTTTGTTTCTGATTATGTTTCTCAGAAAGCTATATCAGTAAAAAATATAACATTATTCAACATAAAACTTGTTTCATACATAACTCGTATCATAAGGAAATTCCGAAGCTTTTAAGCACGTCAAAACGTGGTGATAAAATAGGAATTTTAGTGAAATCTTTTTCCAACAACGGATATTTGGATAAGTTTGCTAATAGCTGGTTTTGTTCACAGAAACTAAACACGAGGCAAAACGGTTTGACAAATATTCAATTTCTTAGTTTGCGGATTAGATCTATCATTTAACAATTAAGGGCTCTTTTCCAGTTCCCCCCCCCCCCCCCCCCAACCTTTCAAATTCAATTTTGAAAAGCTTATTTAGCGTGGTCAAATTGCAATGAAATTTGGCGTGGTGAACAAATCGACAATTCTGAACAGATTTGTTCTTCATACTTAACAGCGTAACATCACGCATTTAGCCGTAATAGCACGTAAAACAAACATAAGACTCGGAATTTTGAAAGGGGGGAAACTGGAAAAGAGCCCAATTAAGATTCACTTTTGGAAAGATTTTTGAACTTTAACCAAAAGTCTCTCAAAAATTTGATTGGACAATTTTTGGCTCTTTTCCAGTCCCCCCCCCCCATTTCAAAATACCGAGTTTTATGTTTGTTTTACGTGTTATTACGGCTAAATGCGTGATGTTACGCTGTAAAGTATGAAGAACAAATCTGTTCAGAATTGTCGATTTGTTCACCACGCCAAATTTCATTGCATTATGACAATGTTAAATAGACTTTTCAGTATTGAATTTGAAAGGGGGGGAACTGGAAAAGAGCCCAATTTTTATCACAGTTTTCTTGATGCTCATAAACTGGGTTGCTCATACTATTTCTGATAAACTTTGGAGTATTGTTCTAATTGTAGTGTTGTTTTTGCCGAGGAGGCACTGGCCAGTTTTTTCATACCAAAAATTTTGTGTTTATTATACGAATGAGATATAATTCACAACTATTCTGCATTCTCGGGCATCCCTTGGCAGATTTCGGCTCTTTTTCCTCCCCCCACCTCACGCCAGTTTCAACTTATTAGTGTAACGAGTTGTTTTACGAGGTTGAGTATGAAGACCAAATATGTTTGCCGTGGCTTTATTAGTCATTAAATTTTCATAACAATCGGACAATGTGGTCAACAAATTTACATGTAAAAATTTGCAGGTGGGGGGAAAAGGAAAAAGAGCCCAGATTTCTTTAGAGTTTTATAGAATGCTCTCTCAAACCTATATTAATCAGAATTTAATGAACTCAATTTTGTGGGTACAATTGGTGTAAAAACAATTTATGATTATTATTTTGATTTACACTGAAATGTGATTTTCAGGAAGCCCTTTCTTGAAACGATCCCCTTTCCAGAGAATCTAATAACTTTTTTTGAGTTATATTTACATGTGAATTGCTCGAAACCTTTTCTTGAAACCAGCCCATTTTCAGAGAAACTAATAACTTTTTTGAGTTATATTAAAAAATGAATTCTAGGAAGCCCCTTCTCGAAACCAGCTCCAAAATACGTCTATAAGGAAACTGTGAAAGTATTCCCCGACTTTAAAAGAGTTCACCCAACTCATCACGATATAGCTCTCATTAACTTCCATGAAGCTCAGTTTAACGATGAAAACATACTAGATCTGTGTGAGACAACTACATACAAAAACCTCCGAATTCTCGGTATGCAATCGGGAGACCCAAAGCATCCATCAAAGAGCACAGATAGTGATGTTATTCAAGAAACTGAAGTGGAAAAAATAAAGAAGCAGAAAAACTGGTCTATTAAATGCGGTCCCAAGTTTCACTTGGACTCAATGCTATGCTTTAACGGACATATTGCACATATGGGAGACTCAGGTATTTTTACAGTGGCAAATCCTTTTGTTGAAAAAAAAACAGTTCACATTTTTTTGCTCTTTTGTCATTAACCACAACTCTGTCAACTATATACTCATTTATTAAATGCGCTTTGGGCTCTTTTTCGAACACCCCCTTCCTCCACTTCGCATGAGCATCAATTTTATGTTATGGTGTAACGAGTAATTTTACAAGATTGGTTGTGAAGGCAAAATACGTTTGTCATGACCTAATTAGTCTGCCGGAAAACTTTCATAACATTCGGATAATGCGAACAATTTTTTCATTTGTAAACATTTGCAGGTGAGGGAGAGGAAAAAGAGCTGCGTAGTTGTGGCATTGTTGTGGCATGAGGCTCTTTTTTGCATGAGGCACTTAGCATAAAGGTAAGGCCTTGCTAGGTAAGGTATTGCTACTTTTCTTTAATTTTCTTCGCTATTATGGATTCCAAGAACAAGTAGCTCAAACACTGTTAAATTTGCGGAATCCGGAACATTTTGTGGAATCCACAAACAAATGAAAACATGCAAGCATAATGAAATTAGGTTGTCGCAACTGTAAGCGGAATCCGCGACAAAACTAATGTGCCGACAAAATTTATGTTCCTCGTATTTGTACGAGGAATCCACGGAAATCTAGTAAATCTCATTTTATTACATTTTGGAACATGTATAAAGATTTGTCTCTAGATCCCAGTGAGCTAGAAGCAACAAATTAAGCGCCTATCTTGGGCATTCTTTTACCGCTTAATGAAAAAAAGCAAAACAAAAAAATTTAGGTCCAATAAAAATTGTTTTAGGAGGACCCGTGATCTCAGGAGAAGTACTTGCAACAAGAAAGAAACCAGGTGAAAGCAAGTATAAACCTGAATGTCTTTACGGGGTCATTTCTCACATAGTTAAACCAAAGGGAAGCGAGAAACATAAAAACCTGATTGCACCTCGCATCTTCTACTACCTCAAATGGATCCGCGAAAACATGAAAACCCAATGAAACCTGAATTGATGAATTTTAACTGGCAATCGTCTTCATATAATTCCAGTCTCAAACTTTCCCTAAGAATGGAATTAATATCAGGGACAAGGATAGGTCTTAAGAATTTGATCAATAGTCTCTTTGAGTAACTGTTCGTACGAAAATTCGAAAAACGTTATGTTATTGTATTTTTGAAAATTGGCATCACCTGTTCAAGTCTCTTTAAAGCATTTTCCTGTACAGTTTACAGAAAATACTTGCACAGAAAATTACAGCACAGAAAACTACTTGCATGGAATAAACATGAAAAAAAATTTCCGTGCCTGGTTTTTAACATGCTGTATCAACATAGTATCAACATGCTGTCTCAAATTTTGCATGTATCAAATTATTGTCTAATACCAAATTTGAAATAACCTACAATCGCCGCTTTTCTGTTTCGTGACCGAAATTTTCCGCCTGATTCGTTTCCTGTTGATTGCTTTTAAAGTGAAACTTAAACAAATCGAGCTGGTAAAATTACAACCAATGTGAAAAGCAAATTTCGATTCGGCCGGATTTTTAACATGCTTAAAATAACTACAGTGAAAATTGTTTACAGCTAAAAATAAACAATTCTTTTACTAAGCAGATAAAACATAAGCAGACAAATAATGGACCGAAATTTTTTTGAACCGGAAAATTTACTGTTTTAAAACACTAGTCCTGGTTAGATCCGAATTCAGAACTCTTGCCGTTCCAAGCGTATTCATTACCACCAGGCTAAGTGCGTAAGAGACACTACAAAGTTTGAATTTATGATGAACCAAAGGACCACCAGGAGTCCTGTGGAGTGGACAGTTGTTTACGGGAAAAACGTCTAGTACCCGACTGCAATACCTTATAACAATAAATAATAAATTCGTTTTCAAAAAGGGAACAGACTCGATTATGATTTACGTAACTCAAAATAATAGTGTAAAAAATCTTATCTTCGATGAACACCAAAAAGCCAGTTAGCTGCCTATCGATTGGTGTTTTCATGCGCACACAACAAAGAACACATTTGATTTCCGATTACCAAAAACATTCAACAAAAACTCGTTATCACGAATGTACAGATCCTGTACAAGATGCAGAACTGATTTTAATTGACTCTTTTGACAATTCAATAAGTACTCAATTAACTTATTGTCTAATGTATAGAAATGATTAGGTAATGAACGAACCCTACTTTAATTTTTTTTCTTGTGGCTCGTCTTTTTTTCTGTGTTTCGTAACCTGAATTTACATTTGTCATTCGAGAATGCGTCAAGAATTTCTTGATTGCTGATTATTTCATTGATTGGTAAGCATGAGTGCTTCCTCCTTATGATTTTAGTCATTAACTTCAATAGTTCAAATATATACAACTCCCTGTTGTAACAGAGCTTGAGCTTGTCTTTTAGTTTTCGGAGACTGTCTTGTTTTCGCAAATTGAAGCAATTTCAATCTCAGCTTTTGTTGTTTTTCAATTTTCCTTAATTCGGTTTTAGTAGCAATTTTATATATTTCTGCCTTGTCGTTTTCTCTTGAAAACTTGCCCTGGTCGCCGTTAATTATTTTGATAAATTTTGAATTCAACTGTTACTATAAAAATATCATCTCTAAATATATCAATTCCAGTAATTTGAATAATATGAACTTTTTTCGTTATTTAAGTTGATTTATTACATGGCATTTAATCCGCGTTTCCTCCATACGCTTTCATGGCTAACTTCAACACACTTTCAGCGTGAATCGTTTTTTCGATCCAATCCATCGGAATTCCCTCCAGCCCGAACTTAGCCCCGCACATAGCTCCGATGAAAAACGACCTCGAACAATTGCAACCCCCCGCGCGAATCGTTTTTCGAACTGCCTCCTCGTACGAATTTGATGTCACCACTGCGTGTATAGCCCCTTGGAAAGATCCAGGGTTATAGCAAGGGCTTCCAAATACATAAATCACCGCTTTGACATGGTCCATTTTTTCTGATACTACATTCTCAATACCAGCTATGCTTTTAGACACGTCAGGGTATTTTGATTTGATTTCATCCTTGATGCTCAGAATATTGTAAGTCGGGTCTTGGATCAACTTTCTTATGATTTCCGAAGCTACCATTCCGTGGCTTACGGAAGTAGGGTAGGATGAAAGAGTTTGAATCACTTCGTTGGAAATTTTGTCCATATTTTTTTCATCTGCAAATTTGCATACGAGAGGCAAATTCAGACAGAATCCATCGGTTTCTTTGATTTTGGGGCCCCCGAAAGGTACCCGTCCATTGCCTTTCGATAGTGATGAGCACTTTTGATTCGCAAAATTCTCAATTGCATAAATTTGATTCGAATAGCTTCAAAAACCAAAAGCAATCATGTTCAATTATACTTATTATACACTCGAACTGCATTTGAAGAATTCGAGCGAGAGGCAATGCATTTTCAAAAACAATTCACAAATCAAGTCATCTCAGAATTTGTTCACGCGCTGGCTTCGGGTCGCTTAATTTTTTTTTACGAAACCAACGGATACCGATTAGATTTCAAGTATGCTCATCAAATTTTCTAAATTTTCCTGGTCTAGCTACAATTATGATAGACGAGTCCCTAAAATTAAGATGGGTCCTGTAGAAAACTTTTTAGTCCTTAAAATCTTCGAAAACATGGTTCGCTTTTGTTTACTTGCGTTTTTGAAACTGCGAGCCCCATCTTTCATACTTGCTTTTAGGTGGGACCCTACTATCATACTTGTACCCTGATCTATTTCACAATTCCATCCTAGTACAATTAAGAGTTAAAAACCCGTTAAAAAAGTCTTCTGGTCTCTAATCAATGAAATTATTCTTCTTATTAAAGCTTCTTTTCCCAGAAACTTAAGGACAGATATTTTTGTTCGATTTTAAATAAAAATCAGCTCAAACTTTCAGCTGAAACTTGACATATAAAGTGCTCATAACTGTCGTGCCTTCTTTGTAGTTGTTGAGGAACTCAATAACGGCCCCTTGAAACCACTTTCCATCCAGGGGTCCATCTATCTTCTGCCCCATACTCCTCTTAGTCATGTACACCTGTCTCGCATCCATGTCATACCCTTTCTCGTTCCCGGGGCTGAAATCTCTGGCCAGTATATCACACAAACCTTCAAAAGACTCTTCTCTTTTCATTTATTAACATCAATTTCTCTTTTGTTTATTGATGGCAATTTACAGAAAACGCAAGCTCAACAAAAGTACCCGGTTGCGGCGCACGTAGCTCAGAAAGTTCCTTCTACATAAATGGAAAAAAAGTCTACATTGAAACTACAATGAACAACACTGGCACTTTCATTTAAAAGTTGCTTAAAGCACAAAAAAATTTATGATGTGGCAACTAAGCCGACAATCTTCGAGCAGACACCTTTTGAATAGAAAAAAAATGATTTTATTTTTTTTAATACTGCAAGTCCCTCCCTGAAAAACTACAGTGAAAGTTGCTTACAGCACAAAAAAAATCAGTGATGAGGCTTAGTCGACAAAACTTGAGCAGAAAACGAAAACACGAACAATCCATTGCATAGAAATGCAAAAAAAACAAGACCGGCTAGTCGCAAGCATAAACATCGTTCGAATCACGACTGAAAAGATTTCAATAGGAAGGTCAATAGACCCCTTCTGATGATTATTTCCGGACTTTTCGTGGAAAAATTTGATAAAGCTAAAACACACCCGAATACAAAGTTCCTCTCACTTTCCTTGACTGAAACAAAAACAATGTCGCCTCGTTGATTAACATATCCAAAGTTATTTCGGATTTAGATAAAAATCTCCCACCTTCAAAAAAGGGAGGGAGATTCTTAAGTAGACTAATTTGGTCGATTTTTCGCCCAATCAGAATGCAGCAAAATTAGAACTCTCAGTAGAAAACTCAAGGGCTTTTTTACTGTTTTTATCTATTGGGGTGGAGATCTTTGGTAAATCCGTTATTTCCTTCGAACTTGTAAGAATACCGTCATTCAGATTTCACTTGTATTTTTTTTCAAGTAAGTTCAAAAAATTTATAATAATCAGCTTATAAATCGGCTTAATAATTTTTTTACAGAGGAAAGAAAGCTTCAGCACAGAGGCGAAACAGCTTCGCATCAGTTGCGATACAACAAAAGCGTAGTATTGCAATCTACCAAATAGAAAATGAGACGGAAATAACAAAGTCGAAAAAAATGAGCAATTTTTTTTTGGAAAATGAAAAACTCCATTTCTGAAAAGCGCGCGAGAAACAAAACCACTAGAATTAAACGTGCTTCTAGTATTTACCGATCGGCCACTTAGCCGACAACAGGTGATTGGACGCCCATTGATCTGAAAAAAAAAACGCCAAAAGAAATTGTTGTTATAAAAAACTTAGAGCTATTAAATTGTTTGAACTTTTGATTTTTATACTACAACCTGATTTATTTCAAACAGTAATATTCACTTTTGATTTTAATCCGATAGAAAGTAAGTTCATTAGTCGACAAAACATAAGCGGAAACCATTAAGGCTAATTAAAATTTCTAAGCAAAAATATGCAAGAAAAAAATGAAAATACACCAGTCAGGGTTATAAAACTTTTCAACGACACTTGAGGCTAGAATGGATTTTGTTTACAGCGCCAAAAATCCAAGGTGCGGCAACTGTGCCAACAAAACATAAGCCGACAAACAGTAGTCCGACTATTGAATTTTTATTTTAAGTTGCTCATGTTCGATAACAAAGCAACATCAATTTCTTAGAAATATGTAAGAAAAGTTGTTTACGGGAAAAAAGTCTTCTTCCCGATCACAAGACACTTGTTCATGTAGAGTTAAAATAAGTCCATATATTGATTTGACTCAGAGGAAAGCAATTCCACATACTTCAACACTAAGGCATCAACTAGCCCATGATGGTTTTATGTGCCATGCTATCTTTTGTCCGAAAAACTATATTCAAGTTCTGATCAAAACTCTGTTTGACCTAACGTTTCCGCTACATCGAAAGATAAAGCGTGACTCATTACCGAGACTATAACACTCAGCAAGAAAAAATTAAAGAGACCTTTGTGACTGTAAGTCGTGTTTTCAGCAGCAAACTTGAGAGATGCCTCAGCTATATCCCAGTAACAACTGTTTTCACCCGTCGGTAGCGAATAGAAAGGCGATTTGCTCTCGTATAAAAACTCGGGTGTTTCCTTCACGTTAGCAATATACGACTGTAATTTTGCATTGTCGTAAACCCAATGTAACGGCCTAGCAGCAGCATCCGCAACTGCCGCGCCCAAAACTACACTGATTTTTCTCTGCGCAACACTATCAAGTTTCTTTGCAGAATCCATTAATCCACGCATTGTTTGAGACATAATTTACGACTAAAATAAACTCTAATAAATTATGATAGCCTGTACTGTTCAAACACTCGTTTTATTAAAATGGCTTGAGTGTCGAGCCAAGAGTCATAATAAATCCATGCATGTATACTTAACTATTACAATCTTTTACATAGATTTAATTTAATTCAAACTTTATGGCAGATTAAACACGCAGACTAATGTTAAAAGCTGTCTTTCAAGCCTAAACATTAAACTTGAAAATACTTTTTGGACCAACTCATAATCAAGCAGAAATGACATCGTAGTGTTTTCTAAGATCTAGATTCTCATTTCATTATTTCAGATGTGGCGCTTTTAAATTCGCATATAAACTTGTTTCTCAAAAAAACCTCAACTCAATGGCAGCACCTTGGGGCTTGCTTGGAAAAGTTTCAATTAGAAAAAAATCGAGAAGTGAATCTGAGAGATTACATAGCAATGCTAGTATCTGATTACTACAAAATTATCTGATTACTACATTTATTTAGCAGGAAAAAATTTAAATGGAAATTTTAGAACTGGCGTTTTTAGATTATCTTCCTATATACGCTTACAAGCTAATTTTGGAAATAATCAGTTAAGAAAACGCTGTTTCGAAGAAACTTTCAACTTGTGCAGATTTCCAGCTCATTGATTTTTCCGACAATTTTCATTCCATTTAATGAACATTTCGAAATTGGTATTTTCTAATCAACTCATCCCTCATGTCATCTAAATCCAATAACATCATTCATTTGTCACCTAATATCTTTTTGATGTTCAAAAATACTTTATGACTGGCACTTTTTAGATAAACCTAACCCAATTTGACCGAACTTGATCAAAAGGTAATTTTTTATTTGCTGGGATTTCCGGTGTGCTCATTCCTTAGCACTTCTGCTCTTAGAAATAGTTGTGTTTTCCATTTAAAAAAAATTTTAAATAAACTTAACAAGAATTCAAAAGTCAAACCAGCAAATTCCTTTTTTATGGTAAACGTAATCCTGGAAAAAAGCTCAAACAAAACAAGGATAGCACGCTGCTGTGCAAGTAGCACAGAATGTTCCGACATTCACAAAAAAAAACTACAAAACGAATGTTTTTTTTTATTTTCATTCTAGTGGCATACTCGTGTACCCATGGCTTCAAAATTAAATGGAAGCGCCTTTAGCCGAGGAAGCGCTAAAGGTAGTTTCAAATAACGTTTTCTTCTAAAAAAAAACAAGTTTTCTGAGCCTAAATATCCAATTTTGATATAATAAACGTTTCTCGCTCAAAATTAGACTGAAACTCAAAAACTCAAGCCAGTTTTTCATGAGAGTGGGACAACTTTTGATAACTTTTTAAAGTTCTTCGAATCACGACTGAAAGTATTTAATATGCTATATCACTCGACCCAATCCGATGATTAACTGTGGCACCTGATTTTTGCATCAAAGCTTAATAAAGATTTGATCTCCAAACTTGGGCAAAAACGTTTCAGCAAAAATTGTTCTCTAATAACGCAAAAATGACAATTTTATCCATCAAACAAAAACATTTTATCTCAGCAAAATTGAGAATATTGCACCCATTCTTAAGCCCATTCAGTCTCGCAAAACATCTTGGAATGTAGTCGGACCAGCGAAATTTACAAAAAAGGGGCATTCATGTGGACGCTGACCTCGAGCGAAATTGTGTAATCTTTAGGCAAGAATCACTTGCACGTAAAAATTTGCGACGGATTTCCTAGCCAGTAGAGAACAGCTACAAATTTTTAACTTGGGGCTGGAATCCCGCAATTTTTCCATTTTTGTAGCAAAGACTGCGGTCCACTTTGCGGTCTGGTAAAATTGGAATTCCCCCCAACTTCCAGCTGCACCACAGGTTGTTCGCCATCAGTCAACCACCTACTCACTCAAGATGAATGTATATTTGTTGGAGACTTAAATGCCCTAACCCGGTATGGTATTCCAGTTCCATCACAGCTGCCAGAGGCATCAAACTAGCCACAGAAATAAACAATTCAGACCAAGTCTTCCTGGATGAGAAAGCACACACCAGAGTGACGAATCTGTGTAAAAGCTCTCTGATCATAAGTATGACCAGTTCAAGTATAACCTAAAGTATTGGGTGGTTAACACATCAAGCACTTGGATCTGACCACACACAAACTACTCTCAGCGTTGAATGCGACATTGAACCTACTGAGGCTTCCCAATGTACATTTAGAAACGTCCGCAAGACTGACTGGGACGGGTTTTCACACTCAATTGGTGATAATCTAGCTGAACCTTCTCAGCCAAATGACGTCTACAAAGCTGAGAAATTTTTTTCGAAAACCTGTAAAGAAGCCGGAAATTCATACCTCAAGGATGCATCAAAATGGCAATACCGAATTTACCCAAGAGTCTAAGGAGCTACCCGAAAGCAGAGACTCCCTCAAAGATTCAACCCCCGGAGACCCACTTATCCCTGAAATCAAAAAAAAGGCCTGACACACAAAGGTAATACCAGCAAGCTTTGGAGTACCATGAAATATCTGTCGACAAACAGCAAACTTTGCGCGCCCAATCAAGCCATTTACTTTGATGAGGAAAGAAACTTACCCATTTTTGACGACAAAAATGTGCCAAGAAACGTAATCAGCAGTTCAGCCCACACTCCATATCAATTACTTGAGAGCGTTGCCACGAGCTAAGAACTGGGAGGAGTTTAAAAAATGAAGATAGGGTGTTCAATACCCTCACTGTTGCCATGGCGAATAAAGATTCAAAGAAAAGTAAGGCGCTCAGCCCGGACCATATTTGAGCACATTCACTTGCACTATCTAGGCTTAATTGCCAAACAGTACCTAACAGAGTTCATTAATACATCGGCACAAACAGCTACCGTTCCAAAAGTCTGGAAAGTATGAAGGATTATTCCGCTGCAAAAGCCAGGTAAAACGGTCGTTTCCGACCGATCGCACTGCTTTCCCCAAGTGATAAGGAGATCTAAAGGCTACTGCTGAAGATTTTTTCGATTTTCTAGCAGAACACTAACATGGCTCAAGAGCTGAACATTCATGTACAACAGCTGTGAACATCATTACTAATATCAAGCTAGATCTCAACAAACACAAACCATGTGATCATACCCTTTCAGTATCCGTGGAACTCACCACCGCCTTTGATACGATCGAACTCAATGATACTATTCAATGATGTTTTGAAAGCGGATGTGTGCCCAACGGCACCATACGCTGGAAAACATCATACTCACAGGGTCGGTTCACTTATGATGACTATCGGAAAAAAAGTCGAAACTTCGAAAAGTCAAACCAGAAGTACTACAAGGAGGAGTATTATCACACATGCTCTTTACTATCTACATGAGCAAGCTCCTCTTGCCGCCAGATCGGCTTTCAATTGTTACAAATACTGATGACATAATTCTGATGACTTCAAATGCGAAGGTAGTTGAGCTACAGAGCCAAATCAAACCACACCTTGGAGAACTGCACAGCTGGCACACTAATAGAAATTTGCAACTCTCAGGCGACAAGTCATTTTCAACCATCTTTACAACTTGGACAAAGGCACTATCCTTTTACACCAAGCATGAAATAAACCTTCCTATTCCGCTTAAATCAAAACCCAAACGGCTGGGCGAGGTCTTTGACGGCCTACTTAGTTTCAATGAACACGTCAAAACCATCACTGACAAATTACAAAAGCGGATTAATGTCATCAAAAAAGTTGTCCAGCAATGACTGGAGTTGTTCGAAAGAAATACTGACAGTGACACACAAGGCCATCATGCGCAGTGTGCTTAACTATGGAGCACCAATCTAGTCTCCATCAATAAGTAATACAAACTAGAACAACCTCCAATTTCAACAAAACATCAACCTCAGAACACTAGCTGGTTGTGTGAAGATGTCAAAAATTGATGACCCTCACAGGGAAACAAAAGTCTTGCCTGTAAAGACGCCCACAGATATGCTGGCAAAACAATTTCTAGTAGGATTCCACCAGAGTCACCGCTCCGACTATCAGAGAATCCAACATCCAATTGAACAACTCATCTAACTGACACTGAGCACCACCTACGGTGCTGAAATCCAACAACATCTGAAAGAGGGCTTGATTGGTCGTAAAAACCATCGGAAAGATCTGAAGGTTATCCATCACAACGAGGTTAAAAATTACCACAAACCCTCAAAGCTATTGGAACGTGTACCGCCTCAAATATCTGACAGTGAATTTGAATTACCACGGATAGCGCGCATACGGTTTGGTCAACTTCGCGACGTTCATCATTTATTTAACTGCGCCCGAGACCCGACTGGCTTGACTACTGAAGACCTCCGGCTTCGTCTCATCGAAGTTACTGAGTTCCTCAGACTTCATATTCTGAGGTAGCGGGAGAGCTGAACTCCCTTTAAAAATCAAATCTCAGTCAACTTACGACGAAGATGCTGACTTCTAAACAGCACAAATCGACAACGACGAAGAGCTGAATTCAAAATATGAATCAGCAATAAGTAAACGAGTCCAGAGCTTAAACGGTATTCATTTAAATACACAAATGGCATACCCCAACTATTTTGCCGGATACAAGGGCACTGAGCAGGGACTAGCGAAAAATCCAATCAACCTTCATCTTACGGAGGTAAAGTGCTGGAAAACGATAGCAACCTCGAACCAAATCAAAATAAAGCTAATTTCACAAAATCCCGCGTAGCTACCACAACAACAGGGCGCGTTTTCTATATAAAAAACAGACAATTGCTAAAACTGCAGATTTTTAATTACTAAGAGGCAGCTAAAAATAAGCATCCTTTTATTGAAGTACTAAGAGGCAGCTAAAAATAAGCATCTTTTTATTGAAGTTCAAAGCCAACGTTTCTCGGAAAAATTATAAAAATGAAAAATGTGTCTTATTAAGTTTAACTTTTGATTCAAAAAATGGCTCAATCCTCCCATCTTTTAACTGGCTTGCAAATAAAATTGATATCAAGACAAGTTAATCATGAGTCTCCAAAAATCTATAGAACACAGTGGCTAAGCTGAGCTGCACGCCAACATAGGGTCAACGGCTGCTATATATCTAGTATATGCAAGTTATAATACACAAATCGGTTAAACAGACAGAACTTAACTCGGCAACCATGAAGCCGAAAAAATCATCAGCAAAAAAATCTTTTTTCTAAAATTATTCATACCAAGGTTAGAAATCTAGATGGGGAATTTACCAATATCTAGTACCATTAGTAGCCAGCAGTTGAACTTGTGTTTTCAGTAGTTGAGCATGTAAGCAACACAGGAGCACGAACTATTCAGTTAATTTTTATAAACAAGTTGTTAACCCGAGAAAAGTCATTCTTCCGGTTTCATAACGCTTGCTCAGTAGTTGAGCATGTAAGCAACCCAGGAGCACAAACTAGTCAGTTAATTTTTATAAACAAGTTGTTAACCCGAGAAAAGTCATTCTTCCGGCAAGCAACTCTACGGCGGAATTATGAAGAAAATTTTGGAGAAGTCACAAGAAAAGTCTTACAAAATGGTGCTAATTATTGGAGTGCTTTCCGTCATTTCGTAACTTGTTCCTTACACAGAGGTGAAGCGGAGCTTCGCACCACTTGCGATACAAGACAAACACAAAAAAAATGAAAAATTTTGGAAAAAAGAAGGACTGCCAAAACTTTCGTATGTCTCGATAGATGTTCATTCTAGGCAAACATCCAGTCATTTGAATATGAAAACTTAGCCAACAGGCAGCTGGAAAAGAGTCAATGAACGCAAGTTAACACAGACTTTTTATTGAAAAAATTGTAAATTTCGAATTCTTGTCCTTTTCGAATACTGAAAAAAACAACTTCCAGCCGAAACTCGCAGCCCCAAATCTTACAGTTCAAAGACGAAGTCGCTACCCCCTAGTTAAGTGGGAAGGAACCAGGAAGAAGATGTAGTCCAATAATTAAAAGATTTATAAAGAGAATGCAGAAATTGTAAGCGTTGTTTACGGGGAAAACGTCTAGTTCCCGACTACAAAACACTTGATGGTGCAAGTTTAATAATACATTAGCTATTGAAATTATTAAAGCGTTCCAAAAAAAGTCTCGGGTCACAAAACACCTCCGCGTGTAAAAACAATTCTTGCAGCACCAATCAGAACCAATTTGGTTGGAACCCCACATCGATCAAGAAGGACAGGCTACGTCAAAATCGATGATATCAACATCCCCTACTACGGAGGTAAGGCGCAAGATAGTTAGGGGGACATATCGCAGGGGACAAATTATTACAATTCAACAACTTCTTGTCACCTATCATTGAATTAAATCAAACTTTAAATTAAACAAGAGTTGACTTTGAAAAACCATTTTTCTTGTTTCATTTCAATTTGGTGTTTTTTTTTGTGCATGGTGAAGAATCAAACGAAAGCTTAAAACATAAGTAATTTACTGATACTCGACACCAGTTTTCGAAAATTGAACACAAAAACATCTTTCCACATCTTTTTTTGATTCAAAAAAACTTTCTACTGCCAACGAAGCTTTAAATAAGGAGTCAAAAATCAATTTTGAACGCTTTAACTAAGGCTTTTTGTGTCAGTATGAGACCTATAATAGCCTAAATAATAGCCAAAAATAGATCGAAATTGGACGAAAACGCAAAAAATTCGAACCGATTTGCATCGAAACCAAACTAACGTATCGGTAGCAGGCCGACAATAAAATGCTAATTGCTGGAAGAATTATCGAATGCATAATAATTTTGAGCTCATAAATCGACAAGTTTTAGTAGGTTTTCAAAAAAATGCAACAGAAGTTCCGCAAAAAATTGTGTCCATTACTTCTACTAATGTCAATCAGACGGGCTTAAGAGGGTGATTTAGATTTTTCAAAAACTCCTCGTTAGAGTTCAATCGTTACAAAACCAACAAAAATTGATAGGAAAAAATATAAGGAAAAAAACCGACCGACCTGTGCCAAAATCTACCATTTTTGGATTCGACAAAAATTAAGTTGCACTTCTTAACGTAAACACAAGGCACATATGCAGCCAAAACAGTAACTGCATCGACTGTACCCATATTAAGAAAACGAAAAAACCAAAAAAAAATTACTTTGATATTCAGACATGCTCAAATTATGTCTGTTGTGGACGATATCATTTATATCATATAAATTATTTTGTTTAACAAGTCAAACTTGAAAAAAGTCTTCGGTCCGATTTGATAACGATTGCAAATCGCAAGCGAATAATAATAGACATTACAAATTGAGTAAATGTTAGGACTAGGAGGAGCGGAATTGTGGGAGCGCGGAATCCGGATGCCCTCTCTTCATGGATTCCAAAGGCTGACTCTCCTTTGGTACAATTTTTAACTATATTTTATTTAAGAATAATTTCGACGAGGGACCCTTATATATTTCCGACATTTTTATCAACTGGTAATGTATCCTAATTTTGAGGGGGGAGCGCACACCTATGATTTTTTCGGTCGGAAATTTAGCAAATGCTCAAAACCGTCAATTTTGACTATTTACATAATAAATTGGCTTCAGACGCAAAATTTCAAGGCCAGGCGAAAAAAAGGGTCTTTTCGGTGTTTTCGAAGAGCTCGGAAAATCAGATTGGTCTACCTAAAAAAAATAATGATTCCGAAAACTTTCTCCAAACCCTCCTCGCTCGAGAAAAGACGAGTTCCGCCCTGTATAATAAGTTAGATGCAAAAAAGATGGGGATTGTTAAGTAGATCCTCATATTTTCACCCGATCTAGATCAAGATATTTAATTTGTCTACTGACTTTACAACATTGAAAAATCGTTGACTTTCTAAGTAAGTTGCTTCGCGACATATATTCACTGTGCGCTTGTGTGACTACTACGGGCGAGAAATGGTCAGAGTAATGCTCAAAAACCTGCTCAATATTGCGCAAATTCTACACAGTATTTGCGCTGGACAAGTTAAATATTCCACCTTAAAAACCATTATTCCAGGCTTTAAAAAACCTTATTGCAACTTAAAACGTTAAGAAATAAAAATTTCAATTAAAATTGCGTCCATTTCTCAATAATTACAATCTAATTTAGCGGTTAGGTTCCTACAATTTCCTCGATTTCATAACATCTACTTGCATAGGAACCTAACAACAGAGCAGTAGACTTTATTAATTCAAGTACGCATTTCTTCTATAGTTATGACGCATGAAACTAACTTCCAATGTATCAACTACGGGTTAAGTGGTTCAAATTTGGTTAACATTAAAATATAACTAAGATTCGGTATTTTAAAATTAGTCCAATAGATCATCCCGCTCCGAAATCCAATTCAAGTTTATCGCAGTGGTTCGAAAGAGTTGATCAAATCTTTCACGACGGACTGAAGATTATACTCGTGTTTGATCAACAACTGTCGGTTCATTTCACGATCACCGAAGCCGAGTTTCGTCAGTCGGTCCAACAATGATCGTTCCTCGCTCGCTGAAACTCGAATGGTTCCTTTTGGCGACTCGGGAATATCACCCGACGACTCCAAGTCGTCATTCTCGTCGGAACTTCCGTTGGCTTCGGTTGCATTTTCCGGGTGTTCCGTATCTTCTTGATCCGATCCATCATGATCATCTTCACGGAACTCCTCTGACCTTGGTCTTACAGCTCGCTCCGTGTCTTCGTGAATTTCATTCAAAACCACAGTGTTAATACTTGTCAGCTCGAGCGACGTATCATTTGCATTCTCGTCATCGTGAACTACATAATCATCTTCGGAATTTTCGGCATCTCCGATTGATCCAGTTTCGGAGCCAACATTCGAGTACTCTTCGTTATCCTTACACAAATCTCCCAGAGCGTTAACATACTCTTGTTTTGCGGTCGAGGTTTCCGATTCGGCCTTTTGATGCAGAAAGCTGCTTTGCAATGCCGGCACTCGGTTTAGATCGAAGCAGTCTGGAAGCGGAATGAAAGTGAAGTCCTCAACTTGTTCACAGTCGTCCGAGGAATCGTAAATGGTTTCATCGTCGCATGTTGAAGTCACGTCGTCATCGTAATCCTGGTCGAATTCGCCCTCTTGCTCATCTTGAGGAACTTCTGGAGCCTTTTCAGTGTAATTATTTTCATTTTCAGCCACGTTATTACTCTCCTCGGCAAACTTGAAAGGGTCGTCAATAACATTTACAGTACAAACCAAGGGATGGTTATCAGTGAAATCCTCATTTTCTTCAGGCGATTTCAAGACGAATCTCAACTCGTAGACTCCACAGGTGCTCGGTGCGACAAACTCCACGCCAATACTTTCAACTTGTCGAACATTCAGACTCGGAACTTTACTTCTTACGACCTGGAACAACTCAGTGAAATTCTCGAGGTGAACTTGGACTTTCATGGGCCACTTGGAGTTTCCAGAGTTATAAACAAACCATCTTTTCTGGACCTCAACTCCTGGAATTACACGGACCTCAGCTGACTTATTTTCGTGAAACAATACAGTGTAAAAATATTGAGCCAGCTCATTATTTTGACGAGGTTCTGCGTCAATTTCAGAGCAGACAGCTGGTCGCGTTTCCTCGTTGATGCTTTCTTCCGATACTGTTTCTTGTGTTTGATCTGCGTTTACGTCTTCTTCAATCGATTCCGAAGATTCTTTTTCGGTCTGAATTTCCTCGCTCGCAGTAGTTGCAGAATCTGTCTGTGCGGAAGTACCAACAACACCCATGGAGATCCTTTTGCATTGTTCAAGATATTGGTCAACCAATCCGGGCAGTTGCTCTCTCACAAACTCAATCAGTTCCTCGCGATTCAAAATCCCGTTTTGCACAGGAATAGTAGCTTCAGTTATCAACTGGCAAACTGTCGGTTTATCGGCGGTCTCCTTTTTAGCCTGTGCGAATGTATCTTTCATTTCAACAGAGTCAGTTTGAGAGGAGGTAACAGTCGCTTCCGTGACTGAACTCTGAGAACTTTTGTGACATCGTGACTCACTTTCACCGGTACCAGTTGAAGAGGAATCGGTTGTAAAAGCAGCCAATTGTTCAGTAACTTTCAAGCAAACTTCATTTTCTTCCTTTTTGCTATCCTCAGACAACGGCTTTTCTTGCTCTTTCTGCTCCTGCTCTGACGTAGACTCTGGTTCCTTATTTTCATCTTGGGTCGAATCCGCTTTTGCCTTCTGAGAAGAGGGCTCTAGCATTTGTTTCTCGTCAACCTTGTAAATGGCAGCAGCGAAATCGAGTAGAGAGAAGTCAACCTTGCCATGTAGATTGGGTTTGTAGTGGTGCTTCGGCGAGAAGAGCAAATTCACCTGCGCGTTTTGCTCCTTTTCCACGAAAACAATCTAAAGAGAACTGCAATATAGTGGGAAAGAAATGAACTCACAAAAATGAAATCAGTCAAAGACAAGTGCAATCGTTTGCAAAACAAGGGGGAAACGCGCAGAAAAAAAAACAGAACACACACAATTCTCAACCTTGTTTTTCTGAGAAATAGATTTCGCTTCATATCGAACAGTTCAATTTACATGTTCAAAAACTAATTTGTCGTCTAAATGTCTTGTCGTTTTAATGTCCTGACGTCTTATTTACCTAGCACCCTGCAAACAATGCATTATTAGTATTACAATAGGGCCTTAAAAGTGTTTTGAGAGAGCTCGGTATTTATAACCCAATCGGTAATTGAAATCTGTTAGAGAGCGCTCGGTAGTTATAACCCAATCGGTAATTGAAAACTGTTAAACTCTATATCTGATTTATTATAGTAAAATATATGACGTGGGTGTTTCGAAATGGGGCTGGCAATAGCAGTTCGTTAATTTTTAAAAATCATACCCTCAGAGAATTTTTGATAACTTCTCTCCATTCCCTTTCACTCGACAGACGCACAAGGTCGCCTTCTTGGTCTTCGTAGTACAAAAATGCACTCAATTTCAAATTAACCGAGTATATCTTCCTCAAAAGCCTCATTAGGTTTCCGAGTCCAGGATAGGGAATGGAATCTGCTGCTGTTCCGGGCTTAACCGGCAAACTTTCTTTCGGCGGATTCTTGTATAGGATTCTGTTGAAAGTCTCGTTTCTGATTTTTCCATTGACAGCAGCGTCACCACCATAAGTCAATTGCCTCATCACAACATCAAATTGGTAAACCACGTCCATTGTTCTGTCTAAAAACTGAAAAAACAAACGTGCGTAAGATTAAACAAAAAATTGAACAGAAAAATAAAGTAGAAGAAAATTATGTTCAGTATGAAGTAGTACTGAGCTCAGTTTTCACTGCAAAGAATCATTATGCTGTAATTTAATGTCTGGTATGACAGTATAGCTCAAACTTGGTTCTCATGTTTATGGCGTCACTCTATAAATAAATTCTATTGCCTTTACGTCACACTTCAATATGATAAATGGTATACATTATTTTGAACAAAATGCTTTGGAAAAGAAACAATTCGGTTGTATTATTGTTGCATCAAATTTCGCAGTAACAAAATAATTGCAAATGAAACTTGTGTACATAATCATTTAAGGGTGAAAAACCTTGTTTCAGCCATTGATTATCCTAAGACTCTCCAGATTAGATGACGATCAATAACATTTCCGAGAGCCGAAGAACACGAGTGCTGAAAAAAGTGTTCACGTCTGCCAAAAATAATTTTCTAATTAAGGTTTTACAATGATTAAAGAAAAGATCAAGCTGTAAAAACTAAATAGCAAAACAAAGAGAAAGCGGGGCAATACAGTAAGACCGAAAGTAAAATTTTACACAGTGGCAAACATCATTCCGACTACTCAGTCCAAACAAGGCTGCTCGTATATCAGGGCAAAGCCCTGAATGTTCCGACTATGCCCCCTTAATCCATATCGAATAGCTTGTAGGAAAGAAAATAAAATACTGAAAATCTATAAACTTTGGACAGTACATCAAAGATCAAGTGTGAAAATTTGAGACGTATGAAATTGATACGATCGATTAGCTATAGCCTCAATTCATTTTGGAACGATTTTGCTGTGCGGGATAAATCGCCAGGCATGAATAATACTTACAAGCCTGTCTCCGATGATTAATCGGCTCGCCAAGCATTATTTGTTGCTCTTATCAAGCTATTCAAGGCAAATGCTATCGTTTGTTATCAAGCTATTTCAAAAATTTTAAAAGTCAAAGAACGATTCAGTCCGGGAAAGTTTTTCTACACTGTTTCAGCTATAAAACTTCGAAACAAATTTACTAAGCAACGTATTCAGGTATGAGTTTCTGAACTATTTCAAATTATGTCGTGAAGAGAATCGGCAGGGAATGTTCAAGTTTTTCTATTGGATTCATTGAACCGATGAAATTTTGATAAAAATTTTCAACTTGTTTCAAAGACTGAATCGAAAATTTTATATTTTTTAGCAAGCCAATCAAGTAATATTTCAAGTTATTTCATAGCGCGAATCGGTTTGCTAAAAAATAATTTTTCTAAGCGTGGAGGTTGCTATTTTTAGTTGATTTTGATCAGACTAAAATGAATCTGCAAACAGATGAATCTGCAAACATTTTTCTTTGGTAAAATCGTGCAACTACTGTCTAGCCTCGAAGCTGAATCGAGTTGTTGGATCGGGAAACTTGTTTAAATACTCTTGAATGATTAAAAGATCTAGAAAATTCTTGCCTGAATGCCTCTCAAACATTGAGCTCGATGGTTGCTCTGAATTAATTTTAAACATTCTGATCTAACGATTCTTAAACGTTGTGCTTGATGGAAAAGTTAAAACGTTGCGTTCATAGCGCATTAAGACTTTCATATAATCTAAAAGCTGCGTTACGCTTTCAATAGTATGAATAAAACATTCCAATCGCACAGAAATTAATCCAGAGCATGGCCAAATTGGTAATTGTCAACATCCAGAACTTTTCAAAAAATGATCGTAGTTAAAATATCTTTTTACATTTGATTTCAGCAAGTCGTTATCATAAATGGGATATAAAAATTATTTGTTAAAAACTGTTATTTCGATCGCCGAAAATTGACTGAATAAAAAAACCACATCGAGCATAAATATTCCGTTTTCTTCGAAAGTCGGAACAATAACTCATGAGTAATTGACCTCAAATTCGCAGAAGATAAAACAACTGCCCATTTCAATTAATGCGACTTGTCTTAAGTTCCCCGAGCGCGGCGTCATACATGTTACTGAACAAACTAAGCAATTGTCAAAGTTATAAATGTGAAAGAGGAGTCCGAAGAAACTAACCGGGTCCTTAATGTAAAAAGAGTTCCTCAACATTTTTTAATTAAGTGGCTTTGATGCTCATAATTAAAGTATCAAATAAGTATTTGGAAATGAGGCAGGTTAATTACGCTGGAGGAAAAATTTTGAAATGACTGACCGGCGCATATTGATTAGTTAATTGCTGTTTCAGCTTAAAATTTATAAATTATTTATCAAATGTATAATTTCATCAAGTTTTTTAATTGAAAAAATCTCGATGAAATTACTCAAATTATGCACAAAAAATTAGTTTCTTCGGTAATATTGACTATCATTATACTTAACTTACCAATCAGCTTATATAAGTTACTATTTTTTTGCTCTTGGACCATTCTGCTTATTGACTGGCCACCGTTTTTACATAACGAACCATTTAAATTACTTTTCTGAGAAATACAAAACGCGAAATAATTGTCTTAAAAAATTTTCTTAAAAATACAAAACGGAAATTTTAACAATTAAACACGCATCAACCACTATTTCAGAAAATAACTATTTCTCAGAAACACGATAATAATCCGTTCAAATTAAAATTCGTACTTCTCAGAAATTGACAATAGCAAATGTTGCAAACACGAAGTTAAGATCAGAATATCATTATATATAGGACTATGATGGCGACCGGCAAATAAGACGACAGCCGTTAAGACGGCAACCGTTTCTAATGTGACTTTGAGACGACGTTACACGCAATTCTCCACATGGTATTTCTGAGAAATTAAACCGTTTAAATTCGACCTGCTCATTTTACATGTAGTAACATCGTCCTATTTACCCAGCACTGTCGTCGTATTTACCTAGCACGGACTATGATCCTGGAAAACTATGAAAACAGTGGTGTGCGCAGGAACTTTTTCAATGAGGGGATCTGGGTTCGAGGGGCGTCGATTTATTTGATTAAAAAAAAATTTCAACTTTTTTAGGTCAGTAATTTCAAAATTTGCTGCTGTATGATTTGAAATAATTATGCATCGCATTTGACGTCGCATTGCTTTGATATGTTTTTAATCATCTGAAGTTGAAATTTCCTTAAAACTTAGTCGATACAATTTCAGTTTTGAAACTTTTATGCTAGTCACTACACCGCCAATTTAGACATTTCTGAAAAGCTAAAACTTATAGAGCTGAGACAAAACTGAACTAATATCGGCTAAGACTCGAAGGAAAACAATCAATGTGAAAGATTTCGATCCATTATAGATCACTATCAGACTGAACTAAAGCAAACATTCACGTGTACAAACCTAAGTACCTGGCAAAAAAAAACGATTTTATGAATAAATAACAAAACATCTAGCAAAAATGATGTTACCTTTCATTTTTTGCTATATGTTTTGTTATTTATTCATTAACTTGTATTTTACCAGATACATAGGTTTGTACACGTGAATGTTTGCTTTAGTTTGGTCTGATAGAAAAAAATTTTTTAAAGTCACCAGGTAGATGAGACAAAACATTCAACCCGGATGGTGAGAAACTATCGGGTAAAAAAATGTTTACGGCCTACAATTGACTTTCAGTTGAGCTTTCGAAATGATAGTTATTCAAGTCAGCTGTTAAATTACATTTCAAAAAGGTAAGATAATAATTGAATTTAAAGTGTTATAATAAGTTGGGACTAATAATTTCATCGGTTTTCGTATAGTATTCTCTTGAGTATTTTTGTATAGTATTCTCTTGAGTATCTCACAAACATAGCATGGCAAGCTAGCAGCCAGAAAAATAGAAGAAACATACCAAACTGAAAATATCGCCCAGCCTGTGTACAGGGTTTCTCGAAGGCACAATTTTTTCAACCAAGTATCGAATAAGAGAATTCTATCATTCAAAAATACTTTTAACGAAAAACATGGATATCAGGAAAGGAATCAACAAGACATCCATGTTTTTCAACAAGACATCCATGATTAAATTTTAACAAACAAATCAACCAACGAAATTTCAACAAATATAAGACACCTCTATTAGACTGGGAAATTAAAATGCAGACATGCTCAAAACATGTGTTGAGGGACCAAAGTACAGATCGGAAGATCAACAAAAGATTTAGATCATGTGAACGAAGTTATTTACGGGAAAAAAAACGTGTACCCGGTTGGAATACCCTTGCTTATCGCAGGGGTAAAAATCGTAAAGACATCAAAGTATTTTTTTTCAATTATTTCGGTATTTTTTCTAGAAAAATGCGATTACATTAGGCGAACAATGCAAGAAAGAGCAGAAACCATAGTTTAAACAACGTTGAAATTGAATTTTTTTTTGATAAAAAACTAAATTACAAAAGGGGCCCTTCCGTTTAGTTACGGTAAGTGCACAAGCTGGATAGGGCCATACCAGCGATATAAAAATGCATATAAATCAGCAATGAAGTCATAAATCAGCATTAAATGAATCGTCGTAATGTTAATTTATCTTAGCCGTCCTTCCTCTACATTAGCGCTTATGGAGTTGTCGATAAATTGAAATGCACATGTGAGTGGGGTTTTGGTTGGTTCAGCATTATTACAGTATTTTAAGACTTTTTCCTTTAAAAAAATTTCAATTTCAAACCGGCACGTTGAAATTGAATTGTAGCATTACTAACTTGGAAGGCCAATTATGTGCCCAGCTACAGCTAGAGGTGCCGGTTTGATATTTTTTGAATTTATTGTAGTTATGCGGGAAATAGAAATTTTCAAATTCAAAAATAATGAATGTTTTGATAATTTGTAATTTTCCCTAAGTCATCAGATTTGGGTTGGTAGTTTTCGAGTTGAGCCAAAAAAATTTCAAACAAACGGTCAAAAAATTAAACTGTGTATTTTCAGAGGGCTATAAAGTTTTGTGCTGATATATGGGAGCTTCGCACAACCGTTCTTTTGATTGAACCCAAAACTCGGGTTTGAAAGGGTAGTTTTCGAGAAAAGTCGAAAATTTTTCAAAAAACGGTCAAAAAATCAAGTATTTGACTTTTACGAGAACCATTTATTGTGGGCGTAGCCACTAATGCAGGAGAGCTTCTCACAACCCTTTCTCTGCATTGAATCCATAATCTCCGATTTGGGAGGGTAGTTCTCGAGAAAAGTCAAAAAAGGCGAAAACACAGCAGAAAATCAAAAATTTAACTACGCCGAGTCATAACTTTTTGAATAAACGTTAAAAAATTGAGGTTAGCCCCTAATGCAGGGGAAGTCCATAACTCTTTCTCTGCATTGAATCCAAAATCTTAGATAAAAGCCAATCGAAGATTGGAAAAGCGTAATGAACGCAAGTAAACATAGGAAAAAACACTGACTTTGTTCAAAAAACCTCAACTTTCGAATCTCAAGGGAAAAAATAGATACCCTTTAAGCTCTTCAAATTGCTAGAGCGATTTCTGATTTGCGCTTTTTTGATATTATTAACCCAACTTGAGAAAACTGAATCAACGGGTAGAGTTTTTATTCCGCTGGAAATCTGAAAATTAAATTCCACTTTCGAAACTAGAAATCGTTCACGTTTTTTCGCGCCATTTGCACGTTCGTATTTGGAGTGCTATTTACGACACTTTCAGCAGATAAATTTCAATTGAACTCAAAAAGTGTATATATTCCTAAATGCATTCATAAATGCATCAAGAAGTATGAATGCACATCTGTAATTATTACAGTATTTTAAGACTTTTTCCTAAAAAAAATAAACAAAAATCAGCAAGACCTATATAAAAGTCTTCATTACGTTCATTGCTCTAAATTTGAGAAAATAATTTCCAGAACATGTCAAAAATTTGAAACAGTCAAAAAATCACAATCTTGACTTCTCCGAGGGCCATAGTTCGTGCGTAAAATTGTCGTAGCCGCTTAAGCAGGGGAGCTTCTTAAAACGCGTCCTTTCGATTGAAATCAAAATCTCAGATATAGGAGGATAGTTTGTGAAAAATGAAACCATTTTAAAAACGTCGAAAAAATTACCAAGGGTTATAATTTTTCTTGTAAAGAGGGTGCAGCTTCTTAAACAGGGGAGCTTCCCACAATGCGTCCTTTCGATTGAAATCAAAATATGTTTTGGGAGCGTAGTTTTCGAGAAAAGCTCAAAATTTCCAAAAAAACGATCAAAACAACCAAAACGACTTTTCCGAGGGCCATAACTTTTGTGTAAAAGAATATGCGAGTAGCCGCTTATGCAGAGGAGCTTCTCAAGAACCGATCTATCCATTGAACCCAAAATCTCAAATTTCGGAGGGCAGTTTTTGAGAACATGAAAAACAAATGTAAAAAATAGCGGTCAAAAATTCCCGCATAGATTTTTTTGAAGGCTGTAGAAAGTTGGGTAAGGTAAAAAGAGACTAAGGGATTACGCAGGCACACAGAGGAGTGGGACTACTTCTCATTTATACAATTTTTCGAAAATCGGTAAAGTAAGTTTTGGGAAAAACTAATTTTTTTGAGAAAAGCATTTTTTTTTTTCCAAAGTGTCCCAAAAAATTTTAAAAAAAAACCCAATCCCATACATCTTCATTATACCTGCTGTTATCAAAAAAGAAGTTCGTTTGAAAAAAAAAATAGGATAAAGCTAACTAGATTTTTTATATGATATCTCAGTTGGCCCCAACGAGATTTCTTTGAGGTAGTCGAAATTGGCAGGAAAACTACGGACCCTACGCCATATATCTTTCCAGTCACTTTCAGAGGCGTGGTCGGAATAATATAAATAGGCGGCTGCTGCGCAAGTGGCAAGAAAGTTTAAGACTGGTTTCAGTATCTTCAAGGGTTTAATCAACCTAATAAACTACACTTATTCTCAACATTGCGAGTTTATTTGTGGTGCGAGATTATTCAAGGTACCAAAAAAGTTGGACCAGTCTTTTGGTTACATAGCAGTATTTAGACAACCGCGTATTCAGACTCGTCAGTATTTAGACAAATACTGTTTCAACCAATCAGAATCGAGACAAAGAAGAAATTAATAAATAACTATTATTTACTTTGGATTATTTATGTCTTTTCTCGATTCTGATTGGTTCATACAGTATTTGTCTAAATACTGACGAGTATGAATACGCGGTTGTCTAAATACAGGCTGCATTCCCAGTCTTTTGTACTAATTTGTCTGGAACAGAAAAAAGACGATATTTTAAGTGTCGGATAGCTTATTAAGGCTATCCTCTATTAGTAATATGTCACTTAGACTTTAATCTCTTCAGATGCATATTGTGTTAATCTTGACAATTGTATACACCGAAATTGGATTGCGGTCTGTATTTAGACAACCGCGTATTCCAACTCGTCAGTAAGCAGACAAATACTGTATGAACCAATCAGAACCGAGATGAGAAAGCAAAATAAAATAATTATTCATTAATTTCTTCAAGAGACTTCAAACCCAAATTTAAAGTTTACAACCACCTCAAATCATTATTTTTTTCATCTGTAAAACGTTGCTTTTTAAAATTTTAGGCAAGTTTCGAACAGAGTACGCGATACTCATGACAATGGAGCACTTAGGATTGGAATCCGTTGTGCCAGTCGGTCATATTTGGAAGTTTGACCTTGAGGAATACGAATTACGTAATTTTGGGAGGAAATTTAATTTTTCAAAAATTCGAATTGGGCCTGTTATGCCCAACTTTCTCGCGAAAACTGAAAATCTCAGAAATACAAGATCAGAACAATCGATTTACAATCGCGGGAAAGTGGTCAATTTAAGCAGCGGGAAATTGCTATTCGCAATTTCCGACATCTATATAACACGAGAGTAGAGCTGTCCTATCTTGATACAGAAAACAAAGAACATCGAAATTCAGTTGGACCAGAGTGAACCTTCGGTGAAAAGGTGGACAACCGAGGTGTCCCAATGGTCCAGAACCAAAACTCCATTCTTGAGATAAAACTTGTTCGATTAGAACTTATTGAATCAAACTTAATTCCCCAATTATTCTCAAGTTGCTTACTAATTTAGTTACCTCTAATTCTCGAGTGTGCTGGTATGTGAGTACCCAATTTAATTTTCTTGAGTGTGATTTTTGTGTTGATGATTTTTATGTTGAGGTAAGGAGAGTTTTAGGTTGATCCATCTGAAATGGATCAAGCTTCACTGTCTAATAATAAGTAACCGTACGGATTGTTCCGACCCTGTTTTTATACGTATTTTGGGTATTTTGAGACCTGAGTACGGGGACGTTCTCATTTTCTAGAGTGGGGGGTTTTTGGTAGTGGTCTTTAAGCTGTAACGGGTTTTTAGTCTCATGTCGCAAGTGAACCGAATTGGCTCCGACCGTTCGAGGTAGAAAAACACAAGAGATAGTGTCCCTGACTCTTGAGCCAATGGTTTTAAGGTCTTATTTTTCTTTAACCTCATATGTGACCGAAATAGGCGACTGTTACATAGTAATTTTATGGCACTCCTGGGTGTTTTTACGACATCATGACTACGGAGTCGAACCCACTTGACACAGCTCCGGGCTACATGCCCATTCTAGAGTACCGGTGGTACGGATCAGCGGGAACGTGTAAACCTTCCGGTTGTACCGTGATAGCTTTTTGAGAAAACTCGAGAAAACTTCCAAGTACGCTCTCCAAACGAGGCTTAGCTAACCAAGTAAGGGGGGGTAACTAGGGGGACGAAAAAAAGAGCAAAAGACAAAAATCGAAACAAAAACCGAAAAAGAATAGAAAAAGGAACAAAAACCATAAAACAAAAAATGACAGTGGCTTTGACACCAAATTAGTTGGATCAAACTTTTATATTAATTAAATAGTATACCCATACTGTTTTTTATAAGACCGATCGTTTCGATCATTTCAGCCATTTGAGTGTGGGGCGCTGTGAAGGGTTTGCAGATAGCTTGCAACTTAGCTGGGCCACTAGGAGACTTAAATGGAAGAGATGACCAGTCGAGTGGAAAGTGGTTCACAGGGACTTAGCCGGACTATTAGGAGACTTGACTGGAACAGGTGACCAGCCAAGTGGGAAAGTGGTGCTGGTGATCAGGTGCAGGACAAGTCAAGGAAACAACCAGCACGGAGTCAGAGCAACTAGAGAGGACGGGGGTATTCTCAAGCTGGTCACACATGTATCGTTAAAATCCACATTACATTATAGGAGATAAGTGTAAAATTGGATAAGCGGAACCCCACTGTTTTGAGGAACGTTTTTACTCAAGCAGGCCTGGAAACAGGTTCTACGGTTTTCTCTCAAGAGGTTTAGCACCCGGCGCTTAAGGTAATTTTCGGCTTAAGAGGGGGGCTAAAGAGGGGGGCGATTAGAAGGGGGGCTGGTTAGGTTAGAGGTTGTCGGTAGTAAATTGTAAAAAGGGGGGGGACACATTATAGTAACTAATTGATCGACATCGTCGATTTAGTTACATTAGAATCTTACACGCGTTGATAATAAGAAGCGGATATCCAAATTCAACATCGAATTAAGGTAGGTACCCTGGTCAGATCGGGTGGGGGGAACGGACGTAGACAGTTTTTGTGATACCCCATAAGATCGCTAGCAGGGGGGAGGAAAACGCGTGGCAATCAGATACCAGACATTTTTTTTTGTTGTTTTGTTCAAATAAAAGGTTGACACAAGTCACCTTTGAATTTTAGGTGGGTTTATTTCTCTGTTTTTATCATTAGTTTTTCTCTGTTCAAATTTTTACGTTTTTGGTTAAAAAAGTTTTACTCGGTTTTGAACAAACAGGTGATCACAAGACACCCCAAACAAGTTGGGTTTCAATTTGCATCAAACCATTAGAAAAGAGATGAATACAGGGGGGTTGGTAATTCTAATTGTTGGCCAGTAAGATTGGGTTTTTTTGGTAAAATTTTTACTAGAGCTCAAGTGGTGGTACCAGGTACAGTTTTTCAAGAGTTCCGACAACGAAAAGAGAAGAGTTCCCACTGTCCCAACACTTAGTGGAGAAGTCTTGGGACAGTACCGAAGAGTCTTGGGACAGGCAGTCTTGGGACAGGCAGTCTTGGGACAGGCAGTCTTGGGACAAGCAGTCTTGGGACAGGCAATCTTGGGACAGGCAGTCTTGGGACAGGCAGTCTTGGGACAGGCAGTCTCGGGACAGGCAGTCTTGGGACAGCAGTCTTGGGACAGTAGTCTTGGAACAGGCAGTCTTGGGACAGGCAGTCTTGGGACAGGCAGTCTTGGGACAGGCAGTCTTGGGGCAGGCAGTCTTGGGACAGTAGTCCTGGGACAGGCAATCTTGGGACAGTAGTCTTGGGACAGGCAGTCTTGGGACAGTAGTCTTGGGACAGGCAATCTTGGGACAGTAGTCTTGGGACAGGCAGTCTTGGGACAGTAGTCTTGGGACAGGCAGTCTTGGAACAGTAGACTTGGGACAGGCAGTCTTGGGACAGGCAGTCTTGGGACAGGCAGTCTTGGGACAGGCAGTCTTGGGACAGTCAGTCTTGGGACAGGCAGTCTTGGGACAGGCTGTCTTGGGACAGGCAGTCTTGGGACAGGCAGTCTTGGGACAGTAGTCTTGGGACAGGCAGTCTTGGGACAGGCAGTCTCGGGACAGGCAGTCTTGGGACAGGCAGTCTTGGGACAGGCAGTCTTGGGACAGGCAATCTTGGGACAGGCAATCTTGGGACAGGCAGTCTTGGGACAGGCAGTCTTGGGACAGGCAGTCTTGGGACAGTAGTCTTGGGACAGGCAGTCTTGGGATAGCCAGTCTTGGGACAGGAAATCTTGGGACAGCCAGTCTTGGGACAGTAGTCTTGGGACAGGCAGTCTTGGGACAGGCAGTCTTGGGACAGCAGTCTTGGGACAGTAGTCTTGGGACAGGCAGTCTTGGATAAGGCAGTCTTGGGACAGGCAGTCTTGGGACAGGCAGTCTTGGGACAGGCAGTCTTGGGACAGGCAGTCTTGGGACAGGCAGTCTTGGGACAGTAGTCTTGGGACAGGCAGTCTTGGGAGAGTAGTCTTGGGACAGGCAGTCTTGGGACAGTAATCTTGGGACAGGCAGTCTTTGGACAGGCAGTCTTGGGACAGTAGTCTTGGGACAGGCATTCTTGGGACAGGCAGTCTTGGGACAGGCAGTCTTGGGACAGGCAGTCTTGGGACAGGCAGTCTTGAGACAGGCAGTCTTGGGACAGTGGTCTTGGGACAGGCAGTCTTGGGACAGATAAGAAAAGTCTTGGGACAGTACCTGAGAGTCTTGGGACAGTACCAGGAAGTCTGGGAACGGTACCAAAAAAGTTGTGTGACGGTACTAGAAGGTCTTGGGACAGTGCCAAATAATCAACGCCCAATTAAAAACAAAAGGACCGGTCCGAACGATAAAATCGCAAAAGATCCATTTTATTAAGATCACGAATTGGAGATTTACTTTACTTAAGGGAATTAAGAATATTTTTAGAATTTTTATCCGTAGAATAGAAGTTTGTTAATATTAGTATTGTAGATAGAAAAAATTGTAAATAAAAATCATGAGGCGAAGTAGGGTACCAATAGCAGAAAAAAGAGTTCTAGAGTCAAAAACAAAACATAACTCGTCGCAACGAAAATGGATGCCGTCGGACTAAAAAGTAACAAGAAAGAATTTTTCAGTGAGCATGGTCAACACAAGAAGCGCAAAGGAAAACAAGACGGAGGGAACCTGCTATAGAAATTGATCTTGAGACACCAGATCAGAGTGTTGATGAAGAGGAGAAGAAGACAACGGAGTCGACACCGATGCCGAATGCAGAAGAACAAAAGCAAAAGTCGATGGAATTCTCACCGATAGACACTGTGGAGGACACGACGGGCAAGACGCCAAAAACAAAAAATGACGAGTCTCAAGTGAAAAGAACGTCATTCACAGAGAGGATAGCAATGATGGTCGGAATGAAGTCGAGAGGCATAATGGAAGAAGAACAAAAAGCCGAGAAAGGCAAAACGTTTGGAACAGTTTCCACGAGAACGACAGTGGTCAACCGAGATGGTGATCAGGCCAAACATGGGGCAAAAGCTAGTCATGGGACAACAGCTGACCATGAAACAACATCTCCTCTTGAGCTGGGCGATTTACAGGCGAAGTTAGATCAGATCGATAGAAAATTAAAGTGCAGCGAGGAGGATCGGGAAGTGATAAAGAAAGAATTAAGATACAACAAACACGAGTACCTGGACAACTACTTCAATCTGGCGAAGGCGATGGAAGAGAAGCTTCAGCAAATGTCAGACAAGGTAGAGGCCACTGACAAAGACCGCGAGGAAAATATCAACAAAGACATGCAAGCAATGAAGCAACGGTATGACGCTGTGAACAGCCAGTTAGGGAGTCTGGAAACGAGAATGGACACAATGAGTAGGGACCAGGCTGAGAGTTCATGTGCCATACAGGCCAAACTGGATGCCATCTTGAGAAACTCTACATCACAGGACAGGCCGGCAACGGATCGAACGCAAGGTAACAGAGGTGATTTCGTGGAACCACAACGGAACAAGCGTGAATCAGCACCATTACCGTTACCCCGGGGCACAGCGAGCATCGGTCCAGGGGGGCCAAGACAATTATTAAGAATGGGACCTCAACTACGACAAATGGCCCGGGGAATTCCACAAAAAAGCAATAATGTGGGACCTGATGCCATGACGTGGGCTAGCACCTTGGAGATGATGAATAGGATTAGAAGCGTTCGCTACAAGAAACACTGATTCGAGTGAGAGAGGAGGTGGCAAATCCAGAAAAAACCTTCAAGAAGCCAAAAGAATTTAAGGATGACTTAGACGGATGCTTCGATACTTGGGTAGAAGTCATGAGACTACATTTGGAACAGGACAATTTGAATGACGAGAGACAAGCCTGCACAGCGATACTCAGCAACTTAGAAGGCATGGCGTTGAAATGTCTAGTTGCAAAGAAGGAAGAGGAACGCGACACTGCGGACAAGATCTTCGAGATATTGTTGAATCGATTCGGGTAGGGCATGAAGGGTCACCAAGCGATGATGAGATTTGAAAAGAGAAGGCAAAGGGACAATGAATCAATTGATCGGTTCCTGGATGATCTTGAGAGCTTGAGACGAAGGAGTGATCCTGAAGAGTCAACAAACAGAAGGAACTTTAGCATCGCCTCGAAGTTCATCGATGGGGTAAAAAGTGACGACTTGAGAACAATGTTAGCAACTTACTATACACTGTCGAAAGATAGTGCACCGACTCCAGAAGAAATGAGACAGAAGTCAAGAGAGTACATGCTGATGAAACCCAAGAAATACTCATACTCGGATAACAGGAACGTGCAAGGGGGGAGTCAACCACAGAGTTCGTCATGGTATAAGCCTAGAGATGATGTGGACAAACGCAGGTCATGCGCAAATTGTGGATCAGCGGATCATCATGTGGCGGACTGCACGACGTATAAACAAGGCATGAAGAGTCTGGGGTATGCTCCGGATGAGGAAGATATGAGCCAGATGGAAGAACACGAGTTCTACAACGGCCTAATCATCAAGATAGGTGCGAGATGCTTCTTCTGCAATCAAGAGGGCCACTTTAGGATGGACTGTCCATTATTTTGGGAAGCAGTAAAAAATCAAAGTCATCCGAAACACAAGTTAGCGTTAGCGGCGGTGCAGAACACGAGGAACAGACAAGCGGAGTTTGAAACAAGAAATTCAGAGGCACCGAATGCGGAATTACCGACGAAGACGGTGAAAGCTGTAACGCAGGTCAATAATGCCATGGAGACCATGACCAGGAAATCTCCAGAGATAAATTTTAAGAGAGCAGCTGCAGAGGCTAATAACAAGGTGAAACAGGACCTAGCGACGAAGGAGATAGAGCAACGATTGAAACAAGAGATCGAAAAGCAGAAGTTAAACGAGACGTTAGGTTGGTCAGTGCCAGTGCCAGAAGCCGCAGTGGGAGCGACAAAGAGTGGAAATTGCAACACTCTGAAAATGATGACGGGAAAGCCATTCGGCATAACAAAGATCGGAGCCAGGATAATGTCGATAATCACGGTGGGCGGCCACGAAAAAACGAGGAACTTGAGTGAACCCAGCGACCAGAAAATAATGAACATTGATGTGTACGCAGATTGCTTGAGTGCAATAAGTCCACAGACGACTTCTAGAGCCTTGAGGCCGCTACTCACAAGAGGTGGCAGCAAGTCAGTCCGTGTGGAGAATAGATACGCAGAAGCTTATGGTCCGCATTAGGTGATGTTAAATATAGATGGGATAAACATCTACATGAAAACCATAATAACATGTGATGAGGACCTAGCCGGACAGTTCGACGTGGGCAAAGAAGATTTGGAAGTAAGATCGATTGGACACTGCGCAATGTTAGAACAGGATACAATGCACATCGGGACGGAGGCAGATGTATCAGCACACGTGCTCGACATAAGTGGCAAAAAGACTCAGTTACGCGGGTTACTTGATACGGGAGCAGTCTTGAGTGTTATATTAATCGAGACTTGGGAGCAAATGGGTTTCGACAAAGATGACTTGATAGACTCAAGAATACAGCTGTCAGCTGCAAACAAAAGAGCGCTGCGAGTAAAAGGCAGAACACCAATAATAGCCCTCAACCTCGGGGAACGCAACCTGTGGATGAGCTTTTTTGTGGTGGAGAACCTAGACGAGTCTGACCAGTTCATTGTAGGCAGAGACTTCATCAGGAATTTCGACGTAACGATTGATCTAAACAATGCCATGTTCAGGATTCAGAACCCTGACAGGAAGTACGCAATTAAACGGGTAAATCTGATAATGGCAAATGAGAATAAAGCGCCGGTATTCTTGAGTAGGAGGGTAAGGCTGAAAGCGAACGAAGCGGCAATTGTAGGCCTACGGATGAAAAATTATAATGAATTAAGTGATAACAAGCAAGTATGCATAGTCCTAAATCCAAACAGTCAAAGTGCTGCTGTTTTAGGAAGATCCTTCTCGATAACCAAGAGCGGCCTCTGCGTCAGTGTCTTGTTGAATACTCTTGGCATACCCATAACAATCCAGAGGGGGAGGAAGCTGGGATATGCTTTACCCGTGAAAACTCGATATGAAATGACTGAAAATGTAAAAGATAATGAAGTACTTGAATGCCCCAATCACAGGGACAAGATTTGTATCTTGAGACGATTAAAGAAAATAAAAGATTCATCAGGTCTTATAAAGTCACTCAAGTCAGATACAGATGATGGACTGTCGAGCTGTTCAAATTTCCCAGAAAGAACAACACTAGAGGAAATGGAACTGGATAAACCAGTTTTACCTGAAATAGAGCACTTAAGGGGTAAGGTAACGGATGAACAGCTCGAAGCCATCAATGATGTACTAGAGCGGAACGAGGACGTTTTTTCGAGACATAAGGCAGACATTAGATGTTGTAATTTCGTTGAACATGAAATAGAGCTTGAAGAGTCTGCGGTGCCTCAAAGGGAGGGGGCTAGGCGCATGACCCCGCACAAATCGGATGCATGTAGAAAAGAGATAGAGACATTACTAGAGTATGATATGATAGAACCATCCAAATCACCGTGGGCGTGTGGAGTAGTGATGGCCAAAAAGAAAGGCGACCAATTGAGGTTTTGTTGCGACTTTTGGTATCTGAACTCCTTCACGGCGAAGGATGCCTATCCCATACCTAGAATTGATGAGAGCCTCTCTAAGTTAGGTGATGCAAAGTTTTTTACGACTCTTGATGTAGGTTCGGCATTTTGGCAAGTCCCACTGAGGAAGCAGGACAGGGACAAAACAGGGTTCGCCTGCGATCTAGGGCTGTTTCAATGGAAACGGATGCCATATGGTCTATGCAATGCCACGGCCACATTTCAACGTGGATGACGTGGTGATAGCGACGCCTACAATGGAAGACCACATCGAGTGACTAGACGAGGTGTTTGCATGCATGAAGAGGTCAGGACTAAAGTGCAAGCCGTCAAAGTGCGAGATACTCAAGGAATCAATCAAAAACTTGGGGAGGATGGTGGACAGCCATGGCATCAGACCAGACCCAGATGCAGTAGAAGCGGTTCTGGCTTGAAAATTGCCAAAGACGGAACATCAATTGATGAGCTTCCTGGGTTTCGCAAACTATTATAGGGAGTTCATCAAGGGCTACGCGGACAAGGTATACCCGATGCAAAAACTAATGAGGCACAAAGACAAGAAGTTCACGTGGAACAACGCGGCGGAAGAGTCATTCCAGAGAATAAAGAAAGAGTTGTGCGAGGCAACGGTGCTAGGGATGCTAACAGAAAAAGGGATGTATGTGCTGGACACGGATGCGTCGGTTGTCGCGATTTCTGGCATTCTCCATCAAGAACAGGAATGGAACGGGAAGACAGTTTTGAGACCAATAGCGTACGGGAGTAAAGCCTTGAGTGGTACGGAAATGAAGTACGGGGCGCCGAAAGCAGAGAAGTTCGCGGTGGTTACCTTTGTCGAGAAATATAGAGCATACCTAGGCAGTGAGCCATTCAAGCTGCTAGTCGACAATAGGGCACTCAGCTGGCTGAAGACATACTCAATGGACTAGAGCTACATTGGGAGGTGGATAGTTCGCCTGGACGGATAAGACATGATAATTGAGCATAGAATAAGAGACAAACAACAAAATGCCGATAGCTTGAGTAAGAAGACGGAGTTCTACGAGAGACAAGAACAGAGGGAGGCGGATAGGCCAGAAATCAAAGATGGCTTCTCCTTCATGGATAAGGAAACGTATGATAGTCTTCCACTCACGAGATGGCTCGACAAGTCAGGCAAACCGATAGAAGATCACCCCGAACTACCAAAGGAGCCTCTAGAGAAAACAATCTTGAAGAAGACCCGGGGGATACCGATAGGGATGAGATTACTCGAGAAACTGGTAGACGATAAACCCGTGATCAAAGAAAAGGGTAAGGAGGAACCCCAAGTCACGATACTGAGAAGGAATGAAACTGGTGGTGGCGAAGACTCCTTAAAAGAAAAATCGGACGGGAAAGAAGTCGTGCAGTCATTGGTTGATAAAATCCCTGATGAAATACTTGAGCAGACTCGGGTTAGGAAGAAGAAAGTGGCATTTAAGGAGGAGGCGGAACACCTTGGACTAGAACAAGAGTCCGGGGAGTGGCCCACAGTGGAAGAAGATGCTGAAGAAGAAAAAATGTCCGGGGAGTGTGAAGAGTGGGATGAAGATTCGGAGAAGAGCAGCGATGACCAAGATAGTCTATGCATGATACTGGCAGAAGAGAAGATGGGACACCGCGACAGGGAGATACAGACGGATCCTTCCTCAGGAACGTACAACTTGGATCAGCAAGAAGTGCGAGGAGGTGAAGAACTTGAGAAAATTGCAGTGTCGAGGAAACCATTTGGGGAGCTATCGTGCAAATGTCAAATGTCAGAACAAATCTGGTGCCAGAATATGACAGGAAGATCATTAGGAGGATAGTATGCGTAAAGCTGAAGGATGACATCCACAACCCTGGAGAAATGAATAGTCAGATAATGGCGCTAAAAGAGCACGTCAAGGCAAGATATAAGCTGTCGGATCTAATACGGGCCCAAAAGAATGACAAGATGACAAGTAACCTCTCCACATGGATCCGGACGGCGTCCAAAGAGAAGGGGGACCTGGAAAAAGGTAGCTACAAGATCTTAAGCCAGTTCTACAAAGACAGAAAAGATTTACTCTATCACACAGCTGATGGAATGGTGGCATGCAAGAGAAAAGATGAGGAGAAGATATTACACTAGCATAACCTGATCATACTGCCACAGTTCTATCAGACGGAAGTGTTATTCAGATCGCAGGGGGCACCAGGGGATAGACAAGGTTCAACAAAGAATACTTCATAGGTTTGACTGGCCAGGATTAAGGAAAGCCTGTGAGAGATGGGTGAATGCATGCCTGGCATGCCTGCAAGTGAAAGACCCAAGGAAGATGAAGTTCCCACTCAAGTCTGTTGAAATCTCGGAAATTAGCGAGGTTGTGCAGATAGACCATCAGAAGAACTGTATGACAGAATCGGGATATAACCAGATACTGGTCATGATAGATCATTTCACAAAAATGGCAGAGGCGGTGCCGTGTCAGACAGCCTCGGCAGAAGAGACTTGTGACCACCTGATAACACATTGGATATCATGGTATGGTTGTCCCATGACATTTCAGTCGGACAACGGCAAAGCCTTCGTGGGGACCTGACAAAAGAATTGATGAAGAGGTCACACATTGCTCAAGCGCACTCCACGACCTACCATCCCCAAACCAACGGGTTAGTGGAGAGACAGAATAGAACATTGGTAAATATGCTGAGGGTATACTGCTCAAGATATATGACAGACTGGGACAATTATCTGCCGCAAGTGGTAGGGGCATACAACAGTACGCAACACTCAACAACAGGATTCAGTCCCTTCATGATGTTGACGGGCAGGGAAAGAGCGATGCCTCTAACATTCTTTTACTCAGAATACGAAGGGAAAAAGACATCGCCTTAAGTTTATGTGAAAGAAGCGGTTAAGAGACAGCAGGAACTAAAAATGCTCTGCAGGAGGGACACAGCGTAAGCACAAATGAGACAGCGGAAACATTATGATGAGAAAATACTGCAAGCAAAACTATATGCAGTGGGCCAGTACGTCTGGGTCTTCCAGAATGTTATACCTCCCAAAGGGACAAAGATACTACTTAAGAAATGGAGAGGACCGTTCATGATAACGGAAGTGCACCAGCAAGGACGGTTTTACCGCTTGAGTACGGGGCGTGCAGCGCATTATGAAAACTTGAAACCTCATGTCCCATCCCCAAAAGACTGGTGCGTACCACAGATTATGGAGGGACTCGAATACTTATTGGTGGAACGAAAAGGGCACCAGAGAGAAAATTGATGGCAACGAGGACTTGAGTTTGGATGATAATGAAAAGATAGAAGCGGACTCAGAGGCGGAATCCTTTGTGGAAGAAGACTGGAACGATCCGGAGCAGGACGAGGTGCCAAAATGGACGGAACCAGACTTGCCGATAGCAGCAGGAACCAGGAGTGGTAATCGTAAACAGACATGCAGGAGGTACAATAGGTACGGGGATGACTTCTTGATTGACAAGATACATCCTGATGAGTTGGGCGACGAGTTACTGAGTGTGGGCGAATTGGTGGCAGACGATGAATGGCAAACCATCAACGACAGCGAACACTACCCGAAGGAAGACTACTCAACACCAGAACAAGAAACAGATCTGGAGCAGAGCGAGATAGAGAGGAGGGAGAACACAAACTTGAGATAACTAGAGTGGATGCGTGATGTCAAAAGCAAAGGAGATGGAGGGCAAAGCATCCAGCAGGTCGACGTGTCAGCAGAACAACACATGAAAACGGAAGATCCCCTCTTCGGTTGGACGGCAACCGACAGGCCGCTCGAAATACCACCAGATAATATAGACCCAGCATCATCGACGGGGACGTCGATAAATATTTTTGTCCGGGGAGTGGGGGTAGGGCTTACCCACACCAAAAATTTGATGATAAAGAAACTCAGAGAAGTGAGAGAAAAGTGCGGACTGGAACTGAAAGGGGAGGAGGCCGAGCCTACCATAGGACGGAATTTCAAAACGAAGTTTGAAATACCAAACGAATACTCAGAAAATATCCTGATAACGGACAGCGACTTCATTCTGTCAGACAGGACTAGCGCGATCTGTATAACGGCGAACATGAGCTTCAAATCGAGACCGGAGGCCGACTTCAAGAGAGAACACCAGAACGTGGAGTTTCTATTCAGACAGAGACCGGGGCTGGGAGGAATGGCTGCACTTCCCCCATCAGTGGCACAAGTCCCAGACAAATACCTGTGCTTTCTAGGGTTAATGAAAGGAATACGATAGATCCTGAGCACGTGATGTTAGCACTAACGAGGTTGAGAGACTTCATGATTGAAAGAGGGATAGTGGAGGTCTCGATGCCTGTTTATGGCCCAAACAGGGGCAAGTTGAGACCAAGGGAGTTATATGCCATCCTACACGATGTCTTCACAGAAACGGAGATAATGGTTCACCTACACAAGAAATACTACTTGAGTATCGCCTGAGCCACGGGCGGACAACGGAGGTCTTGAGTTGGGGGTACATGGGGATCTCGAGTAAGGGTACATGCGGATTTCGGAGCAGGTAGATGGATTTTAACGTAATTGGCATGACAATTATAATTTAAAGAGTGACGGTGCTAAAACATTAAATGAATCTGCATGCTCTTAAAAAACTTCCAATTGAATTAATTTAGTAAAACAAATGGAGGGATAAGGTTTTAACTACAATAATGGAGGGGTTTTTAGGGTAGGAACGTAACACCTTAGTCTAAAAAGTGGATTTTACTTTCAGATTGATTTGTTAAATCGAGTTGACGACCCAGACATACTCATTGGAAAGAGAAAAGAAGGTCTTGAACAAAGTTCTTGATCAGCAACATTCGAAAGAGATATTTCTCAAATACTCAAGTTGGTTGCTACGGTAATACTCAAGTTGGTTGGTACGGTAGTGCTCAAGTTGGTTGGCACGGTAGTGCTCAAGTTGGTTGGTACGGTAGTGCTCAAGTTGGTTGGTACGGTAGTGCTCAAGTTGGTTGGTACGCGAGATAATCTAGAAATCGTAAAAATGGCAGATCGATTTTGAAAATCCGTGCCTGCGGCGCTGAAGAGGCCTACGCTCGATGAATTTTACAGACGCTTGAGGGACCTGGACTACACCCAAGTGGACGAGAGGATGGCAGTGATGTTGAAAGCCATCCTGCAATTAGAGGAGCAAGGAGAATGCAGGGAGTCCGCGACCGAAGCTGTATTGATGTTCGGCTACACCACAGAAAGCATATCCAATCAAGAACAGACCAGGTGGCTGTCCTGGAATGTGGATGGAGGGGTGAGAGGATTCGACTTGGCAAGAAATCCTGGCTTGAGCAACAACTCTGAGAACGGCGCGGGAGAGTTCCCATTACCGACCAGACCATCGCCATGATCCGCGGGCCAATCCACAAGCAAGCCACCTACTATGACGCGAGCACAGCAAACGGAAGAGACGTATCCGGACCTCAGCAACCTGAAGAGGGAACTTGAGAGGGCGCAGAGTGAGAAGAATAAAGCGAAGCTTGACCGGGCTAGCGCGAAACTCGAGAGAAATCAAGCGAATCTGGAGAGAGACCAGGCGATCCTTGAGAGGGACCAGGCGCGGCGTGACCTTGATATGTTGAGAGCAGAGTACCAGCAAGAACAGAGGGTGCGAGAGAACGCGGCGAATTGCGAGCAGTTGAAGTCGTAACTTGAGAAGATCCAGCGGCGACAACGAGAGCTCGACAGGCAAAAGGAAAAGGGAACCAGGACTACGGAGCGAGCTGTTGCAGGCTCAAGGCCGGAGCCGCGTATGGAGGTGGATGAGGCTCTCAGGTCGAAGGGACGATTCAACTTAGACCGCGCGGCTCAAGAACACATAAACGAGGGACTGGAAGTGTGGATGCTAACTGAATCAGCGTCTTCCCTGCGTGGTTTGGAGACGCAACCGATACGCCCATTGATGGACGTGGCACTGCCGGGATATACCCCGAGCTCAACCCCGAGCAGCAGTCAGGTGAGCGGGAGCTCGTCGCGTCTTAAGGAATTAAATGAGAGGCTACAGCTAAGAAATCGTGAAAGTCCAGCTAGAGTGGAGATACCCCCGACTTGGAGGGAGCAACCGGTCAGGAGTGTGGTAATCGCAAGCTATAAGAAGAACACGGATGGCAGATGCCACAGGCACAACCGCATGGATTGGAACGCGGCGCAGCGGGCGAGAAGGGATTGTTTCCATGACGCGTCTTGGGCTGAATACTACACACAACCACGAATACCGGAGGGTGCAGTTCACCTGATTGTAGGGGACAGCCTGGTACGGGTGCTGACCCGAATCCAGTCGCACTGGCAGACTGGAGTCTTGAGTTTCTCTGGAGCCGCAACGCCGCATATGTTGGCATCACTCGAGATGTTAGGGATGGCAAGAATGTACACAGTGACTCTAATGATGGGGACCAATGACGTGTCCAGAGGTGAGTCGAGGAAAGTCATGAGGCTACACTATAAAATGAGCTGCATCCTGGAGGAGTTGCGGATTCAGATGTATCCCGCCATACTCACAGTTTGCACCCCCCCTTATAACATGAAGGCCGACCAACATGCAATGGAAATGAATGAGAAAGTGCGGAACCTGAACATGATAATCAGGCAAATACATCAAAGGAGTGTCCTTCCCGTCAGATTGCTGGACATAGCCGACCAGATGGAGCGATCCTTCACGGAAGATGCGTCCTCAGACGGAATCCATTTCGACAGACCTAGGGGGTGTGTAGTGGTTGAAGGCATATAAGTGCGTTGGAGGCAGATCTGCTTGAAACGGCCCAATTCACATTCGGTCCACCCCCAAATCCCCCTTTCCTTGCCACAAGACCCCTGTCCAGTCAGCTGGGAGCAAGAGTCGACTCAAGAGACAGCTCGAGGAGCAGCAGGATTAGATTAGCGGGTTCCACGCCGATGGAAGCCGAGGAAGCAGCTTCATCAACGCCCCAAAGTTCAGTGGTGTCCTCAGTGGTAGTGGTAGAAAACAAGAGAGTGGAGAGACCGGCGGAGGCAAGCCGAACGCGATATCTGGAGAAAGTAAAGGAGTTGGACCTGGAGGATCTGGAGTGCAGACAGGAGTTGGCGGAAGTCCTGGGGCTCAAGCACGTGTCACACGAGGATTTGAGTCGACACCATTGCGTGGACTGGCTAAAGGCCCACGAAACAGATTTCTCGAGAGCAAGAATGATGGAGACGGCTGATCTGACTGGGATCCCCATGAGATCAGTCATGGGACCGATCAATTACAGACCTCTCAAGTTGCTGGGGAGTCCGGAACTCATAGTGGAGCCCCCCAAGCACCGAACAAGTATCGTCAGAATCAGATTGGCAACTTCCGCGCAGTTGAGGGTAGTAGACAAGCTACTAGATTCAAAAAAGATGGAACTACCAGACGCCGCTTACGAGGGTGCGAAATTGGCAGACGACCTGCGGCAGTGCCCAATTGGCCAAGACACTGGCAGTATATGATAGAGCGGATCCAGCAGCCGCAAGGGTGATCATCGTGACGGGATTGGATTTCGAGGGAACGTCTCCCAAGTTGTTCTGGCCGGAACTCTGGTATACTCGCTGCCAGGTGCAGAGCTGAACCTGATGTTGACCCTGGTGGTGGCGATAAAGTCAGAGATGCCTTGTGAACCAGAGCTACTGCTGTTCGCAGGAATGAACGATCACCTGCATGCGGCTGGGCTTCTAGAAAAGTTGAAAGGTGATGATCCTACGCCAAAGAAAATCTGGGAGGCTATCCAGATGTTGTTTGCCGCGATGAACGAGGTGCAGGAAAATGTCAGTTCTCGATTTGGACCGAAGACGAAAGTGGTACTCACGACGTCCCCCGGATACGCGAGCATGCCTCCTGCTCTGCAGTTTGTGTATGTCATTTTGATCCTAATAGCCGAAGGGAACGCATGGCGGATTCTGATGGCAGCCCCCAATCGGGAGCTGGAACCCACGAACTTGAGACTTCGGAAGTCAGAACTGGCAGCAGCGTGGGCGGACGTGTCCCACGCATTGAGGGGATTCTACGAATTAGCAGACATCCTCATCGTATTGGACGAGGTCCTCTTACTTGAGATCTCGAATCTCGCCAGACAACTGAAGTTCAGTCCGATAATAGGGGATGACCAACCAATAATAAGTCACCTGACAGCCAGCCTATGTTTCCGAGGTATGGACTTGACCATCACGAGCTCCACAAGCAAATTGAGGGGACCAAGCAACAAAAGAAAGAATGTGGCTGCGACTGAAAAACAACTGGAAGTGATGGTATATCGACTAACACAACAAAGAGGCAGGTGGCCATTTCTAACACCAAGGCTAGAGAATGCTACGGACAAGACAAGGGAGAGTGCCCACCTCTCGTGAAGCAGATCTGGGAATTTCTTGAGGAACAGTTGGAGGTAGCCGAGAGTAGAGAGATGACGGTGGCTAGGTTCGTCGCGGCAGCGAACGAGGTCACCATTGGAGGATTCTGGAGGGAGCATGCAAAAGGTGAGCTGAGGGCGATGAAAGATCACGAGATCCTGAAATTCTTGAGTCCTTGTTGGGAAAAGAAATACATGGCTGGAGTGTTTTGTGCGAAAGAGACCATTTTCGGGGCCTTTGTACAAGAACTATTGATCATGCCCATAAGCCTCTTGCTAGCCATATACTTAGTTTACCCAAGGTACCTGTTTAACATGGGTCCAGCGTACATGTTGAGTCTGGGTGTAGAGACACTTCGGATTGATGGGTATCTGGCACTGGTGCTCCTGACTCATGGCGAACTGGTGTCATTTCATCGGTTGATGAAATATGGGGAGCCCCTGTCGAAGGGAAAGACCCACTCAAGTATAGACACCTACTCGTACAAGTGCGCTGCAGGACTGAAGACGTTGCTGGTGGAGTATCTTCTGATGCAAAACCGACACATGACCGGTGAGGAGAAGAATCCAAAGACGAGAGATGAATGGAGAGAGGCGAATGGTGGTATCCCTCTACTGACCGATCTATGCCTGGCGATGAGATCTGACCCAGTGGGAATGATCAGGGGACTAGAGGAGGTCGTAACTTGTATTTACGGACCAGCGGTTACGTACGCCTTTCCGGACCCTCTAGTGGCGGCATACCGCAATTCAGTGGTGCGCGTGAGCTTAATAAGCGTGTTGGATGGGACAGCGCTGAACTGGTGTTGACAAGAGGTGCTGAGGGCACGAATGAGTAATACAGTGCTCTTTGGGAAGGTGAAAGATCCCGAGTTGGTAGTGTTTAACTTCCGGGAGCAACTGCAATGCAGGATGGGGGGAAAACGTGAAGGCCCCATTGAGACTTATCCCAAGCTCTGGAATCTGAATCCCCTAACGGCGAACGGACAAGACATCCTGAGAATCCCCGCGTGGAAAAAGAGCTTCGAGTTAGTAAAAAGGTAGCTAGAGGCGACACTAGAGAAGGAAATCTTGCCCGCAACCATTCCTGAGTTTCCAACAGTCAGGAGAATAACCTTGGGGATGAATAGCTCCCTGGTGGTCCCATCCCTGTTCGCAAGAGCTACAGTGGAGAGGCAGCAGGAGGAATTCACCGATGGCTGGGACCCCTTGTTCGTTGGGTATACAGCAGCGGTCTACTTCCACACCTGTGATATCAAGATAAACTCATGGACGACTCAAGCGAAGAAAATGAGAGGCTCAATGCCTCCAAAACTCGAGGTGCGGGAGATCTTGAGAACGCTCAATCAGGCGCACTTGGAAAACACATTACCGATATGGGATGATGGCAGGATGATCGTAGAAGAAGGGCACATCGCGCTGAAGGACGAGATGAAGTTTGCCTCAAGAAAGTACCGGACGCCCTACGGGTTAGAACAGGTGGAAATAAAACAAGAAGGAAAAGAACTGGATGCGGCAGGCTTGTTATATGTGGCTCGGACGGAATACAAGAAGCAAGATCCAGCGACACCCTCATCCCTATCAGTAGGCACCCCTGGGGACAAGAGAAGCGGCCCCGTAGAAGACCGATTTAGGAAGACTTGAGAGAAGGCGAGCCGAGTCAGAGGAAGAAAGCAAGGATGCAACTCGCAGTGAAACAGGAGAGGAAATGGAAGTGGGGAATACGCCTGAGCCGAAACCAGCTGAGGAGGATTTCACCGTCCAGGAACTACTGCAGGACCTGAGCGGAGACGATTGGGCGGACACTGCCACGCCACCTCTGACCTCATCCCCTCATAAGAACCTGCAACTACCCTTGACAAGCGAGACTTCCAACATGGGGATGATACTCTTGAGTACAGAAGAGAGCGAGAAGAACACGTTTGAGGGGAACAAGAGCATGTTTCTAGAGACTCTCGATGAGAAGGCTTGGTGGGAATTCTTGAGTGAATGTAATCATGAGACGAAGGGTGAGACCACGCTAGATAACTTCACAGAAGAACTGTGGAACACGGTGGTCAAGTTCGGGGAACCGGTGTTGATGGGCACCGGGCTGGATGAAAAAGCAAGAAAGGAGTTGCTGAGCAAGATGGTCAACTTGAGGGAGACGAGACAGAAGACCAAGGATGATGAATGTAAAGACGGCTCTACTCTGAAGAAAAAAAACTGATGATAAAATGATTAAAGTTAAAGGGGAGGATAAGTTTAAGACTAATAATATGATTAAAAGTACTAATATCCTTAAAGCTCAAGCAGGGGGGAGGCAAGAGTTGGAAGGGTCGGACCGGGACAAAGAGATTGAATCAGTGATGATAGTGACAACGCTCCCAAGCAAAGGTATAAAGTCTCGAAAAAGGAAACGGGAGGTAGAGGAGTTGAGCAGCCCGTCGGTGGATGCTGTCTCTGAGAGGAACTTGAGGGAGACTGCCCCCCATGATCCTAGCGCGGTGGAAGACTGCAGCCTACAAGAGTAGCTCCGAACCAAGGAGGCTAGCCGAAGTAGTGGAAGAGATAGAGGTCTCGACAAATCTGGTAACGGAAGAAGATCCCAAACATCAGAAGGCAGGCTCGAGAAAGGGTTCGACGAATGGACAAACATGGGAAGTGGATTTTGGCAAAGAATGGATCTCGAGCGAATATCAGGCTATTGGCAAACAAGTGACCAACGACCCTCCCTCTTGAGAAGAATGCGACAAGGAATACGGCTCGACCTTGGTGGGTGGCCCTAGAGACGATGAAGGAATTGGAGGACTGTCTGAAGAAGCTTGATCATGGGGTGTCCCGCAAGCGTCGCAATTGGGCTAATCAACAGAAAGCCGAAGTCAACAAGTTAGAATTGGGAAGTCAGCTAAAGCGGACTTGGCAGAGCTTGTTGCGTGATTACTTTGAGGAGGCGATGAGAACACCTTCATCCGCATTGCCTCTGATAGCAAATCCCTTCGTTAGAACAGCGGGAGAGCTGATGTTCGCGTGGAGCCTAACGGGAATAGAATTGGAGGTATTGACCTCACGTGGAAAATTGAAATTGGGCAACAAGAGCCTAGAAGTCTATCAGATGCTGGTACAACACGTCGCGAGAGATAACTCCGGTTTGAGTCTGGCGAGAAGAAAAGATGCCACTTGTTTCTTGAGGTGGATAATGTCCGTAATGACTAATAGCACCGTCCAAGCGTGTCATCAGAAGGCCATGGGGAGCAAAACCATAGAGAGAAGAGTCTCCACCGTCATACTAAACGTGTACCAGAGTACGGGGATCGAGAAGGAAGATGACTCGAGGCAATCCCTAGAGAATCATGGGAAACTTGATGAGATACGAAGATTCCACAACAAGAAATTTGAAGGGGGCGTGATGTGCATCGCAACTTAGCCTTGGCTGAGGATTACTCGAGACCCAATAAAACGGGAGAATTTCAATACGTGTCTGGAGTGATGGTAATAGCGTACAACCCTTTCTTGAATTCAGAGGCCGGGAACGCTCACAGGAATCACAAGGTGACGGAGCTGTTGAAGTTTTGGACGGAGAAGATAATCTTAATCGATTCAATGGAGAGGGAGAAACCGAGCCTAGGCCTGCTACTTGAGGCGACACCCAAGGTGATAAGCGTGCCGCGCTCGAGCAAAAGAGTGAAATTAAGGATGGGGAATGGAAATGGCATGATGACTACGAATTTGGGGACGGTTTGGAAATTGTTGAGAACCTCCTGGTGTCCACATCCCCATGCGAGCTTGATTGAAGAAGTCACGGAATGGGTGAGGCTAACACCAACAAAAGATGAGGACCTGGGAACTTTGGACGTAATACACAAATTGATTCTACCACAGAGTAAAGAGTCGGGCGAAGCAACGAGTAATCTGGGATCAGTGAAGAAGTTGGAACCTGGCAGCTGTCTTGACTTGACGTGCGGAGGCGGAAGGCACACCTGTGATGGACGATCATGTGTCAGAATACAATCTTTCCAGAGAAAAGACCTGGTTTGGTGACATAACAGAAAGAGAGAAGAGCGAGGTGCAGATAATGGCTGAGTGCTATACGAACACTGCAGTGAATATAGCAACGGCACTGGGGTTCTTCTCTGCAATCACTGGAGATGCTGGAGTCTGAACACCATTTGGTGACTGCGTTAAGCGTGGAGTCATGGCCGGGGGTTTGCAAAGCACCCAGAAAAATATCAGAGGGTGGAAGATCGGTCTAGAGGCGGAGATGGGTTTTCCCGTGAGCGAACCTTATGGTCTGCCTGTAAGCTTATGGTCTTCAAGTACCGTCCCCTGAGTTACACTTTGGTTGATGGAGGCTGGTTTTGAAATGCATCAAAGCTTCACTGTCTAATAAAAAGTAACCGTACGGATTGTTCCGACCCTGTTTTTAACGGTGTTCGCGTATTTTGGGTATTTTGAGACCTGAGTATGGGGACGTTCTCATTTTCTAGAGTGGGGGGTATTTTGGTAGTGGCCTTTAAGCTGTAACGGGTTTTTAGTCTCATGTCGCAAGTGAACCGAATTGGCTCCAACCGTTCGAGGTAGAAAAACACAAGAGATAGAGTCCCTGACTCTTGAGCCAATGGTTATAGGGCCTATTTTTCTTTAACCTCATATGTGACCGAAGTAGGCGACTGTTACACGTTAACAATTTTCTCCCGTGGAATTCTTATTAATAATAAAAAAAATAATAATTATAATATCAGCCGGTTTTTGAAAAGCATAAATTATAAACATGAAAATTGCCTTCAAGAAGAAAGAGGAAGATAAATATTGAATTAACATCTGAAAAAACATCAGATATACTAAAAATAAGAAAATGTGATAAAACTGTGATGGAATGATGGAGTCAAGCGAGTTCACCAGTGCCTTGGTCTTTCTGGCTTTATCCTCTATCCGAATCAATTTAGGACCAATCCGACGCCTTTGAGCGGTCGCGGCTTTATTTGCAAGAATCATTGGAAAATCAATTAGAATCCAAAATTTCGTTCCGATCAACTGACTTGTAAGCCAAGTTATAGACCGTTTTTATAGAACTTATATTCCGAGACCTCTCAGAGAATTGTCCCAATAAACATGAGTTACACCGTAATAAAATTTCTTAAATTTCCTCAAAAGTCTTTCAGGAAACATAGATCCATACACCTTTTTGACTGCCACTTCGGAACAGTAATCGCGCCTATGCGGCAATATGTCATATAGTCGATGCTTCGAACCAGTTTTAGTGATATTATTCAGAAGTCTCGCGTCTTTGACTTTAATGTGTTGTTCAATAGGAACAAATTCTTTTATAAAACCCATACGAACAGCACGTTTTTGAACAGCGTCCACTTTTCTAAGAACCGTTTAGACTGATAGAACAAGTGACTGATATAGCAAAGAAAGGTCATCTGCACGATATCCCAAACGCCTTAGTTTAAGAAGTAAGAACAGGTTTGAGGAAGCTCTACTGGTTGTCTTGGATACATGTGGTAGAAAAATTAACCTGCTGTCTATAATAATTCCCAAAACTTTCAGATTTTCAACCAGCGGTATGCTTTCGATATCTGAGCAAATGAAGGGTACCTTTTTCTTAAAATGGAACCTCATTTCTTTGGATTTAATGGTGTTGACAATAAAACTTTGATCCAAACACCACTTGAAGATTCCTTCAATAATGATTCGACAAGGGTTGTCGAGTCCTCAAACGCTGATTACCGGATTGTTGTCGTCTGCAAACTTAACTAGACAAGCATTTTTTTAAAGACACTTCAAGTCGTCGAACGACATATCGAAGGACGATGGTCCAAGTACCGTCCCCTGAGTTACACTTTGGTTGATGGAGGCTGGTTTTGACAATTCGTTCTGATATGATACAATCTGCACTCGATCTGATAGGAAACTTTTCAGCCAAGTCGCTACATGTGTATCGACTCCTGGCTTTATCTGTTTGATCTGACTAATTATAAAATAATGGGGCACTCTGTCGAATGCTTTGTACAGGTCCAGCGAGAAGAGACGTACACCGTCCTTATGATGAGTATCGAAGTCACGGACTGTGTGTAGTATTCAAAGAGCAGCGTTGACGGTTGAGCCTCCTGTTTTGAACATCTTGGAACATCTTCAAACAAAGAAAAAAACATCTTCAACTGTTTTTTTTTCAAATTTCCTAAAATTCATTTTGAGGCTGAAATTTTAAGAAAACGCCAATAACTACTGAAGAAAAATCGTGAAATTGAAAAATTCTTCAAAAATGTTTACACCCTCTAATTTCTACTAAATGACAAGTCGTTTGTCCTAATTTTAAGATCGTAAATTATTGATGTCAGTTCTCAGACATCATAAACTCTCAAATAAGTTCAACTTTTAACCTTGACTTTTGCTTAGGTTCATTTCCGATTACCTAAGCTATTCCGCTCTATAGAAAGGAGTGTTTCCACTCTTGACTGAGCTGCATTGCATGGCATGGTTTATTGAAGTCTAATTAAATTGGTAATCATCCGCAATTAGCATCTTTAGTTATGTTTGATATATCTATATATACAATTAAAAATGAGTTTCAAATGTCCATCTGACTGCTCAAAAAGTCCTTGGCAGTCTCCAAACGTCTTTCATCGTATATTTTCATATTTCCTTGTCTCTAAATTTTTTTTGGTATCCACCAGCACCTTGAAGTACTTTTCTCTTCCTTATCTGGATGGCAGAAAAAATAAAAGCTTCTAAAAGGTCTCGCTACTGTTTCGGCTGGCGCTAGTTCAGGTAACAATAGGATGAAACACAGACTTCGAGACACCGAGAATGTGTTCTGAAAATTCAACAATTGTAACTGTTTCCAAAGCAAATCTTTTGCTAAGCTCTCTCCTTGAAGCTTTTTTTTTCAGCTTTTTTTTTAGCTCTCTTTGGTTCTCAGATATTACTTTTTTATTCACCATCAGAAGGATTTCCGTCTCTTTTTTGAGAGTTTGTCCATCCATTGGAACTTATCATTCAACTTACCGATTTCATCGGTCGACCTTTTTAGTTGTTGACTGAGTTTTACACTCGGTACTCCCAGCTTCTTGCTTTTATCAAGGTATTTTCGGCATCCTTTATTTGGCCATGAAGATTTTGCACTACTTCGAACGATATTGATGGTCGACTCACCACATTTGATGTCTGAAACTGTTCCAATGGAGCCGCAGTTAACACCAACTACCCTGTACAAGTTTGGCCGTACTACAGTTTCAACTTCAAATAGTTCGGGTAAAAATACACGAAATCCCCGACTACAGGCTCTTGTCGGTTTCTAAAATCTTATATTTGTTAATCTCTATCCCACAGAGCACACTATGTTTTACATTTTTTTCAACTCCAAAGATAACACTGTGTTCTCATTCTTTTTTTATGCCCTATTTGCACTCAAACGTATCTTCACTCGATTCGTCCAAACAATCCAAGCATCCAAACATCTGGCTAACCTTCTGATTTTAAATTTCATGATCTTAATGTCCCTTGCATTGCGCATTTGTTTTTGTTTTAACAAACAATGTTTTTATTTTGCCTGCAATTTTCTACGGTTTTTTTTTCTCAAATGATTACAATAACTGTACTTCCCCAAACAGTTTAACGGCTGGAATAGCAATTCTTTGTTTGCCCCGTCCTCTATCAAAGCTGCAGAGAAAAGAATACGCAAAATCAATCCTGAACTTTTACAAAGAAGATAATCTGCAGGCCTGGAGATTGCAATTCCTCTATCTGTTCCCAAATAACGGGGCATCTGCGTTTCCATTTCTGCGAACCAAAGAAGATAGTACCAGCTTTATGGTGAAAGTTTTAATCCAAAATGACCCATTTGATCATGAGAGTAGTTCCCGTTTTGTCCCAGAAACAATCTTTTCCTCTTTTTGTCTTCCTACTATGTTTCATAAGCTGTGACAATTGGCTATCTCTCAAATCTTAATACATAAAAAAAACCTTTACTGGCTAAATCATGTGAGCTAAAAATTGCATTTTATTGCCAGTTGCTCTAATTCTATTGGGCGTGGGAATCAACTACACTTTTTTTGCATATGATACCCTGGGTTTATTACTTAATTCAAAAGATTTAGGATATCTCTTTTGCTCAATAACCTTGTCTTTTCCTTAGAACCATTTCCGATTGCTTACACTTTTCCCCTCTATAAACAAAATTAGTGTTTCCATTCACGACTGAGCTGCATTATGGTTTATAGCATGGTTTATTGGTATCTAATCAAATTGGCAATCATCCGCGATAAGCATCTTCAGTTATGTTTGATAACTCAATATATACTGTAAATTTGAGTTTTAAATGACTATCCGACTGCTCAAAAAGTCCTTGGTAGCCTCCAAACGTCTTTTTTTGTACATTTTTCTCTTTTAATTGTCTCCAACTATTTTTTTGCTTCCACCAGCAACTTGAAATAATCTTATTTTCCACCCTTATTTTTATGGGAAAAAATATTCTAAAATGCTTTGCTACTGTTTTGGCTAGCGCTAGTTCAGTTAACAATAGGATGTCAAACAGAGTTGGAGGTACCGAGAATGAGCTCTGAGAATTAAGAAAACTGCAACTGTTTCCAAAGCAAGTCTTTTTCTGAGCTCTCTCTTAAAGCTTTTCTTTCACTGTTTTTAGCTTCCTCTGGTTCTCAGAGATTACTCTTTTTGTTCTCCATCAGAATGGATTCGCTTTCTTTTTTTGAGAGTATGTCCATCAGTTGGAGTTTGTTATTTAATTTACTGATCACAACGGTAGATCTTTTTAGTTGTTGCCTGAGTTTTGAACTCGTTAATCGCAGCTTCTCGCTGTTATCAAGTTTTTTTTCGGCATCCTTAATTTAATCATAAAGAATTTGCAATACTTCGAACAATATTGGCGGCCGGCTCCTCTTATTTGATGGCTGCAATTGTTCCAATGGAGCCACAGCTATCACCAACTGCCCTGTATAGGTTTGGCCGTACCCCAGCTTCAACTTTAATTGTTCGGGTTAAAAATACACAAAATTACCGACTACAGGCTCTTGTCGATTTCCTAAAATCATATGTATGTTTATCTCAATCCCACAGAGCACACTGTGTCTTACATTTTTCTTTCAACCCCACAGATACTATTGTATTCTCATTTTTTTTCTTATGCCCTTATTGCACTCAAAAGTAGATTCACTCGATTCGTCCAAACATTCCAAGTTTATTCTAAGTTCACCTTCTGTTTTTTTAATTCCATGATCCTAATGTCCCGTGCATTGCGCATTTGTTTTTATTTTAACAAACAATGTTTTTATTTTGAGAGATATAAAAATATCTCCAAAGCAAGTCTCCAAAACGAGGCTGCCAAGGCCTTTTTGAGCAGTCGGATAGTCATTTAAACTCATATTTACAGTATATATGAGTAAGTTTTAATCCGAAATGACCCAATCGATCATGAAAATAGTTCGCGTTTTATCACACGAACAATTCTTTCATCTTTTTTTTCCTACCATGTTTCATAAGTTGTGATAACTGGCTATCTCTCAAATCTTTATCCGTGAAAAGATCTTCACCGGCTAAATCATAAGAGCTAAAAGTTGCAATTTTTTGCTGGTTGCTCTAGTTTTATTGGGCGTGGGAATCAATTGCAATTGTTTTGCATATGATACTTAGGATCGAATACTTAAACCGAAAGCCTTAGGATAGACTATATTGCACATAGTGGGTGTATAGTTGCGATAGATTAATGTACTGATTGAATCCAGAAATTTTAAGTGCGACTCACTACTACTTGTTACTTCAACCCTTTCTTCTTCTGTGCAAAAAGATATATTAGCAAACTTGAACAGTATTGTTGCACGTTACAGAATATACAACAAACAACCCGCTTTTTTGGAGTGACATCAACGAGGCGATTTGTTTTCTATGTTGAAATTTTCGTACTTCTAGTTTCTTTTGCTAAATGCCACATGCTACCATTCATATCACAGTTGTATCTAACTCACTCTGTTTTACATCTGTAGCAGTTAGTCCATTAAATCATACTTAAAATTATCTCTATCCCACAGAAAATACAGGATAAAACAGAACATAAACCCTACGGATAACACCGTGTTCTCATTTTTTTTCTTATGCCCTACTTTAACTCAAAGGTATCTTAACTCGATTCGTCCAAAAATTCCAAGCTTATCTGGCTCACCTTCTGATTTGTAAATTCATGTTTTTGATGTCCCGTGCATTGCACATTCGCTTCTTTTACCATAAATTTTTTTACCTGCACATTTTTACGTTTGGTGTTGTTTCTCAAAAAACTATATTAACTATACAACCCCAATAGTTTTAACGGCTGAAATATCGTTTTCTTGTTTGTCCCGTCCTTTGTCAAAGCTTCAGAGAAAAGCATACGCAAAATCAACCCTAAAACTTTGTATAGAAGATAATCTGTAGCATGGTGATTGCAATTTATCTATCTATTTCTCAATACCGGAGCATCCGTATTTCCATTTCTGCAAACCAAGGGAAAATGTACCAGCTGTATGGTGGAAGTTTTAATCCGAAATGACTCAATTGATTATAAAAATAGTTCCCCTTTTATCCCACGAACTATTCTTTCCTCTTTTTTTTCCTGCTATGTTTCATAAGTTGTGATAACTGGTATCTGTCAAATCTTTATCCCTGAAAAGATCTTCACCGGGTAAATCATACGAGCTAAAAGTTGCAATTTTTTGCCGGTTGCTCTAACTTTATGTGGCGTGGGAATCAATTGCAATTGTTTTGCATGTGATACTTAGGATCGAATACTTAAATCGAAAGCCTTAGGATAGATTCTAATGCACATAGTGGGTGTATAGTTGCGATAGATTAATGTACTGATTGAATCCATAAATTTTGAGTGCGATTCACTACTTTTTGTTAATTCAACCCTTTCTTCTTCTGTGCAAACAGATAAGTTAGCAAACTTGAACAGTATTGTTGCACGTTACAGAATATACAACAAACATCCTGCTTTTTTGGAGTGACATCAACGAGGCGATTTGTTTTCTATGTTGAAATTTTCGCACTTCTAGCTTCTTTTGCTAAATGCCACATGCTATCATTCAAATCACAGTTGTATCTAACTCACTCTGTTTTACATCTGTAGCGGTTAATCCATTAAATCATACATTTGTTTATCTCTATCCCACAGACCACACTGTGTTTCAGTTTTTTTAAACACTACAGATAACATCGTGTTGTGATTTTTTTTCTTATGCCCTAATTTCACTCAAAGGTATCTTAATTCGATTCGTCCAAAAATTCCAAGCTTATTTGGCTCACCTTCTGATTTATAATTCCATGTTTTTTTATGTCCCATGCATTGCGCATTTGCTTCTTTTACCAAACAATTTTTTTACCTGCACATTTTTACGTTTGGTGTTGTTTCTCAAAAAACTATTATAACTATACAACCCCAATAGTTTTAACGGCTGAAAAATCGTTTCCTTGTTTGTCCCGTCCTTTGTCAAAGCTTCAGAGAAAAGCATACGCAAAATCAACCCTAAAACTTTGTATAGAAGATAATCTGTAGCATGGTGATTGCAATTTCTCTATCTATTCCTCAATACTGGAGCATCCGTGTTTCCATTTCTGCAAACCAAGGAAAAATGTACCAGCTGTATGGTGGAAGTTTTAATCCGAACTGACCCAATTGATTATGAAAATAGCTCCCGTTTTATCCCACGAACAATTCTTTTCTCTTTTTGTTCCTACTATGTTCCATAAGTTGTGATAACTGGCTATCTCTCAAATCTTTATCCGTAAAAAGATCTTCACCGGCTAAATCATACGAGCTAAAAGTTGCAATTTTTTCCCGGTTGCTCTAATTTTATTGGGCGTAGGAATCAATTGCAATTGTTTTGCATATGATACTTAGGATCGAATACGTGAATCGAAAGCCTTAGGATAGACTCTATTGCACATAGTGGTTGTATAGTTGCGATAGATTACTGTACTGGCTGAATCCGTAAATTTTAAGTGAGACTCATTACTACTTATTACTTCAACTGTTTCTTCTTCTGTGCGAAAATATTGTTAGCAAACTTGAACAGTATTGATGCACGTTAAAAATATACAACAAACATCCCTCTTTTTTGAAGTGACATCAACGAGGAGATTGGTTTTCTATGTTGAAATTTTCCGCACATCTAGTTTCTTTTGCTAAATGCCACATGCTATCATTCATATCACAGTTCTAACTAAGTCACTCTGTTTTACATCCGTAGCGGTTAATCCATTAAATCATACTTATGTTTATCTCTATCCCACAGACCACACTGTGTTTCAGTTTTTTTGAACCCTACAGATAACACCGTGTTATCATTTTTTTTCTTGTGCCCTATTTTCACTCCACGGTATCTTAACTCGATTCAGGCGAAAATTCCAAGCTTATCTGGCTCAACTTCTGATTTACAATTCCAAGTTTTTGATGTCCCGTGCATTGCGCATTTGCTTCTTTTACCAAACAATTTTTTTTACCTGCGTTTCTACTTTTGGTGTTGTTTCTCAAAAAACTATATTAACTATACAACCCCAATAGTTTTAACGGCTCAAAAATCGTTTCCTTGTTTGTCCCGTCCTTTGTCAAAGCTTCAGAGAAAAGCATACGCAAAATCAACCCTAAAACTTTGTAAAGAAGATAATCTGTAGCATGGTGATTGCAATTTCTCTGTCTATTCCTCAATACCGGAGCATCCGTGTTTCGATTTCTGCAAACCAAGGAAAATTGTACCAGCTGTATGGTGGAAGTTTTAATCCTAAATGACCCAATTGATCATGAAAATAGTTCCCGTTTTATCCCACGAACAATTCTTTTCTCTTTTTCCCCTACTATGTTTCATAAGTTGTGATAAATGGCTATCTCTCAAATCTTTATCCGGGAAAAGATCTTCACCGGCTAAATCATACGAGCTAAAAGTTGAAATTTTTTGCTGGTTGCTCTAATTTTATTGGGCTTGGGAATCAATTGCAATTGTTTTGCATATGATACTTAGGATGGAACACTTAAATCGAAAGCCTTAGGATAGACTCTATTGCGCATAGTGAGTGTATAGTTGCGATAGATTACTGTACTGGCTGAATCCATAAATTTTGAGTGCGACTCATTACTACTTATTACTTCAACCGTTTCTTCTTCTGTGCAAAAAATATGTTAGCAAACTTGAACAGTATTGTTGCACGTTAAAGAATATACAACAAACATCCCGCTTTTTGGAGTGACATCAACGGGAAAATGTACCAGCTGTATGGTGGAAGTTTTAATCCGAAATGACTCAATTGATTATAAAAATAGTTCCCCTTTTATCCCACGAACAATTCTTTCCTCTTTTTTTTCCTGCTATGTTTCATAAGTTGTGATAACTGGTATCTGTCAAATCTTTATCCCTGAAAAGATCTTCACCGGGTAAATCATACGAGCTAAAAGTTGCAATTTTTTGCCGGTTGCTCTAACTTTATGTGGCGTGGGAATCAATTGCAATTGTTTTGCATGTGATACTTAGGATCGAATACTTAAATCGAAAGCCTTAGGATAGATTCTAATGCACATAGTGGGTGTATAGTTGCGATAGATTAATGTACTGATTGAATCCATAAATTTTGAGTGCGATTCACTACTTTTTGTTAATTCAACCCTTTCTTCTTCTGTGCAAACAGATAAGTTAGCAAACTTGAACAGTATTGTTGCACGTTACAGAATATACAACAAACATCCTGCTTTTTTGGAGTGACATCAACGAGGCCATTTGTTTTCTATGTTGAAATTTCCCGCACTTCTAGTTTCTTTTGCTAAAGGCCACATGCTATCATTCATATCACAGTTGTATCTAACTTACTCTGTTTTACATCTGTAGCGGTTAATCCATTAAATCATACATATGTTCATCTCTATCCCACAGACCACACTGTGTTTCAGTTTTTTTAAACCCTAGGGATAACACCGTGTTCTCATTTTTTTTTCTTATGCCCCAATTTCACTCAAAGGTATCTTAACTAGATTCGTTCGAAAATTCCAAGCTCATCTGGCTCACCTTCTGATTTATAATTCCATGTTTTTTTATGTCCCGTGCATTGCGCATTTGCTTCTTTTACCAAACAATTTTTTTACCTTCACATTTCTACGTTTGGTGTTGTCTCTCAAAAAACTATATTAACTATACAACCCCAATAGCATTAACGGCTGAAATATCGTTTCTTTGTTTGTCCCGTCCTTAAACAAAGCTTCAGAGAAAAACATACGCAAAATCAACCCTAAAACTCTGTATCGAAGATAATCTGTAGCATGGTGATTGCAATTTCTCTATCTATTCTTCAATACCGGAGCATCCTTGTTTAATTTCTGAAACCAAGGAAAATTGTACCAGCTGTATTGTGGAAGTTTTACTCCGAAATGACCCAAATGATCATGAAAATAGTTCCCATTTTATCCCACGAACAATTCTTTTCTCTTTTTTTTCCTAGTATGTTTCATAAGTTGTGATAACTGGCTATCTCTCAAATCTTTATCCGTGAAAAGATCTTCACCGGCTAAGTTATACGAGCTAAAAGTTGCAATTTTTTGCCGGTTGATCAAATTTTATTGGGCGTGGGAATCAATTGCAATTGTTTTGCATATGATAATTAGGATCGAATACTTAAATCGAAAGCCTTAGGATAGACTCTATTGCACATAGTGGGTGTATAGTTGCGATAGATTACTTAACTGGCTGAATCCATAAACTTTAAGTGCGACTCACTACTACTTGTTACTTCAACCGTTTCTTCTTCTGTGCAAAAAGATATGTTAGCAAACTTGAACAGTATTGTTGAACATTAAAGAATATACAACAAACATTCCGCTTTTTGGAGTGACATCAACGAGGCCATTTGTTTTCTATGTTGAAATTCCCCGCACTTCTAGTTTCTTTTGCTAAAGGCCACATGCTATCATTCATATCACAGTTGTATCTAACTCACTCTGTTTTACATCTGTACCGGTTAATCCATTAAATCATACATAAAATTATATCTATCCCACAGAATATACAGGATAAAACAGAACATAAACCCTACGGATAACACCGTGTTCTCATTTTTTTTTCTTATGCCCTACTTTAACTCAAAGGAATCTTAACTCGATTCGTCCAAAAATTCCAAGCTTATCTGGCTCACTTTCTGATTTATAACTCCATGTTTTTGATGTCCCGTGCATTGCGCATTTGCTTCTTTTATCAAACAATTTTTTTACCTGCACATTTCTACGTTTGGTGTTGTTTCTCAAAAAAACTATGTTAACTATACAACCCCAATGGCTTTAACGGCTGAAATATCGTTTCCTTGTTTGTCCCGTCCTTTGTCAAAGAGCTTCAGAGAAAAGCATAAGCAAAATCAACCCTAAGACTTTGTATAGAAGATAATCTGTAGCATGGTGATTGCAATTTCTCTATCTATTCTTCAATACCGGAGCATCCGTGTTTCCATTTCTGCAAACCAAGGAAAATTGTACCAGCTGTATGGTGGAAGTTTTAATCCTAAATGACCCAATTGATCATGAAAATAGTTCCCGTTTTATCCCACGAACAATTCTTGTCTCTTTTTTCCCTACTATGTTTCATAAGTTGTGATAACTGGCTATCTCTCAAATCTTTATCCGTGAAAAGACCTTCACCGGCTAAATCATACGAGCTAAATGTTGCAATTTTTTGCCGGTTGCTCTAATTTTATTGGGCGTGGGAATCAATTGCAATTGTTTTGCATATGATACTTAGGATCGAATACTTAAATCGAAAGCCTTAGGATAGACTCTATTGCACATAGTGGGTGTATAGTTGCGATAGATTAGTGTACTGGTTGAGTCCATAAGTTTTGAGTGCGACTCAATACTCTTTATTACTTCAACCGTTTCTTCTTCTGTGCAAAAAATATGTTAGCAAACTTGAACAGTATTGTTGCACGTTAAAGAACATACAACAAACATCCCGCTTTTTTGGAGTGACATCAACGAGGCCATTTGTTTTCTATGTTGAAATTTTCCGCACTTCTAGTTTCTTTTGCTTAAGGCCACATGCTATCATCAATATCACAGTTGTATCTAACTCACTCTGTTTTACATCTGTAGCGGTTAATCCATTAAATCATACATAAAATTATATCTATCCCACAGAACATACAGGATAAAACAGAACATAAACCTTAGGGATAACACCGTGTTCTCATTTTTTTTTCTTATGCCCTACTTTAACTCAAAGGAATCTTAACTCGATTCGTCCAAAAATTCCAAGCTTATCTGGCTCACCTTCTGATTTATAATTCCATGTTTTTGATGTCCCGTGCATTGCGCATTTGCTTCTTTTACCAAACAATTTTTTTACCTCCACATTTCTACGTTTGGTGTTGTTTCTCAAAAAACTATATTAACTATACAACCCCAAAAGCTTTAATTGTTTTGCATGTGATACTTAGGATCGAATACCTAAAACGAAAGCATTAGTAAAGACTCCATTGCAAATAGTGAGTGTATAGTTGCGATAGATTACTGTACTGATTGATTCTATAATTTTTGACTAACTATACAACCCCAATGACTTTAACGGCTGAAATATCGTTTCCTTGTTTGTCCCGTCCTTTGCCAAAGCTTCAGAGAAAAGCATACGCAAAATCAACCCTAAAACTTTGTATAGAAGATAATCTGTAGCATGGTGATTGCAATTTTTCTATCTATTCCTCAATACCGGAGCATCCGTGTTTCCATTTCTGCAAACCAAGGAAAATTGTACCAGCTGTATGGTGGAAGTTTTAATCCTAAATGACCCAATTGATCATGAAAATAGTTCCCGTTTTATCCCACGAACAATTCTTTTCTCTTTTTTCCCTACTAAGTTTCATAAGTTGTGATAAATGGCTAACTCTCAAATCTTTATCCGTGAAAAGACCCTCACCGGCTAAATCATACGAGCTAAAAGTTGCAATTTTTTGCCGGTTGCTCTAACTTTATGTGGCGTGGGAATCAATTGCAATTGTTTTGCATGTGATACTCAGGATCGAATACTTAAATCGAAAGCCTTAGGATAGACTCTATTGCACATAGTGGGTGTATAGTTTCGATAGATTACTGTACTGGTTGAGTCCATAAATTTTGAGTGCGACTCAATACTCTTTATTACTTCAACCGTTTCTTCTTCTGTGCAAAAAATTTGTTAGCAAACTTGAACAGTATTGTTGCACGTTAAAGAACATACAACAAACATCCCGCTTTTTTGGAGTGACATCAACGAGGCCATTTGTTTTCTATGTTGAAATTTTCCGCACTTCTAGTTTCTTTTGCTTAAGGCCACATGCTATCATCAATATCACAGTTGTATCTAACTCACTCTGTTTTACATCTGTAGCGGTTAATCCATTAAATCATACATAAAATTATATCTATCCCACAGAACATACAGGATAAAACAGAACATAAACCCTACGGATAACACCGTGTTCTCATTTTTTTTTCTTATGCCCTACTTTAACTCAAAGGAATCTTAACTCGATTCGTCCAAAAATTCCAAGCTTGTCTGGCTCACCTTCTGATTTATAATTCCATGTTTTTGATGTCCCGTGCATTGCGCATTTGCTTCTTTTACCAAACAATTTTTTTACCTCCACATTTCTAGGTTTGGTGTTGTTTCTCGAAAAACTATATTAACTATACAACCCCAAAAGCTTTAATTGTTTTGCATAAGATACTTAGGATCGAATATCTAAAACGAAAGCATTAGTAAAGACTCCATTGCAAATAGTGAGTGTATAGTTGCGATAGATTACTGTACTGATTGATTCTATAATTTTTGACTAACTATACAACCCCAATGGCTTTAACGGCTGAAATACTGTTTCCTTGTTTGTCCCGTCCTTTGCCAAAGCTTCAGAGAAAAGCATACGCAAAATCAACCCTAAAACTTTGTATAGAAGATAATCTGTAGCATGGTGATTGCAATTTTTCTATCTATTCCTCAATACCGGAGCATCCGTGTTTTCATTTCTGCAAACCAAGGAAAATTGTACCAGCTGTATGGTGGAAGTTTTAATCCTACATGACCCAATTGATCATAAAAATAGTTCCCGTTTTATCCCACGAACAATTCTTTTCTCTTTTTTCCCTACTATGTTTCATAAGTTGTGATAAATGGCTATCTCTCAAATCTTTATCCGTGAAAAGACCTTCACCGGCTAAATCATACGAGCTAAAAGTTGCAATTTTTTGCCGGTTGCTCTAACTTTATGTGGCGTGGGAATCAATTGCAATTGTTTTGCATGTGATACTCAGGATCGAATACTTAAATCGAAAGCCTTAGGATAGACTCTATTGCACAAAGTGGGTGTATAGTTGCGATAGATTACTGTACTGGCTGAATCCATAAAATTTGAGTGCGACTCAATACTCTTTATTACTTCAACCGTTTCTTCTTCTGTGCAAAAAATATGTTAGCAAACTTGAACAGTTTTGTTGCACATTAAAGAACATACAACAAACATCCCGCTTTTTTGGAGTGACATCAACAAGGCCATTTGTTTTCTATGTTGAAATTTTCTGCACATATAGTTTCTTTTGCTAAAGGCCACATGCTATCATTCATATCACAGTTGTATCTAACTCACTCTGTTTTACATCTGTAGCGGTTAATCCATTAAATCATACATAAAATTATCTCTATCCCACAGAACATACAGGATAAAACAGAACATAAACCCTACGGATAACACCGTGTTCTCATTTTTTTTTCTTATGCCCTACTTTAACTCAAAGGAATCTTAACTCGATTCGTCCAAAAAATCGAAGCTTATCTGGCTCACCTTCTGATTTATAATTCCATTTTTTTGATGTCCCGTGCATTGCGCATTTGCTTCTTTTACCAAACAATTTTTTTACCTCCACATTTCTACGTTTGGTGTTGTTTCTCAAAAAACTATTTTAACTATACAACCCCAAAAGCTTCAATTGTTTTGCATATGATACTTAGGATCGAATACCTAAAACAAAAGCATTAGTAAAGACTCCATTGCAAATAGTGCGTGTATAGTTGCGATAGATTACTGTACTGATTGATTCTTTAATTTTTGACTAACTATTCAACCGTTTTTTCTTCTGTGCAAAAGGATATGTTTAGGAATTTGAACAGTTTTGTTGCACATTAACAAATATACAACAAACGTCCCGCTTTTTTGCAGTGTCAACAACGAGGCGATTTGTTTTCTAGATTGAAACTTTGCGCACTTTTAGTTTCGATTGCTAAATGCCACATACTTTCATCCATATCACAGTTGTATCTTACTTTTTGTGTATTACATCTTTAGCGGTTAATTCATCAAAATCTGCTGAACAATAAAACAGGGTTTTATTAGATGTGAAAAAACAATGAGCGATTATTCGTTTAATTTACCAGCAGGCCTGCAATATATTTGATCGTTCAAAACTTCCTTTTTTCCCAATTTTTCAATTTGCTCCGATAAATAATCAGCGTTTTTGAATTACAAGAGCAACGCCCAGCTTGTTTTTGAAAGTTTTGCCAACGAAAACACTGGTTCTCTAGCTGTTTCAATATCTTGCATGTACGTTACTGAGTCAACTTCGAAGTTACTCTTCCTCCAGTTCTTCACTCGTGGCATTTCAGTTGGATCCTGAAAAACCAAAACCTTGCCATTGTGTGCAATTTTTCCTTTTAAATACAGAGTTCCAATGGTTACTTCGCCATTGTTTAGAATTGAGCCCATAACATTTTGATAAGTAGGTGAAATCAAATCCATCTGATATGATTATTTGACACCTCTTCTTTTCCCTTTCCTCATGAAAATTTTTCCGAAATCTATTCGAACTCTCTGATGATAAGATAGTACCTACTTTCTGCCGAGGCATATTCATATCGTCGTTTCAAAACCCTGATAATTTTACCTTTTTTGTATCCCATTATTTCTCCACGAAATATAACGCCAGTACTTGCAAAACTTTAAGCTTACTTCTGCTGCTACCGACTAAAACAGTAGATCCCCGCTTTTTAGCACTTCGGGTACCTTTTGTTTAAGAGCAATTGCAATTTTAACTCAATGCTACAATTTCAGTCTTAATTATGTTTTCAAAACCATATGTATAAAATTTCGCAGGTCAGTTTCTTTAGGCATTGTAGTATTATCACTAAATTACCAAGAAATGCCTCATTTTTGTCCATGATCATGATATGCGGTTCGATTTCAAGCGTCAATTACCTAAACAGTTTTATACATCCTTATACAATAAACTGTCTCCGAATCTTTAGGTGCTGACCGTTTACTTGGTTTTCCAGTATTATACCGTCTAGCACCTCCCGTTCCGTACTGTGAAGCCTTATCATCATTCATTACAGAACTAACTGCTTTGGTGTCTGTTTTTTTTCGATAAAACCAGACGATAAAATATCCGATATCCAGTAGTTTCTATGGGCTACTGAATTGAACGAAATTTATCCTTCTTGATGTTGCTGCTTCTCTCTCAGGGTAGAAAGACTAGTATATTCTCTTTTTAGACTGGAATTGGGAAACTCAACATTAACGTACCGTTTTCATGTCGCAATTTTTCTTATCTCCCGCTTCTTGAGAGATTGCTTTCGTTCGTTCAAAGAATATTTTAACCTGTTGTAATGAATTTTTTGCTGTTTCTTAAACGTTTTCTCTCCAATCACCAAATTCAGATCATTTACAATCTCTTTGATTATGTGTGTTCCGTTATAGAGCGACTTAAACTTCTTGGACTGTTCCTCTCAAAGGGTAGGGTTAAAAAATAGTACTTTGTCGTTCACGCTATAATTAGGTACCGATCTTTTGTCGTTTATGTTCGACATCGATCATATCGCGCACCAGTTTGTGGATTGTTTGGCGTCCCTTTTTTGATTCCTTACGCAGTCGCATGGCGTTGCAAAGACTTTTGTTTACGATGTTTCATAGATGCAACCAATTGGAAAGGAGAGAGGGTGATCAAATACCAAGTAATACGTGCTGTATTTTGTCACTGCGTGAATTAAAGATCTAAAAGCCATCAGAACTGTTTGACAATTTTTCACCCAGTCGTTGTAGTTTTCTCGCACATATTTAGACAAGACTTCTTCATTTGTTCTGTTGGTTCTTTCGTAATAGTGTTTCCCTGAGGATGATATGATATTGTGGTAGTTCTATCGATTCCCACTTCGGATCGCAAGTTTTTGAAAGAGTGTGACTTCAAGTTTGATCCCTGTCGCTGTGCAAATTCACTAGGCAGCCAAAACGTGGAATACAATTATTGATCAACGCCTTGGCTACTGTCTTTTTTTCTTGGTTTTGTAACGGTACTGCTTCGTACCACTTTGAGAATGGATTTCCAATTAGAAGCTATCCAATGCTACCTGCCAAAATGGGTGACTCGATTTCCATGTCTGCATTGAATGCACATGTTTTTGGCTAGGTTTCTTTTTGTTTTACTTTTTTCACAGCCATTAACCCAACTCTTGCTATATCTGTTCATTTTGCACCATAACATCTTCTTGAGTTCCTTGAAAAAATTTTTAGTGACCATTATGTCCACAAGATTCGTGTAACAAAACGAGCATTTTCTCCCTAAACGTCGGAGATACTGTTTTTTCGTTATCTTCTTTCTTTTTAGTAGGTCGTTTTTTATAAGCAAACTTTCGAAACTGATCCAAAAGTCCCAAAATATCTTTGAGAAGCCACTTATTTGCTTTTTCTCCGACCTCTCTTTTTTTGTACCCAAATATTTGCTGCTCTTATTTGTTTTGATTTAACTAAAACCGTTTGCAATTCCAAAACAGAAGTTTTCAGTGCTTGATATTGATAGAAAGTTCTGTTGTTTTTCCTATTTGATTAAACACTTCATCAGTGCTAGTTGAAACTCTGGATAAGCTGTCTGAATGTGGAACTTTCTTTCCCGCCGCGTGCTTGGTTTTGAATTGGAACGGATCTAACTTTTCCAATCATCTAGCTATCATACGGTCCGGCTCCATGAAGCTATAAGGCCAAGTTAATGCTCTCAGATCTGTACCTATTAAAAATTTTCCTCCCAATAAATAGTTACGGAAATATTCCATTGTCCTATATTCAGCGTTCTCAATTATTCGATACAAATTTTGCTGCTTTTGTGTCAAAATGACCCCCACCCAGTTAAGGAAGCGTAAGTCGCAAGGGTACACATTTAGTCATTATTCGGGTAACCAAGTATTGGTGCTTGCTGCAGTTGTTTGATATTGTGGGGGTCGTTCATAGGGTTAACTGAGTATAAGTTTTTCGGATCAACTTCTACGCCGTTTTTCGACAAAATATGCCAAAAAAATGAATTTTCTTATGAAAAGTCTGCATTTCGATTTTTTTATTTTTAACCCAGCTTCCCTCAACCGACACAAAATAAGTATTAACCTGTCTTCAAATACTCCATCAAAACTGATAAAACTGTCTAAATACATCAAGTCAAGACAACTCCGTATGATAGTTCGCTTAGTTTTAACTCAACTAAGTTTTGAAATGCTCCTGGGGCTGAATCGAGACCCATTGTGAGTTTTTTCCACTTATAGAGACTCATCGGCGTTATGAAGACTGTAAAATTATGTGAGTCTTCATCTAGTGCCATTTGAAAGCAACCAGAAATTAAATCAATGTAAATGAAGAACATGTTGCCTTCCAATGAGTCAATGACCTCATTTATTGTCGGTAAGGGGCAGCTTGTCTTTTCAATCTGACTGTTAAGTCTTCTATAACCAACTAATAATTTGTAAGTTCGGTCTTTTTTCTTAAGGAGTATGGATGGGGCTGCCCAATTTGAGTGAGTTGGCTTAGCTTTGTTGCCTTTTTCTGAATCCTCCAAAATCGTTTTATTGGCTGTCCGTTTTTCAAAGGTTCCTTATGTCCACCTGTCCACCGAAATGGTTTTTAATCAGCGTTTGATTTAGTTTTTTTTGTATCCGAAAATCCTAATTCCGTTGAACTGCGTGAAAAGACTTGGTTATTATTTACCAAAAATTATCTGTACTTTATTCGTTGCTTCTGATGACAGTTTTGCACCATCATAAGTGGCATGTTTGCCTAAATAAAAAAGCTTCTGCTGCAGGGTCCACTAGCTTGAATCTGCTTTTTCAAATAGGTGTCATGAGCGACTTTGCTGTCATGATATATGTTAATAGCTTCATTTTGTACGGTCAGTATTTTCAAGAAACTTTTTCCGTGGCTTACATTCATCAGTGAATCAGCTACAAGAGGTCCGGCTCTTTTTCGAATTCCTGTATGCCTTCGACTTAACCTTCTTGACAATTGAGGACGGTACCATTCTTGTCTTTGATGACAATTTCTACTATGTTTTCATGTCTGCTGGGTACTCGCTCGACTTTCGCTGCTATTGTAAATTTTTGGGCACCGGTTGTTGTTTGTGCTGATATAGGTAATGTTGTCCGAAGTTTCCTACTGTGCAGTAAGTGTTTGCCAATGTTTAGAATATATTCTTGATCTATCATTAAATCTAAACCCAGAAGGCAAGGGAAAGAGTAATCTACCGTAATTAAAAATGCCTGGTCGAACTTTTTGGATTTTGGTTTTATTCAGAATTTGATGAAGCCACTGCCAAATATTTTCAACGCCAATTTGTTACGCGCTAAAGCTTTTCTGTTAATGTTTGTTAATGGAGCACAGCCTAATTATGTTGGTTTGTTCCCTTATTTTTTTTTTCAAGGACAGTTTCGCTTAGCGTGGGTAGAGCTATTCTTTAACAGTTCTTTTCACCCAGTCGTTCTAATATATAAAAATTTTGTTTTGAGCTGGTTCTAGTATCAATGCTCCGCAATTCTATACAAAAAACTGCGATTCAGGATCAGCACCAAAACCTTGGTTAGTAATAATTGTGTTGGAATTCATCAGCTGTCAGGAGGTCAAAATTTATAAATTTTTAGCTGTTTTGAAACTATTGCGGTTTTTTGGTCACTAGCTCTTTTTATTATGGTATAAGTTGGTGTCAAATGGACTTTTAGAAATGTTTTAAAAGCAAATCCAAAAGCAAGGCTCAAATTGTTTCCATTCGCTTAAAAATTGGAACAATTAGCTTGCCTCAATACACCTTTGAACACCTTTTGAGCCAGATTAAATAGCCGCTTATGCTACGCATTAGAAGTAGGAAATTCCACTTGAACTATACCACAAAGCTCAAGGTATCAATGTATCAACCAATGAATTAAGTTTAACTTTCTTACAAGCATTGCAAGAAAAAAATCTCAAATTGTTATTAGAAATGTTATCTCGTTTCTGAGACTTGAAGTCGTGATATGTTTGTTAAAAAACAAAAGAATTTTAACACTTAAAGAAGAAAAAAAGATTGCGTCCCATAGCAGTTTAAACATGCTGATAATGGTTCCAAACGACACTTTCTAGATGACAAACTTATACTTTTATATTCAGCACGGCGTGTGCAGGAAGCATTTTAAAGTTTTTTTTCTCCAAAAACCAATTTACAAACCTTAAAGGGCAGTCAAGCATTGGCCATGAACCATTTTGTGCAAGTAATTTTATGGGTAGTTGAAGATATTTTCTGTATTTAGGAATGGATAGCCATGTTTACTACCCGCATCGAGCGCCCATGGATTGTAATCGATTATAGTGAATTTCCGAGACCAAAATAATCCATTATAATCCATTACAGATGTAAAATTCAGACCACGAAATCGATTATATTGCCATTATAATCCATTATTTTTGAAAAAAAAATCCATTGTAATCCTATATAATCGATCATAATTCGTTATTTTTGCCACTGAAATCGATGATTTTTGCCAAGATAATCCTTTATTATAAATTATTTTTTAAATAAGTATCGATTATAATCCATAGGGGGGATAGGTGTAAATTGGGGGAGGGTAAACTGGGTGGGTGATAAACTGGAGGGGGTGGTAAACTGGGAGGGGGGTTGGTAAACTGGGGGTGTTGTGGTAAAAAATAAAAAAACAGTAAAATTAAGTGTTCAACTGCGATGAATTAAAAAAGTAGAGACATAAAATTGTATACATTTTATTCTGAAATGTAAAATTTTATGAAAGGTAATACGTAGCAGATGCACTTAACAAAAATTGAGATAACTTCGAACAAAATTGTATACTTCGTGAATCACCCCTCGAAGAAATCCATTATACTCGATTATAATCGATTATAATGGGTTTTATTGGTATAAAAATGTTAGGATTATAAACTATTTTTAATCGATTATAATCAATTATAATGGATTATACTGACATAAAAATATTAGGATTATAATCCATTTTTAATGGATTGTAATTGATTATTTTGTCCTTTTATAGATACTGGCCATATTATGACAATATAATTGATTATGATCCATGGGCGCTCGGTGCGGGTTCTGAGATTTGCTTTACCTCTGTTCTTATACTCAGATGCACTCTTTCTTTTTGACGGTTTCGCTCAGTTTCGGGTGGGAATTTTTCACACAAGTTTCACCCAAAATGGACCAGATTGGAGAATCGGAATTGAGGAAAATTGGCTAGCGCTAGACTACCCGAGTCAAGGTCAGTGACTTAAGAAAAGTCCGATGGGACTCAAATTTGGCAGTTCCAGAACGGCGCGATTTTATATTTGCAATTCCAGACCGGCGCAACCAAAACTTGGCAATTGAAGACCGGCGCGACTCGAAACACCGTCCGAAACGGCAAAACCCACGGTAATGGCGCGACAGGCGCGACTGAAACTTTTAAATTCCAGACCGGCGCGACTGAGAATAAACCGCCGCGACATGCGCGACTGAGCAAAGTACTAAAAGTCTTTTCTTAAGTCGCGCCGTCTGTCTTATCTTAAGTCGCGCCGCTTAAATTTTTTCTTAAGTCGCGGCGTCCGTATTTTCTTAAGTCGCGCCGCTTCAGTCTTTTCTTAAGTCGCGCCTTTTAGGTCTTTTAAGTCGCGCGGCCTAAGTCTTTTCTACCATTTTTTGATACTACAATAAAGCTAAAGTCATTCAAAAAAAATACTTTTTGTTCACTAAGTGCACAGCTTGTTGAGATGGTGCCACATACCCTTTTTTATGGATTTTTTTTGGCATTTGCTAAATCTTTATCTTCAGCCGTTGCATTTAGGCTCGATCATTTGTTTATCTAAGTTTTCTTATCTAAATTGATTCCACACGAATTCAGAGCAGCACATGGCAACTCTTATGGGTTCGTAAGCCGTGCGTTTTTTGTTACTGATGTATTTAGAGTTAATTCATCTGATTAAAAATTAAATAACACCGAGAAAAAAATTCTTCTTTTTCTTCTCATAGATACCGTAAAAGGCACTCAGAACATTGGTCATAAAACATTGGCCATGAACCATTGGCCAAGCACGTAAATTGACGGGAAGTTGAAGATGTTTTTCTGTATTTAGGAATGCATAGTCGTATGTTACTACTGAGATTTGCTTTGCCCTGTTCGTTTTACTCAGGTTCGCTCTTCCTTATCTAATTAGTCTCAACTGGGGAAGCTTCGGACGGTTTCGCTAAGTTTTGGGTGTGGAATTTTAAATTAAGTTTGCTCAAAATGGACCCGGATTGGACAACCGGAATTGAGGAAAATTGGCTATCATTAGACTAATATCGAGTCTGAGTTATCAATCTATCTGAAAAACAGTCTGCTCGATCAGTTTCGGCCTTGTGATTTTTCGCCTAGTTCAAAAAAATTGATATAGCCGATCATCTAACTGATAGTTAAATTAAAAAAATGAAAAAGCTATTAACAAACAGCTGAGAACAGAAGTGCCCACTACATATTTTTCTAGTTTTTAGCCAGGGCCTTTATGCTAACAAAAAGAGGGTAGACGAACATTCAGCCAGAAACAAAACAATTTTCATAAAAAAACTGTTTCCGCAAAATTTTTTTGTGCAATTTTACACCATGTACACACGAAACGCCCTGAATCATAACAAAACAATAATCAGTTTATTCCATTCATTGAAAAAAAAATAGGGTGACTGCGCCAATGAAACTTTTAAAATGCTAGGACCTTGGAAAAACTCGACCCCAATTTTCCTAAAGGTATGAGGAAAAAGAAAAATATTCAAATCTAAATTCGCGAATGAACTCTTTTTTATCGTAAATTAAAAAGCAGTTATCTCAAAAGGAACTTAAAGACCCAAAAAGTTTATCTGAATAGTTTTATTTTTTTTTCTCTGAAAGCTAGAAAATTTTCAATAAACATAAAAACAAATAAATTTAAAAATGTAAATAGATTGATTGAAAGATTTAAAAACAATTAAATTAACTTCTTAGATAAACAGATAGGCAAGTAGATAGCCAAAAAAGTGGAGCTAACACATTAAAAGAAAAACATATTTAGCTAGGTGGTGACATAGGGTACAATTTTTGTCTGTGAACTTTCTATAAAGTTTTACTAATGTTGCCCTTGATGATTTGGCCACTTGTCACTCTAAACATTGTTCTTCCAGGCGTCTGGATACGCCCAAAATAACGAGTGCAACTCTGCCCTACTTACATGATATACAATTGGAGATACAACTTACAATCAACTTTCACATTTTATCTGCTTTTCTACTTTAACCTGGCGCAGCCAGCAGATAAGCAAGGGTGTAACCCTTTATATATTGTTTCCTTCTGGAATTCTAGAACACCCGACCATCCAAGCTATTGGGAGGAATGGATACATAAATTTCATTGGGGGATAATAGCGAAACACGATATCGATCCGAACGACTTCTATTGTATTGCCACCACGCTGACAACGGCCGAAGTAACTGCTCTGCCAGCGGACGTAAACGGATAAAACCCGACAGAATTGAAGAAGAAAGTTATATCGACTCTCATTCTATGCATCCGCAATAAGGCAGAGAGAAATTTCAAAGCTAGACAACACGGTGTGGATATAAAAGCAGAGAAAGAATCCAGGGTATTGGACCACATGGAACGTGTATTCAAGAAAAAAAAACGTTACTCACGAAAGGGGACTCATCTGTGGACGCTAACAACGCAAAAGTGAGGATTTGAAAATTTCAAGCGGAACTAAGCGCCCTTGCGGGACGATTTGACTTTACAAACGAGGCGGAGAACGTGAGAGACATAATCATTATGAACATGAGTGAATCGGATTGCCAGAGGGAATTAGCACGATCAACGAAAATGCTTTCTCTTTCTTACTAACTAGGTGATCGGGCCAGCAAATCATATATCGGAAAACCAGCGTAAACAGCGCCACATAATATGATTAAGCACAAGCAGGTTGGAAACATCAAACGGGGAACAGGCTAGTATCGAAATTAAGGCCGAGGCAGACACGAAACCGGATCGGGGAACGAACTCTGGTAAATGCTGTAATCACGATCGGCCTTATTTATCGCGATTGGCCCCAATATAGAACACATCAAGATGTAGCCAGCAAAAATGCAACGTGCAATGCATGTAGAAAGATCGGCAGTTTTGAGAGAACATTCCGCGGGAGACCTAGATGTACTAAAAAGTGGAGATGGAGAAAACGGTTTGGAATGATGCAAGATGAACAGAAAAACCACCAAAGTAGCCAGAGCTTGACAAGCAGTATCCAGGACCATCCGATCTGATGGGTGAATCAGGAAGCCAAAGGGTAATACGGTTTGTCCGCGGGATCGAGTGATTAAATAGTAATGGCAATAAAATGTAAACAAAATGTGACAGAACTCAAAATTCCAAACGCTAGAGCCTGGCAAACGTTTGCGCCAGAAGCATGTGGCTTGTGGGTCGGCAGCGGCTCTCATGCGACATTGTTTACCTCACCGGAACCAAATTGAGCCTTGAGTAAGGCTAATTTTCAATTGACTCCAGGGAAAGGCGAAATTTTAGATTATAAGAACAACAGAATCCATATATTCGGCAAAGCAGAAGCCACGATCGAATTAAATGGATGGACAACGCACCAGAAGATTTCAATCTTCGGTGGCGTACGTGATTGACTAATGATCCCTGGATTTGAAGTTGGTCCAGAGGGATCAAGTGATGACAGTAACAGAGGGAGATACAAGCGCGGAGGATGAGAACGAGTTGGAGGAGTGGGAGTTATATTTCTATAAGTTGTTTCCAGTAATTTTTTCCAGAATAGTGCGCATATGTAAAACCAAGGAACGGGCAGATTTTTTTTGACAATTTGAAACCAGTGCAACAGAAGGGCCGTATAAGACAGGATAAAGTAGATAGAAAATTTTCGCGTCTAATGCAAGAGGGGCACATAGTTAAGCTCGAAGAGTGTTCAGACGAACAATTCGTGTCCCCGAAAAAATCACAGTAAAAAGACGGCATTATAAAATTGGCACTAGAATCAAGGGAAATAAACAAACAAGTACACAAGAACAGGTACCAAATAACTAACATAGATCAGTTAATGGACGGAATAAGTCATATAATCGCAGAAAGAAAGGAGGCGGAAGTTTACTTTACAACGCTCAAATTTACTTACGCTTAGGGGCAAGTAGCGTCAGTAACCAAAAACGAACAAACAATGCAACTTTTTACTAAGGGGGGCGTTTAAAAACGGTTTTTACGGACTAATTACTATGTCTCCGGAGTTTTAAGGAATGATGGACACTCTCACACGAAAATTTCAGCAGGCAGATGCATTAATCGACAATTATCTAATCGTCTCCAAGGGAGCCGAAATTGAACATTTTGATTTGATAGAGAAAACCCTGAAGAAACCGACATAGCAAAGACTTCGCTGAAACTCTGAAGATGCAAATTTGCGAAATCAAGATGCCAATAAATGGGCAATCAAATAAGCAATACCGGGATTACTCCACTGATTAGAAAACCAAAGCAATAGAGGAATTAAAAGCGCGGCAAACTAGAAAACAATTCAATTCTACAATGGGGGCGTTACACAGATGCATGAATTCCCGCCTAATCTAGCGGAAATAGGCACACCCTAAGGCCGTTACTGAGCCAAAACAAAGATTTTACTTGGTCACAAGTGTGCGAAACAGCGTTTGAATCTTTTAATAAACGTTTGGATGCCAACATGAAAGAGATTAAATTTTTTGACATTGACCGGGAAGCACGTATTGTATGCAACACTCTGACGGACTGGGTGCAATGCTGGAACAGCATGGCCAGGAGGGATGGCAACCAATCTCTTTCACATTCTGGTACCTTAATTAAGTCGAACGAAAATGTTCAACGAACGAGCTTAAGTTACTAGCCGTCGTATGGGCAACAGAATACTACCAAAACTACCTTTACGGACAAAATTTTACGATAATTTCAGAGCATAAATAATTATAATCTTTTTAAATTCATCGGTGAAAAGAACTAAAACGTTTTTAGCAGGTTAGCTCGTTGGTACGAAAGGGTATTACTTTATAGCCTCTATTATAAAAAACTCTACGTAAGTTTAAAAAAACTATCTCAGATTTGTATTGATAAACTTAAACGTGACTTGTTCGCACCCTAATGTACTTTGAGTGCAAATCATGACATACTCTAGCAAAGAAATGCATATCATGCAACATTCTTGCAAAATTCACATTCCCTAAACCACCAAGAAATTTAATTGATCATTGAGATTTTAAGGTTTTCAAATTACATAAGGCGTAGAAGTCGCGCTCTTGAGTTCCAATTTTCGTTTGTTGTAAGATGACGGCCAGTTGATACCTCGCCGTTTGTATCATCAAACTGAAACAAAAAATGAGACTCTCACTCCCTGAAGATGCTTTTTTTTTCGATTCAGTTAACTCATAAAGATGCTACTCATAACAATAACTGTGAAGCTGAGTAAATTTCTTCGTGAGAATGAATTTCCTCGATGATTCGTTAGAATAACATTTTTTTGCGAACATTGAAAAAATTTCTAGATTTTAAATTTTTAATTTTTCAAGTCATCCAACTAAAATACATTTTGTCTGAGTATGCTGTTTGTTACAAACCCTAAACCATTTTTTATTTTCAAGTAAAACTTCAACTATTGTTTCAGAAACAAATAAACTGCAGACGCCGTTTTAGCTGCAGTGAATAAATTAGTTCACGTTCAAATCTAAAAGTAAGAAGTTCCTGGTAAACTCAAAAGTCGAACAATCAGCATGATTAGACAAAAAGTATTTCAGTGGGACGTTTTGATCGGATGAAATTTTAAAACCTGAACCATATTACGAGCTTCCCAAAATTTGGGTATGTTCTTCTCGAAAATCTGGAATCAAGAAAATTGTTCAACCTTACAGTTACTGCTAACAATTGGGGTATCAACGGGCCCTGATTATGTACGAAACAAAAACTTGCAACTCCAGCTCATCACCAAAATTATATTTAGGTAAATAGAAAAGTTTAAATTGTGTTTGAATGCATCAGTTCTCTAGAAGTCAAAAGTTTATACATACTTTAGCTGTTTTGAAACACAGGTTTCAAGAATTATGCAGCTTTTGTTGGTGGAGCAAAAAAGAAGACAAAAGATTCGTAGTTTGTTTACTTCGAAAATTTAATAAAATAATAGACACTTATCTCGGAAATAAACACACTCGAGGAGATGGGCTTCTTTTCAATGCAAACACGCCATCCTTAGTAGGAATCTGGTAGCATGTGTAAATTTTGAAAAAAAATATTAAAAAACTTCATATTCCAAAAAGTACAATGTCAGTACTAGCACAATTTAGTCCAATCTAACTTGCAACTCCACTACATTTTCCGGGCACTTGCTTCAAAAGAAGTGAAATATTACAACCCAAGAGGTTCACCTCACATTTTTTCATGTAATAAAAAAAATCTGGATACTTGTATCAAAACATTACTTTTTCGAAAACTAAAAATTACTGGATATTTTTCCAATATTATCCCACAACCTTGAATCGTGATCATTTAACATGTAATTATGCTGAATTATTACAATTTGGACACGGTTTTGAAGTGGAGCTCGGCACAGTCAAAATAGGTTGACTGTTCCGATGAATTCTTTAATTAAAGTACTAAGACCTTGGTAAAAACTCAACTCTATTCTTAGTTTATTTCGCGAATGAACTCTTTTTATCGTAATTTAGAAGGCATTTATCTCAAAAGAAATTTAAAGACCCAAAATGTGATCTGAGCAATTTTGGTCTTCTTCTAAAAACTAGAATTTTTTCAATAAACAGAAAAATAAATAGATAAAAATTAGATTGATCGAAAGATTTTAAAATATTTAAATCCGTAACTAGTTAGATAAACAGATAGGCAAGTAGATAAACAAAAAGTGAAGCTAAAAGGTTAAAGCAAAAAAGCTAGGTAGATAAAAAGTCAGAAAGACAGATCGATGAATAGATTGATTAATGGTCACATAAAAAATAAGTTGATACGGGGGCGAATCTAGCGTTTTCTTGAGAAGAGCGGATTTTCAAAAAAAAAAATCCAGAAAATATTGGATCTTTTCAGGTCGACTAACTCGAAATTCCCGCTCTCTCGATACAGCATAAAACCCTATTTGAAAAAATTTTCGGCAAGTTTTTGAAGAAAAAAACGGGATAAACAAGGCCGTTTTTGAGCATTTTTGGAAAATATCGTCCAAAAAATTACATATCGGCTATAGCAATTTTAGTATTCGCTAATTTTAAGATGTTTTTAATTTTCTAGATGCTCTCAGTTCGGCTTCAGTTCCGAATTTCAAGATGACCAAACCAAACAATTTTTTCTCCGATGCAGCTTTGCTAAAAACAACTTGAGAATTGAGTTTATAAGTTATCGTCAAAAGCTGAGCTTGACCGGCATTCAAGACAAATCTTTTAGAAAAATAGTTCGAAATCTAAACACCCCGAAAATGTTTTTGACTGCGCGCGTAACTCAACTGACAGCTGAAGACTCTGATTTATAGTTAAAGAAACGCAAAAAGTCATGCGCGGTGTTTTGATGGTATATTGACCATACGTGGTTACATCTTACATCGGTACTAAGTGTGTACCGTCAGCTAACTGACCATAAATTACCATGCACAAAAACTACCAAACGTGCGTTTTATTTTAACACGCTCAAAAAATCTATATTCCACAAATCTTTCAGTTTTTACAAAAAATTGCATTGAGCGTATACAAACTGTGCCTTGTCTTCTCAATTGCTGGTCTGAATCAGGCTGAATTTTTTAACAAGGAAGGAACACAAATTGCTCGAACAAAAGAATACCAGAAATTCAAAACTTAGGGCCAATGGAACTCGGTGTGTGAGGTTTTTTAAATTGACGAATTCCATTATTGCATAAGTGATCATTGTTTTTATGAAATCATGGTTTATCCGACGTTTCACAAACATTCGGCCGATTCCCTGTTCGAAGGTGTGATCAAATTGGACTCCCTAGCTTCCCAATCAATCAATGTATGTTACCTTCTGGACGTGTCTGGAAGTATGTATCTGGGACATGACCTCGTCAGAAAACACCTGGTTGATCACCTAATCAACAGGTAAGCAGGCTCCATAGTAATGAAAAAAGCATTGTGTTTTTGTTTTTTCATTTCATCATATTCGCCAATATCTTTAACCTTGCTGCAGCATCCACGTTTTGAATAGTTAGATCCGAATTCATGATCAGAAATTATATGCAAGTAATGATCAATCTTTCAGAGATTCATGATTAAGTTTTCATCCATTTCATTAAAAAGCCAATCGGGTGTTTTTACATTACTTTTTTACTCAATAAAATATTCTAAAAATGAATATACATCCATTAAAAAAATCCCCCCAATTAACTCAAATGTTATAAAAATCTCTTTGATAAAAGTAAAAGAACTTAATTTATCTATAGAGCTGACATAGAAAACGTGAGAAGAATCCACTTCGTAGAGCAGAACCATCATCTCAACCACAACAACAACAACTCGGCCAAAAAACCGAAAGCCTTTCGTGCCTCTAAGTTCAACGTGATCGCCTTCTCGGATGTCCTGTTTCCGTGGAGTGACGAAGGGGTCCATCTCACTCGGGAGAGCGTGATGGTGTGCGCCCAGTGGGTGAAACAGAACCTCAAGGTCAAGTCGGGTCCATCCTATTTCCTGCCCAGTCTCATGTTTGCACTGAAGGACAGCCAAATAGACGAGGTACAAAGTTTTGTTTTTCCACTTCGGTTTAGTGCGTGTGCACTAAATCAGTTTTTTTATCATTCGAGCTCATATCGAATTTTATTTTTTCCAGAAAAGTTGTCAGAAAGCTCTTGCAACGTTTTTGAGAGCCTCAGACGCTTAGAAGAAAATGGTAAACGACAAAAAAGTTCGGATCCCTGTATTGTAAATTCACTAGCAGTTCTAGTTGACTTGTTGAAAACTAATGTTTTCTATGCTGTCTTGGAAAGGATTCTTGTATCCTGTAGGTCGTGCTTATAACAGACTCCTTACCCGCAGACCGAAATTTACCCGACACTCTCGCCCGAATCACAGTCGCAGCCAAAGGACGACCAGTGCACACAATACTCGTGCAAACGCCTCCAGATCCGAACGATGAGACTAGAAAGTTGACCAATCAGGACGCAGAATGCGAGTCGTTTTTAAGGAAGCTAACGCAGGCTACCGGGTCCGTGCTTCGAAAGGTCAAAATCGACGCGAGCGGAAAATTTTTTGATGACGTCACTTTGGTGCGAGAGTCAAGGTATGATCAGAAGAGAACCGAAAGTGGCAGAAACTTTGTCGAAAACGGAGTCGGAGATAATTTAGATGGGACTACTTTTCTGATGACAGAGAGGTACAAAAATTGTTGATCACAGCAATCAGCTCCGATTTCTTTCACTTTTTATAAAAACTCACTATAAGTTGTAGCCGATTGCTGCAATTAGCATCTATTATTTTGATCATACTGATTGTTGCAAACAAAAGCAAAAACTAAAAAATAATAATGTAATGAAAAAAGCAGGCGTACTGCTAAACAATGTATAGACACACATAGTTATTATGGGGTTCGGCAGAATTAGAAAAGCTCGAAATGGCTGACTTAAGAAATTAACGCGAAAAACTTCTTGGCTGCTGAAAATGAAAGAGACTGCTCTCACGATCTCACTGCTTTTTAAATTTTAAGAATTAAATTTTGCGCAATAAGTTTTTTGATTATAAAGAAATCAATTAGAGAAAATTAACGCTATAGAAAAAACGGGACTTGTTTTTTAGTACTGGTTGTCATGTCTGTCCATCAATGTCCAATTGTGCTCACATTCCCACCTGGAGGACTATGAAAAAGAGACATTTACAGATGCCAGATGTTCCCTCGGAGGGAGCTGCCAGTCTACTGATAGGACGAGAGGTATTAGCCAGAAGAAATGCGGACGGGTTCCACTATTTGGGGACTGTTGCCGAAAGGGTTAGTGATTCCTTTTTTGGAAAAATCAATAAAAAGTCCTTCTGCAAAAATATTTCCAAAGCTGTCAACGCTAAATTACATAGCCATGAATTACCCTAACACTGTATCTTTATTATCACCATGGTTTTTCGTGGCGGTCCTGTATATGACCAGAAAATACGCTGTTGTAGCTAACTGTACTTTAAAAGTACATGTAAACTAGGTTGTTTTGCCTACTGCAATTGTTTTACAGTTTTGCAAGCGAAAAAATCCGACAATAAAATCAAATTCTTGGTGAAACTTTGTTTGAGTTCGACTTTATTTCGACTGACTCGACTTTATGTTTCGACTGCGAGTTCGACTATAGTGCCTTCTCGACAATGGATTATCGGTCGAACTCTGACATATGTTCGACCCGCCTCGGTCGAAGCATAAATCGCAAACTTCGACCCGGGCAGGTCTTTTTACAAGAAGACATCAGTTATAATTACCAATTAGCTGGCATGAAAATTCTTGAGCCATACGTGGTCAAGAGGATATGGCACAGCTATATTTATCACTCAGAGATATAATTTTGAGTTGCGTCATCGTATGACATATTTGGTAATCACTTTGTAGACATGGTTAGTTTGTTAATCAGCGCGGGCTGACTTCGCAGGGATAACAGTTCCTGATTCAGCATTATGCAATGAATCACAGCTGCAAATGTACTGATCACGGATAAAGTGACGCCGATCAGATAAAGTGGAACAGCGTTGATTAGTTTATGAAATTTGCAGCACTGACTCATCGACAATACACGGTGACGAAGGCTGCTCCAAAAATCAGCGCTGATTCAGGGACAGTTCATTGCCAATAGTGGAATTCATGATTTTTCAGTGCATTTTTCTCAGAAAAACAAAAACTGCTATAATAAGTCAAGTGAAAAATCTTTCTTGTTGTTCACAGTCGCTGAACATCTCCAGATTTTACGTGGAGTTCCCGGATCCAAAAAGTGAGCAGCCTCAAATAGAGGAGATATCTCTGAAGGATATTGTCAACTTCGAGGACGGCATCCGGAACCCAGTCAGAGAGGGGGACAGAGTACTCGCATCAGTCGGGGGCTCCAGAAAGGGGAAATTTGTGGCAGGAACTGTTATAGAGGGGGAAGACATGCGAAATAGTTTTGACTGCCAAAACGGTAGGCCTTTTAGAGAAGTTACCCTTCAAATTTTACAGAAAAACAATATTTTTTTATGCCGACCAAATTGATTATTAGAGCTTTTCCAAACACTATAAAGACGCTTTTCCCCCAAATTTTCTGCGCTGTAGGCAAATTTTTCTACAGAGAGGCAAAAATTGTTAAAGCAAAAATTTCAGACAGCGAGCTAGCAGTTGCATTTTGTACTGGCGAATCCAAAGATGTGTCCAGTAACTTTGTGGTCAAAATACCCCAATCTATGTTCGATCTGCTATCCCTGGAGAACGGGGCTTCTCCTAACGAGAGAAGGAGTCTTCAGCTGGCCAGAGATCAGATGGAGGTCGAGAGGAAAGCGAAAGAGCCTATTTGTGAAGGGTACACTATCAAACCGGACTCATGTCACGGTAAGTTATTGCCAAAAAACTCAAAGGATTTCAATTTCAAAATAAATTGATTGAATAGAAGATATAACATAGAGCCAAAAAACTTCAGCAGATTGAGTAAAAAAGCCAAAATCAGTTAATTGCTTCGGATCAGAAGATTTTTCAATTTTGCTATTAAAAGATCATTTGAACAACCCCCCCCCTTTGGTTTTATAAAAAATAAAGTTTCATTGAACATATCTAAAAAATAAAAATTAAGTGCGTTGAGTGCACAAAAAACTGTATACACCCAATTTATCAATTTTAAGTGATTCTTTATGGCAGCACTTCGAAAACAAATCTAGATATATTGTTCAAGAACACCAGGCAGAAAATTTATTAACGGAATTATCATCAGAAATGAAAGTTGGAAGAAGTAAAATTAACGAGATGAAAATAAAAAATGTTTATGAACTGCTTACATACGAAACTTTAACAAGACTGCTGGTATCAAGGCCAAGCCTTGAATGTTTAGACTGCCTTTTAAAGTCTATGGAGAAGTAATAACATGAAAAAATTAAATGTAATGAAACAAAATGATTTTTGTAATATGAGATTTTTTGTAAAAATCATCCCCCCACAAGCAATATAAAATACAAAGTGATATGTTTTGCTCCTAGTAACAAATCAATTATGGCAAACAAGCTTCCTTCAATCAATTTTGAACGATTTCTAAGAACAATTAAGCATCTGCATGCCCGTAAATACCCCCATAACTTTACGGAAAATGATCACAGGTGAATTATATTTTTAAATTTAAGCGCAGGAAAACAAAATTTTTTTAATGATATAAAAAATCCATAAAAAATGGCTAGTTAAGTCAAATTTTGTTTGAAGAAAAAAAACTACCCCGAGCACAAATATTCAGATATTTTCATTACAGAAGTCGGAACAATAATCGTGAACAAAACTGCTCGTATCAGTGCAAAGACCTAAATGTTAAGATTGCGCTTAAAGGTTTATGGCGTAAGTGCTCGCTTTAATAAAAACTGATAATTTTTTTGAATTTTTTTTGTTTTGAAAACCATCCATCCACACACAATGTAAAGTATAGAGTATTTCTGCCTCCTTTCGGTTCTGAGGTAGATCGGTTTCGAGTAGCTGGTTGATTGACAACAGTTCATCTTATACGTAAATTAACCGTAATTATCGGAAATTACAAGTCAACAAAGAATGTTTAACTGACATAAACTTCGGTATATAAAAGCAAAATTTAATGTCATAAAATACGCAAAATGAAAACATTATTAAATCATTTTTAAAACAGCGCGTGACAACTTTTGAACCTTATTTCGGTCTTTCTGTTTTTCGTCGTTTCTCACACACTGTTCTTCGTTCGCCACAAAATTCATTAGTTACGACCACGCTGTTCTTCGCTCACCACAAAATTCATTAATTACGGCCTTGATTTTTTCTCGCTAAAATTCTAGCGAAAACAAAATAATATTATTCGCATAGGGCAAAGTATTGAGCAAGTCAAATAGCATGCTTCCGTGTAATTTGGAGTGGTTTCTAAGACAGATTAAATCTCCACTTACACATAAATAGCGCGAATTATATCGAGCGTTTTTTATCCCAAATTGATAATTTCAAAACCCCATAAACTAGGGGCCCAGCTGAAAGCTGGAGAGACCTGTTTGATTATTTTAATATTGATTATTTTAAAATTGTTTTAAAATTTCAGGTTTCTCAAGTCGATAGCGCCCTTCCTACGCAAAAAAAGTGAAAGAGAAGCTTATGCATTCATTGGTAACGCTTTGGTAAAAAGTTTTCATGAGGGAACTTTTCAAGTCCATAGGTGTTTCCCTAGACAATAGGGGCCCAGCTGGAAGCTGGAGAGACCTGTTCGGTTTTTTCAGAAAAAACGTTATACAAATTTTTGATGAAATCGAATTAGCTAGCGCTTTTTGTTTTATTGAAAAAACGAGTTTGAAAAAATGTGGGTGGGGGGTGTAAGGCTAGCGAAATCGCAGATTGATTTCGGATGAGTTTTGTAAACTAATGTAGCAAGGTAATTGTGTGCATCACTCTGCCAGAATTGTTATACAATTCTGCCCAGGGAGCGGGACGAGGACCCGGATGCACTTTGCTCCCCACCCTTCTCACAAATGCAACACTCAAAGTCTGGAAGTTTCTGATCAGTCATATAATTAGCGGAAATTTCCCAGTTGTGAGAAGGGCACATAGCGGGTATGCTTGCTGGCAAAGACAACATGGTGGAATTCAAGAAAGCACCTGCGACGAAAATCCCAGAAGAAAAAGGTGTTTCTGTGTCGTTGTTGATCAAACAAACTCACGATAGAATCAATTCTGATTGTTATGATAAAATTCCAGTGGAAGTTACTGGCCGTAAGGCATTAAACACTATCCAAACATACTGGAAAAATGTGCAAAAAGCACATGACCATCAATGATACTTAAGTGAGCCTTAAGTGAAATTTGGGATTCATCGAACAGAACAAATACTTCATAGAACAGATACTTTCATGATATTATCAATGTAGAGAAAAATTGAAATCACTCAGGATTTGGTGAGGAATGTACCTGATCTAGAGAAAAACAACAAACTGAATATGTCTTTACAAATCTATTCATTACCATCAAGGATTAACATAACGTAAATAATTTTAAAATCATGGAAACATTGAAATCTTCCTTCGAAGATTGAAATCACTCAGGATTCGGTGAGGAATGTACCTGATGTAGAGAAAAACAACAAACTGAATATGTCTTTACAAATCTATTCATTACCATCAAGGATTAACATAACGTAAATAATTTTAAAATCATGGAGACATTGAAATCTTCCTTCGAAGATTGAAATCACTCAGGATTCGGTGAGGAATGTACCTGATGTAGAGAAAAACAACAAACTGAATATGCCTTTACAAATCTATTCATGACCATCAATGACTAACATAACGTAAGTAATTTAAAAATCATGGAAACATTGAAATCTTCCTTCGAAGATTGAAATCACTCAGGATTCGGTGAGGAATGTACCTGATGTAGAGAAAAACAACAAACTGAATATGTATTTACAAATCTATTCATGACCATCAATGATTAACATAACGTAAATAATTTAAAAATCATGGAAACATTGAAATCTTCCTTCGAAGATTGAAATCACTCAGGATTTGGTGAGAAATGTACCTGATGTAGAGAAAAACAACAAACTGAATATGTCTTTACAAATCTATTCATGACCATCAATGATTAACATAACGTAAATAATTTAAAAATCATGGAAACATTGAAATCTTCCTTCGAAGATTGAAATCACTCAGGATTCGGCGAGGAACGTACCTGATGTAGAGAAAAACAACAAACTGAACATGTCTTCACAAATCTATTAATGACCATCATTGATTAACATAACGTAAATAATTTAAAATTCATGGAAACATTGAAATCTTCCTTCGAAGATTGAGATCACTCAGGATTCGGTGAGGAATGTACCTGATGTAGAGAAAAACAACAAACTGAACATGTCTTTACAAATCTATTAATGACCATCATTGATTAACATAACGTAAATAATTTAAAAATCATGGAAACATTGAAATCTTCCTTCGAGACAAATTAAGGACCAGCCGCTTGGGCAGGGGAGTTTCCTACAACCTGGTCTATCGATTAAACCCTTAATCCCAAATCTGGATGGGTAGTTTTTGAAGAAATCGAAAAAGTTTGAAAAAATGGCCTAAAAACCGAAAAACTGACTATTCCTAAGTGTATAGCTCTTCCCCTAGACAAATTAGGGACGAGCCGTTTGTGTAGGGGTAGGGGGGGGGTTCCTACAACCTGGTCTATCGATTAAACCCTTAATCCCAAATCTGGACGGGTAGTTTTTGAGGAAATCGGAAAGATTTGAAAAAAGGCCAAAAAAGTCAAAAAAGTGACTTTTCCTAAGTCTATAGCTCTTCCCCTAAGCAAATTAGCGACCAGCCGCTTGTGCATGGGAGTTTCCTACAACCTGGTCTATCGATTAAACCCTTAATCCCAAATCTGGACGGGTAATTTTTGAGGAAATCGAAAATTTCCGAAAAAATGGGCAAAAATGTGAAAAAAGTACCGAGTTGTGAAGCTTTTCTAAGACCGTAGGAGGTGGGGTAGGGTAGGGTAAAAATTGCCCTAAATTTCATGCAGGCAGGTAGGTGAAACGCTACTGAATCCATTGGTACCACTCTTATGAGAATCTGACGGACGGGTAGTTTTTTGGGAAAGCGAATTTTTCGAAAAAGCGTCTCAAAAAAAAAAAAAAAAAAAAAAAAAAACCAGATCTCATCTGGAAAAAAAAAAACGTTTTCATAATACCTGTTTAATAAATCAAACAGGAATTTATGGTCACGAAATATGATCACATGTGAATTATTCTTTTTAAATTTGAGATCAGGAAAACAATACCTTTCGAATGGTGTAAGTTTCGTCAAAAATTGGTATTTAAAAAGTCAAAATTTGTCTGGAGAACAAACCACCCCGAGTAAAAATATTCCATCCTTTCTTCGAAATTCAGAACAACAAAAAATTCCAGTAAAAAACTCATAAGTAGTTATATTAGCAATTCAATAACATCAAGGATAATAATAAGCATAACCGCTGAGTGATGCACGGGTTAGAATATTATCATTTAGCACAAGATCTGTAATTTAAACAAAATGAAACTAAAAGGGCAACTCAAAAAAGTGGTCGAAACAGACTATAAAGTATAGCTAAAAATGATAAAATGTCTCACAAAGAAACTACATTGTCTCGTACAAAAAATCATACAATTTTAGTTGTGTGGCAGTGTAGATATGACCCGTTTTTCTGTTAAAGTTTGAGGGCGTTAATTTTTTTTTCAAACATTTCGTAATTGCTTTATTTTTCGGGATGGTTTGAATCTATATGGCGTGTAAGTATTGCTGTTTCATCTCAAAAAAAATAAAATCCGTGTACTTTTGGAGTCCATTAAATTCGGCGCCAAAAATTGGCATTGCAACATAAAAATTTGATTAATGGACTTCAATCTTTAACGAAGTCATCATATAAACTTTTTTAAAGTATCCGATGTTAAGGTCCTTACCAAATCAGACTTACAAAAATTTAGCTTCCACGTTTTTGTTTCAGGAGTTTCGTGTTGCCATGGTTACATTCCAGTGTGCACTGGTGCAAAGTACTACACCAAGTACCCTGTCTCAGTACCCTCTACTTGTATGAGTCACCAGATAGCATCTGATAGCCAGGACATTGTTCTCACTAGTGTGAAAGACAGCTTCGTTCACGCCAAGGATGTAAGAAAAAAGTTTTTCCATTTTAGTGTCCTGAGCACGTTAAAAACAAATTCTAGTACCCCCACGGCCCTAAGTTTATTGTATTTTTAAGTATTAAATAAGTATTATGAAGGGGCGATCATTTGCTGGGAGTGGTTTATAGCAGGAGGGAGCAAAAATTGTACCCATTTTTTGTTATTGACACAAAATGTTACCAAATTGTTTTTGTACCTTTCGTAGTTTTTGGTTTGAAGAACCGATCAGCTTATACATATTGGTCGCTTCCCTCATATCTATGAGATCTCTGACTTGTCTCTTAATCAATTTGCAATTACCCGACAGAGCTCTTGAACGAAAGGCTTATGCAGTCCAAATTTTTTTTGTGAAGTCCAAAATCCTGTTTAAATTTCGATATTAACTTCCATGGATACTACCTGCGAATTTATTCAATTTTTACTTCAAAAACTTTGTAATTTTCCAAAATTTTAAACCAGCTTTCGAGCTCAATTAGAGTCATGATTTTTAATCCCATCTTCAGCATTTCGTAATAATTTCAGCTGAACTTGAATCCTCCTATGATGGAACCAAATAACGAAAGATATCCTCAGCCCTTCAACAGAGAGTCAAAGGACGGCTGGTCTCTCTACCAGCCACGTGACCCCAAAGATGACCCCTGCTGCTGTCATGCTGAAGGGGAGGGGAACCACTGTTGCATGCACTGCGACAGCCATACAGTCCATGATTTGATTGACAGTGACGATGAATATGATGACCTATTGGGCGATATCAGCAAGTGGGGAGATAAAAAGGATGCTGCTACTAGTAAGACATGTCGAATAGATTTCGACATTTTTTTCTTCCTATCCCCACGCACGCCTTTTTTCAAAACTATAAGATTTGTTCATAATCTTCGATTGCTATAAAAATTGGCAATCTGAATAATAAGGCTATTCAGAAGGCATTTTTTCAACCCTGTAAGGCCACTCAAATATTGAATGGGGGGTTGAAAGCCTTGATTTTTTTTTTCAGTTAGAATAGTGGTAAGGCGTTCCTTTTGGAATAGTCAGATTGTGTATTCGATCCCATGCCATTGCAATGATAGTGTGTGAGGACGAGCTCTCACTTGACCTCTAGCTTCAGGTCTACCACAGTCTGGCCAATTTGGGCTGCAATAGTGGTACCACGTGAAAGCTCTAGGGGTAAAAAAACGTCCTTGAGTCGCAAAAAAAAGCTTCACTTAGCAAAATAACCCAGTCTGGAATGTGGGGAGATAATAAAAATGGACTATCCTTGACAGGACTGTTAAGGCCTACTGATAGCTTCTCTGCGATTCGCAGGAACCCCATTTTTTAAGTTTCAAGATAGCCACTCTATTTTGGGAAGTTAGGACATGAGACTTGAGTAGCTAAAAAATGATCAGCCTATTTTTTTCTGACTCTTGTGATCAGCAAAGGTACTAAAATCGGATATCAATCTTTCCCCTTTTAACAACTTTGCTCAGAAGACTCCTCGGCCTACTTTGTTAGAAAATTGCGGTCCAGTGAATCATTTTGTCCGTTAAGCGTAAAGTTAAAGTGGATGCTTGTGCAAAAAAAATCCTAGGTTTGGTTCCGACCAGTAGCCGATTTGATTTTGTCGTCTTATGTTAAAAAAATGAACTTTTGAGATATATGCACTTTTGGCATAATTGAAATTAATTTAAAATCATTCACTCAATTTGTAAAATTACCACTTCTGATTTCGTATAATTTCCCTTTTTTCTTTAGTTTTTTTTTGGCTTAAGAAGTCATTCGGTTTCACCTTAGTCGCCCTTGATTGTGCCAGTTGATGGGCAAAACTGATGTTTACTTGCCTTTTTCTGTTTCGAAATGGGGCGTAAAAAAATTAAAATTCATCTTTTCCGAGTGTATTGTTATAAGCATAAATTTTGCTATGAAGCGGAGCAAAATACATAAAGTGAAATCAGGGTCGGATCTAGGGTTTTCTTGAGGGGAGGGGGCGAATTTTCAAAAAAATTTCGAAAATTTTGACGACCTTTTTTTAAGGTCGACCAAATTGATTTCTTAAAAAGTACCAAAGGGGGGAACCTTTGGGTCGGCAGGGGGTCGAATCCCTGAGGAGGGGCATCGCCCCCCGCCCCTTCCCTAAATCCGCATCTGAGTGAAATAATAGCAAGCACTGTTTTGAATGGTAACCATTAGGCTAATGGCCTTTTTACAGTGCCAAAAGAGACTAATCAATTCGTTTGGTATCAGATGGTCATCGTTGCAATAAAAATAAATGAATCACTTCATTTTACTTCGAAGAATTTCAAATATGAAAAAATAAAGAAATCCAGCATCTATCTGATATATCACAAGAATTGTTTATTTTTGTTTTTTAGAGGTGCGAAAAAACATTGGAGCATTCTTCACTATCACAGATACGGAGAGATCTGAGTTTATGTTTAAAATCATTTAACGTGATTTGAAAACTGATTCTGAGGAAGTTTTATATTAGTAGGTGCTCCAATTGTTATGTTTGAAATATTTGTATCAAAAAACTATCCTAGTGTAGATAACTTGTGTTTTCAAAAGTTAGTCATTTTATAACTGACTATGTCTCCAAACGTGATGCGAATCATTTTTTGGTGTATCATTTCTAATAAACCATTTTCTAATAAACAATATTTTTGTAAATAATAAACGCTGCTTTTTTTCAATTGCAGGCACCGACATCAACCTAATCTGCCCCCCTTTCGTGGCCGTGGAAAAGAGGCCCCCCTGGAGGTACTGGAAGAGGAAGAAGTACGAGGCCTCCCCCCGCTCCCAGCCCTCCTACTACGCAGAGACTGTTGAGTACCCCGCCACACGAGAAATATCCATTCAAGGCTAGACTTCTACTTTTTGACAAATGTCGTGCCAATTTCTACAATTCAAAAAAAAAACGTTTTCTTGTTTCAAATTTTACATAATTTTTAGTTTGGTTTCTTTGTAATTTTTTTTCTGTTATAAAACTTTGCTAGCAAAGTAATTTGAACGAGCAAACGTGCCACGTTTATAGGAAGTTTGCAATCACCAAAATCATTGGTAGTTATGCCCCCCAAAAGAAGATAGTTTGCCCAAATTGGATTGAAATTGTTAAAAGCTGCTACCAAATTATTTGGAGCCAATTAGCTTAAAATGTTTCCAAAATGAAACCCAAAGCCATAACATAGGACCCTAACACTTATCCAAGTTTATGTTTCATATACAAAACCAATCAAGTAAGACAAATATCTTTTTATAGATACATCTGGAATAACTGGCAGGAAAAGTGTAAATTACATTCCAAACGATGAACATCTCAACGAGCAAAATGACTCGAACGCCGATCAACAGCAGCAAGCTTACGACCAAAACGGCTTTTACAGTTCTTCTTTCTACGCGCCCTATCCTTACTATTATCGGGAAGAGGAGTACAGTTGCAGGGAGGATAGAAGTTACTATCCCCCTCTTCCTCGTCCTCAGCCAAAACTGGATTATGGAAAATACTTGACAGCAGATGAGAGACTGAGCGTGCTGGCTCGGTCGCTGAATCTAGATGCACAAGAGAAAGTGATGAAAAGGAATAACAGAGTCGGTACGTATTCCAAAAAACTGTTCGGTGCTTATTTCCACCCAAATTAATCTATTGCGTTACAACCTATACTATCTTACCCTATGTTCCACTTTACCCTACGCAATTTTAAACTTTAACTAAAGCAGTTGAAACCTACCCCATCTCTTTGAAGAATCCGAAGCAGAAGGGCTCGCGACTGTTTCTTCCTATAGTTTCTCCATTGATGTAACTTCTTTGGAAAGAGGAAGCAACATCACTTAGTTTTTCACTAACCATATCGTCCAGCTCAAAACGGTCCGCCATTTTTCCTAAGTCTTCAATGACCTCGTCAAATGGAAGATCAACCAACTCAACGAGGACGAAGCTTAACGCCAAATTTAGTTCGCGATTGCTTTCAGACAAGCGCTCAAGTTCAATTTTAGTAAATTTACGGTTGAAAGCTTGAGCTAGATGAAAGTAGCAACCTTTCAGCGGGACTCCGAAAACGTGGGTCGAAAAAGCGTTGAGCGCTGCTCCTTCGAAGTCGAGGAGAGTCCGTTGTGGCTCCGCTTTGTTAGATAGCTGTCGGAACGTTCAGGAATTTTTGGTAGGTGTGCTCACGTTTACTTGAGAGCAAAGCATAGACGCAGGGCGGGTAAGAATCAGCTACTTGTATATGAAAGGTCGAAAAAAACTTTAAATGTTCCGTCGCAAAGCCTGAGATCTGTGTTCAGTGGGAAATTATTTACGCGATCGCCAAAATTAAGGACGCGCTCAGTATCTTCAATCCCATTGAATCCCATTGAATCTTCAATCCCAGTAATTTACCATTGATACTATTTTGATAAAATCAACCCAATGTGAGAAAACTGGATCAATAGCTAAATAAATAATTACGCTGGGTATAATGAAAATTATCCTTTTTTGAAACTAGAATTCCATCACCTTTTTGTGATCTTCACACTTTTGCTGATCAAAAGCGAAGGAATTGAACTAATAAAAGAAAATACAAGTCAAACCACAAAAAATCAAATTTGAGTGGGAACGATTTTTAGGCTTTTCTCAAAAAAAACTAACACAAAATCATCACGACCTATATAAGAATTTTCACTGTGTTCATTGGATGTTAAAACTTCCAAAATGTAAACAGACAAACTTTATTTATGAACCCGGAATTCATAAATTGCAATTTCAGATTTCAAACTAGAAGAGCCAAAGCAGAACAACTACGAGAGTCAGCAGAGAGAACAGATGCGAAAAATGACTCAAATTACACAGCCATCTGAGCAGGTAGGTAAAACATCGAACTTCCATTTGTGTTATACCCTTGCAGCTTGAAGGGAGAAGACATTTTCAACACAATCTGATAATTTAAATTGACTCAGATTTCTATGTAAATAGTATTTCAGGACATGATATAAATATTACTTTTGTCGGATGACAAATATGAAAAAAATTACTCCATTTTTGTTGATGTTACCATAACTAAAATAAATTAAAGAAGACAACCGAGCCATACGTTATTTTTTCAGGAATCTAGAGCCAACCACACGCGGGACCACTGGTCCTACGAGACGAACAAATACTTCGATGAGGTCAAAAGAAATTTGGGCAAACAGAAACAACTGCGAGGAGTACAGGGAAATCATGTGAGGACTCATATAGAAAATCAGACGATACACGACTTGGAGAACCTTGATAAATTCTCATAGATAAAATAAAAGAAAACATATTCGAATTTAGGCTCAATTTTTAAAATTAAAGCAAGGTCAAGTTAGCGCTGATTCAAAATATCCGGTAGAAACAAATACTTGAAACGCGCTTTTCCCAAATTGTGTTGACTTTATATTAAAAATAGGATTTATTTTGTGTTATTCGGACCCAAAAATTTTTGGTTTTTTCAGTCTATCAAAAACTATTACGCCAAACCTATTGATACAGTTTAATTAAAGTGAGCTTCTGTTAAACAAGCGATTATGGATTTTTTGCAAAAAACGTATGAATTAGAAATTGGGATAAAATAATTGATAATTGTATCGATAATTAGATGAATTTATAATCGACTATGAATCAATTAAAATGTATTTCAACCGATTGTAATTTGATCTCAAAAAAGAGATTTTAATCGGTTGTTAATTGATTAAAATAGATTTTTTCTCAATTTTAGGAAGACTAGTACTGAAATCATAATATAAACGATTATTAACGCTTGCAACTGGATGCGGGCTTTTTTCTAGTACATCTCAGCCTTCGAATTTGGATAAAAAAGATGGCCTTAAACCTCTTTGGATTTTTAGAACTATTTATAATTGACAATTTTTTGATGAAAAAAAAATTAAGCATGAACGTTTTGAAAAAAAAAATACCAAGACTGATTTAAGAGTCTTCACTACGTTCAGTACTCTTAAAAAGCAAAAAGTGATCCTTTTATGGGTTAAAATTTAGAGCTCGAACATTTAGAGCAAAACAAATTGCACCATTCGAAGCCAAAACTGCTCTAAGCTTAAATTATAAGTAAGTTTTTTCAAAAGATATTCATTACAAAGTATTGCATCTAAATTTCTATCAACAAAAGCATTGTTTTAGACTGTACGGTCCCACTTTAACTCGGATTATTGATGAATCGAGAAAAAAAAATTGCAGTACTGATTCAGTGCTGGCCCAATAATGTTTTTTTTTTCATTCGTATCATGCTAAATCAGATACACATATATGATCATTTGTTTACAAATTGCACAAAATTAGATTCTGCTCATAATCGAATCCTCTATCTATCGTCTAGTCGCCCCTGTCACGTCTAGACTTTTCAGTCATACTCCTTCAGTCATAGTTGATTCCATCTCAGCAATTCAATGAGGCGTAAACTTATATCACAGGGCTTGATTGATACTGAAAAACAACGTTTTTCTCTGATATTATGCACAGGCATTGATGATAAATTTTTATTGATCACTGATTAGCCCTTCAGACACCAAAATCTTCCTTGAATGCATGAAAATAGATGACCCATAGCTGTCTATGTTCGAACTATGTAACAGATATGCATTTCTGAACTTTGCTGGACAATACTGAGCCAGCACCGATTTGCTCTGGGACTTCAACCCGGGTACTTTACTGGGCTGGTTATGAAAAAGTCAGGACCTCACTTTAAAGCCAACACAGAGGCAAAGTTGCTTTTCGTAAACACAAGCATGATGAAACGTTTCGGAGTTTCAAAAACGAGAAACATAATCAAAAATTGAAAACATAGCCAACAACCAGCCTTGGAGCTGTTTGAATTTCAAGAACAGTTTATGACAGACTTTTCATAAAAAATATCCAATTTAAGAAAACTGAATCAATAGGTAAAATTTTTATTCCACTGGGAAAACTAAAAAATAAAAATCTTCCAAATTAAAAGTCAGTTTTGTTTTTCGTGACCTTCACACTTTTGCTGTTCGATAGTGAGCTTGCTTTCCGTTTAACAATTCAAAAAATGAAATAAACTTAACTTCAAAAGAAATTAAAAGTCAAACCACGAAATATCAAACTTGTCTAAGTTCATGACTCTTAAAAATAAAAGTATGGTGGAAAAATTTAAGCTTGGAAAAATAGATTTTTTTATTAGCGTGAAATCACAAAAAGACTATCGAGTATACGACAAAAAAAAACAGCTCTAAAAGGTGAAATAAGAAATGAGCCTAGATTTAGAAGCTTTTGCTATGTGTCAGATTCGAATCTGGGACCTCAAATTTGAAGTCTCACGTCTTTCCCTCTCAGCCACGGACTCTTAAGGATTGATTAACACTAGCCGCCAATAAAGCAGAAAACGGATAATATCCCATGCTACAGATCTTGATTAAGCAAAGTGCCGCCAAATGAGCACTTTTATTAGCGAGGTGGGTTGTGAAAAAAGTCGAGTCATACTGATAGCATGCTCGTCAGTGTAAACAACATGGGTTTCGAACCACGCACACTCCAACTTTGACTCTTTCCTCCGCCGCTACGCCATTTGACATTGATGTTTACATTCTGTAATAGCAAATACCAGGCAGCAATTTGTGCGTTCATAAAGCGGACATAGGTTGATTTAGATTAGTTTATGGAAAAAAATAGTAACAAAATTGATCGGTGATTACAATGTAAATTTTTTGTTTTGCAAAATACCACTAAATAGAAATTGAACAATTTACTGTTTACTAGGCTGTCTGCTTACTGCTTTTAACCATATTAGCTGGCACGTTCCAAACGTTTTTTCAAACAGCGGCGAAGCGAAACTTCGCACCACTTGCGATGCAATAAAAACATTACAACAAACTTAAAGTCAAAAAATGAGACCAAACCGGCAAAATAAGGAGACTGGAAAATTGTCAAAGAAATTAATCTATCAAGACTTTTTACATCTTTATCTTCATTTTCTCTTGAATTTAGTTGATTTCAAGAAAAACACGCCTAATAAAACAACTTAATGCTAAATTAGCATTCAAACAAAACTCCTTCTCCACGGTTGGTCTTGCGAGCAGGATCGGGGGCTAAAAAACGCATTTTCCTTTCTCGAGGTTACTTCCGCTCTTAAATGTCTTGTTTTCCCATGTTCAAAATATTGCTAACTCAATTTTTTTTCTAGTAAATTTGGATTTTCACATGACTGTTTAATGAGTGATTACCTGCTGGTTAGCTGTCTGTTTGGACTCAGTTAACTTATTCGGACTGAAATTGTCCCATTTTAAAATTGATTTTCGAGCAGCTAAATTGAAGGTGACGAATTATTTAGGATGGGTATATAATGGTAACACACGTAATACGGGAATGATATTCAAGGAACTTCTAAGCCAATGTATCACACTTGAAATAAGGAACTAATCTAATACTAAATTTTAACTCACTCCAAAAATTTAATCCCGAAACGAGACAACTGCAAACTAAATAATAATGTACTGCTCAATAAATTTAATTCGAACCATTTACAGCACCATCGTAGCGAAAGTACGGTCGTCGGGTCATTGGAAGTTTCGAAGTTTAGTTAACAGAAAATTGTTGGCAATATCAGTGACCGCGAGCCACTTATTCGACCAAAAAACGCAGTTTTTACATTAAATTGACTTTTTGACACGGTTTTTACAGTTTGCAGTGGAAAACTGGCTTCAGATGTCAAATGATCCATTCGTTTTACGTTGATTAACTTCGTTCAGATTTGTCGACCGAAAAGGAAAGTTTGCATTAAATACCGCTCAGTTTGAAATTTTAGATTCAACATGGTAGTTTAGAATTGACTGGCGAAGCTCAGCTAGTCACAGAAGTCGTGGCAATAAATTATAACAAATGTCTCTTTTTCATTTTTATAACAGTATGACGCCCAGATAGCTATATTAATTTCAACGTCAATACACACCATGGTTTGCTTACATCATTTCATTGCAATACATAAATAGCAAGAAGTCCTGTGTCGGAAAAGAAAACTTATAAGGTTCGGTTATTAATATAACTCGGCCTGGTAACTAGTTTTTCAAAGTTACTTATTCCAATTGGGACAGTCTTGTCTTGAGTGCCTCTAGTTGTTCTGTGATTTGAGGAGGGAGGTCTTTGTTCACTTGCTCGTTGAAGTAGTGCTCTATCTCTTCAACTTCGTTTGTCCAGAAATTCTTCGACACACTCAGAAGCTCCTTCATGTCAACTGGATCCTAAAATTGTTTGACTCGTAACTCATTTTCCATTGATGCTAGAACGCATAACTCGTTCGCTTAAGAAAGAACATAGCCAACAGATGGTTGGAAACTAACTTATACGAAATATCAATTATTGGCGAGAAAAAATGAACTTTTTAACTTCAAGTCTTAGTTTGTTTGACCATTTGAGGTCAATTTAGTCAAACAAAATTGGACTATCTGTAGACTTGAAAGTTCACTTCGTTTAGAAACTCTCTAAATAGTTTTAATTGTTTCGAAGCAATAAAGACCAGTCGGTCAACAAACGCATTTATTACGCGAACTTAGAAATGCTTAATTCCAGATGTCTCTGTTATTGATATAATGACACTACAGATGATACACTTGCCTTAAGTCCATTGAGATTAATCCCGTCAATCGTAGGCACCTTCCCAATTACTTTTTCCTCATAGATACTAGAGTCATTGTCCAGACGCCTGAAGATCCACTCGATCACACGTGCGTTCTCTCCAAATCCAGGCCAGATGAACTTTCCAGCGTTGTTCTTTCGGAACCAGTTCACGTGGAATATCTTGGGTAGGTTGAGTTTGCCTCGTTTTGACTGGTCGGCGAAGTCCAGCCAGTGTTGCAGGTAGTGTCCGAAGTTGTAGCTGTAGAAGGGACGCATGGCGAATGGGTCGTGCATGATCACTTTTTCTGAAGCCCAAACCAAAATTTTAAAATCTTTTTATTAACTTTTCCCACATTTGTGAACAACCACTTCTGCACAAGATTTTTTCAAGATTTTACCGGGATGATTTTGTATTATCTTAAATTTTTATACAACTAAAAGAGCAAAAAAAAGACAAATTCTTTATATAGCTGATACCCACTTCTATGTTCCGCTGCAGCCGTCGCCTCCGACTTCATCGATGCCCCCATGAACACCCCGTGCGCCCAGTCACGTGACTCATAAACCAAAGGAACCCCCTGTGGTCTCCTGCCTCCGAATATGATTGCGTCTATCGGAACTCCTTCTGAGCTTTCCCAAAGAGGGTCTATGATTGGACACTGGTTGGCAGGTGCGCAGAATCTGGAGTTGGCGTGGGCTGCCAGTCCCGTGGAGATTCCTATCTTGAACGGTTTGCCCCTCCAGTCAGTTAAATTAACACCCTGGAATCCAAAAAGAACAAAAATAATAAGCCAAAAACAAGTGTACCACACCGTTCAAGTATTTGAACCGCAATAGTTTAGTATCCAATTTTTTTGATTTTATTGGATTTTACGACCAATTAATTGCAGGTTGAAAACATAGCCAACAAACAGATTGGAAAAATATCAATAAATTCGACAATAATCTCAGAAAAAAAAACAAATAAAAACAAGGATAGACGGTTGCTGTGGAAGTAGCACAGAATACTCCGACCACATTCTCAAAAATTTTTATGCCAATAATGTCATATGGTCTTGCGCATGGTTTAACATCAAAGAATTCTTTGAATGAAGTTCTTTTCGCACAGAAAAAAGGGTTACGGCATAAGAAAACTGAATCATATTTGTAACGTTTTTGATGAACCCAAAATTGATACTTTTTTGAACTATTTTTTAATCAGATTTTTAAAGAAATGCTTGCTCAACTGCAACTAAAATCTCCAAATTGTTTGTTACATATAGATTCAATAACTAGCCGTCGTCCAGCACGGTCAAACGCCAAAGTCTAATATTAAATTTGGGATTTTAAAAGGCAAGCGGAATTACTATTGTATTATTTGGTATTTGGGAACAATTTATCACTATTGTTCCGACTACTTCATGAAGTGAAGCAACTATGGCGTAGGGTGTCTTGTTCTACCAGATTTTGACTATTTCAAGAAAACCTAAAGGAGATTTAATGTGGTATGATATTAAATCCTTTTCAGCCTTGATTTGGTTTAAGTAAAAATAAAATATATCCTCAGTGCCAAAAATAGTGAGTTTTTCCGATTTTCAGACCTAATTTCACGAAAATCAGTAAAACCGACAACTCTTTTGATGACACTAAATTTAATTCTACTGCAGTTTTAACGTTATTCTAGCTATAATTACCTCTCATACTCTAAGTTTTTATTAAATTTAATCGTCATTTACCAAAAAACCATCAAGAACGCTAGACGCAGAGTCGAGGCTGAGGATCACACCATGCGATGCAACACGAAAAAAAATCACTACGCTCACAACTCTTAATAAATCACCCTCACTCTTTATATACTCGTCAAATGAAACAATATGAGGCCACTAAGCCGATATAAAAGAGGCTATTAAGTTATTAAGTCCCCCTCACCCTTAAAACACAAACACGCACATACAAACTTTGTTCCCTCGTCAAAAAACGCAATATGAGGCCAATAAACCGATATATTATAGGCCGATCGAAACATATCAAGCAGAAAAAAAATTTGTTGTCATGAAAAAATATAAGTATAATTTCTGTTAGGATTTTTAACATTTTGCGCGAGCAGAGCTGAGCATAAAACTAAAAATAACTTTTCAATTGAAACGACTCAAAATTAGGTCACTAAGCCGATAAAATTAGGCCAAAACAATTTGGGCAGAAAAATTTTTCAAGCGAAAAAAAAGAAAATACACAAAAAAATTACAGACAGCAGAGTTAAATCAGAACATTTGAAGCAACTATATGTGAAAACAACTAAAAAACAATTCTACAATATGGCAATTAAGCCGACAAAGCAGACAATAATAAGCCGAAATTTCTTTTAAAACGGATTATTTCCCGTTTGAAAAAAAAAACACGTTCTGTCAGCTTCGAACCCAGTCCCTTTGCCGTCACGGGCGCATTGGTTACCTCCAAACCAAGTGTGCCGGAGACGCAAAAAAAAATTGAATTCATTATGAACTAAACCAAACTTACTAGTTCTAATTTTGACCATTCTATGAACGAAGTTATTCAACGGAAAAAATTCTAGTACCCGATTGCAATACCCTTGCTTATGGCAAGGGTAATCAAATTTTTCCCTTATTTTTTGAATTTTTACTTAAGTCATAAGTGTCAGAATATTGTGCTACTTTAACAGCAACTGGCTGTCTTTGTTACCATAAACTTTTAAAAAATTGCCTCCTTACGTCTTGCAATTGCACATCCATGCCCTCCCACCACACTCCCCCCTCACTGGTTGTGGCCACATTAGTGAACACTGTGTTCCTCGATATTGTCTCCATGGCGAATGGGTTAGTGCTGCGAGATGTGCCCGGGGCCACTCCGAAGAACCCAGCCTCCGGGTTGATAGCACGCAACTGACCTGCACCATCAAAAAGTGTTTTTATTGAGAACAAATTTTGCACAAATCATTTTTAACAATTTCAAGTTTTTGAATGTAGCCAAAAAGAAAAGTGCTAATGAACAAGAAATCAAAAAGATGAACAATTTTTTCAAACTTCTCGAAACTGAGCACAACTTCGAGAAACAAAAATTTGCATAATATTGAGACTGTAAAAATTCTTCGTGCAAACTATCAGCTGGGAAAAATTCACCAAAACTTCATTAGTGGAAAAGGTCAAAAATTACGCTTTGCTGACCTTGAGAATCGAAGCGCATCCACGCGATGTCGTCTCCCACACACTCGACCTTCCAGCCGGGCAGAGAGGGTTTCATCATGGCCAGGTTTGTCTTGCCACAGGCGGAGGGAAACGCAGCAGCTATGTACCTCTTCTTACCCTCTGGATTCGTCACGCCCATGATCTATAAAATAATGAATGATTTGTCATTTATCAAAACGTGTACGCTATATCGATGTTAAGCATTGTATAACCATGGCATAATTGGGAGCCTTTATTACCCAATTGAGTTTTGTATTTGCAGGCATGCTAAATTTTACTGGTAGGGCGACAATTCGTAACAGGCGACCATTCGTAACAAGCGACAATTCGTAACAAGGCATTGGCAAGTAGAATACGCTTGCTCCGCTGCGCTTACATCCGGCACGAGAGAAATATTGCGCGTGAATCAGTGTTCCCCGCTTAACCTACTGTTACGAATTGTCGCCTGACGAATTTTACTGTTTGAATCAGATAATAGATTCTGGTTATAGTAATTTTTTGCAATATTTTCAACACGAGGATCACAATATTTCATCCAACGTCGGAAAGGTATATTTCAGTCTGCGTGATTAGCCGTAGCGGATTTAGGCAGACCTCTCCCCTGAGGGATTCGACCTCCTAGCACAGTAAGCTTCTCTGTTGGTTCACGAAGACATTCTTTTTGGTCGACCAACGTTTGAACTTTTCTAAAAGCGCCTTGGGTGCACAAATAAACTAAATTCGAGGGCGGAGCGGGCTTCAAACTAAAACGCAGTTTTTCCGTCAAAACATTCCAAAAAGTGCCCTAGAATGTCATTTTTGACTGTTTTTTCAAATATTCTCCTGTGGCATACAAAAGTTTTAGCAAAAGAAGGTCTTTGGGAGAGTTTAAGTCTCTTGGTCACGCTAAAACAAAGGCCCACAAAATTTTCGAAATTTTGAAAGTCCGCCCACAACTCGAAAAAAAATCCGAGATTCTCGCCTGTAGATGAGCCTTATCAACAATTTGCTCTAACCAGCATGTGTTCAGCCAGCCATCCCTCTTTTCTGGCGAGACAAGAGGCAATTCTGAGGGCGAAGCACTTCTTTCCCAACAGGGAGTTCCCTCCGTATCCACTTCCGTAAGAGACTATCTCGTTCTTGGCGGGTATGTGGCCCACAAGCACCCTAGCTGGATCACAGGGCCAATGACTGTTATCGCGACCTAAAACGACGAATATATGTTCAACACAGAGGCGAGGCTGCAATTTGAAGAAAAAAAATAGTAAATTAGCCTTCGGGATCCAGGCGCTCGAAGCGGATAAAAAAAACTTGCTCGTAAATCGCTCGCCAATAAAATTGAGGGCTAAAACTATTGGAATTATTGTGCGTTTGCTTGTGTAAAGACATGTAATGTCAAAATCAAGGAACATTCGGCAATTTTTCCCGCCAGCAAAACAATAAAAAAACTAATGACTCAAGCTAATGACAAGAAGTGATGAAATGATTTAGTAGAGAAAGTTCATGTAATGAAGCAGGCAGCGAAAATTTTTTTCCATATTTTATAACCATATCGAATTTTGAACTACCGAATCAAAATTACTCTGTATCTTCGTTATTGAGACGCTTTACTTTTGAATCGTGTCGCATATCGTTACAAAACCGTTCGCTATTTTTCCTTACCTTCAGGTGGAACTCCCACGCTGTGAATGCATTTCACATACTCCTCACTTTCTCCCTTTCCCTCTTGAGTAGTCGCCAAGAAGTCCAGCACCTTCTGGCCCATCCTGGTCATGATTCGCATGCTGGACACCACGTAGGCGCTGTCTGTCAACTGGATGCCCACTTTGGCAAGAGGAGATCCCACCGGACCCATACTGAATGGGATCACGTACATGGTCTTGCCTGTGTAACACAACACGTATAATTTAAATACAAATAGATACTGAAAAAAACAAGGTCCAGCCGGGACTCAAAACCAAGACCCTAGGGTACAAAGGCATCCGCGTTACCTCTATGCCAAGTGGGAAAAGCCAAGTCTCGAAGTTGCTAAGGTTCACTAATAAAGCAAGTTCACTATTTAACTCTAGTTCACTATTTAACTCTAAGGTTCACTAATAAAGCAAGTTCACTATTTAAAAAACTCTAGTTCCCGATTATTAATAATGCTCCGATTAATAATGCTCTGATTAATAATGCTCCGAATATACCCGATGCATTGCCGAGTTCATAGATACTTTCACCGCTCAACCGCTATATTCTCGTATTTAAGTCCACCAGCAGTTTTTAGATATATTGGAGCTGAAATGGCCAAATTGATAATAAAAAGCGGCTCTTTTTCAGCCCACCAATTGAACAGATTTGAACTTTCTATTTGCAAATTGCAGTAAGAACAACTCAGAGATATTTTATTTTCTAACTTTACTAGATGATCGAAAACTCGAATCTTAAAAGGCCTTCTCTCCTACGTTTGCTTTTTGTATGTTCTGCAGTTGCTTAGCTTACCACGCATGCAGCCTGGGAACCGCAGTCGGATCTGCTTCTCAAACTCTGATGGATGCATCCAATTGTTTAGTAGTCCCTTGGCACCCTCTGCCGGGGTGGGTTTGGTCTCTGCCTCCGTCTCAGTCACAATAACTGTCTTGCTCTCTACTCTAGCCACATCTTGCGGGTCTGTGCGCGCATACCAGCTGCAGAAAATATAATTTCTAGCATTCCATTATTTAAGACCCATATCATATATCCACGAAGGAAGGGACCAATGTACGAGTTGTTCGGATCTTTACTAACCAATTTTGTGAACCTACTTAAAAATCGCCACCTCACTTGACAACAATTGCTACATTTTATTTGGAAAAAGCTGCACTGAAAAATCAAAATTGAGCATACGTTAGGACTCAAACCAATGACAGAATTATCATGAGTCCAAACTCCTGCTACCAAAGTTTCTCACGGGAAAAACGCATATAACCAGGGGCTAAACTAAGGATTTTTCAGAGGATTTTTTAAATAACCGAAATAATTTTCCGAGCCTCTGACCAAGTACAAGAAAAGCAATTTTTGAAGGGTTGTTACTAAGAAAATCCTTGACGGGCCGTCCGTTTTCCCTTCCCCAAAATCCGCCGCTATATTTATCGCAGTTTTAAGACGCGAACATAATAATACATTTAATTCCAAACCACATTCAGAAGCTTCTTTTGGGTCAGTTTTTAAAAACTTAAATTGCTGTCATAAATGAAAGCATTAGCTAGTTGAGAGAATAACAGAAAAAAATCATTTCCTTGAAATGTTTAATGATATTGTTGCCATTTGGAGCAGCGCATCGTATATTTCAGGCGAGTGTCATCTAGAACGGGCTGACTCATTTGTTCAGTATTATTAAATTAAATTGTTGCTCGCATTGGTGTTTTTCTGTACTTCTTCAGAAAGTTGCTATTATTTCGTCTCATCTTCGACCCACACTGCAGCAGTGTGCCTTTTGCTACACGCGGGGTCCCGACTCTAGTAACTGACCATCAGAAAAAAGACAACTGATGTGTATCAAAAAATGTTCAGTCCAAGAAAGTTAGCTGCTTCGAGTTGTCAGGTAAATTGAGATTTTAGGGACACGAGATGTGGTTGGTGTCATAAGGAGAATTTAAGCACTCAAGACATTCGTCTGGTTGCTTGAGTTGAGAGGGTTGAGTTGATAATTCAGGATAGGGGAATAATTGCAGCAAAGTTGCACCAGGCTGTTGCAGTTTAGTTTCATGTCTGAGATCCTACTGGAAGCGGTGTATACTTTACTAATTCGAGGCTTATTTTAATTTTTTTTCTGATTTGACTTTATCAAGCTGCTTTTTTACGTGTTCTCACTAGTGCTTACGAAGCACAGCTTCGCTTCTGTGTAAATTGTACCCCAGTTTCATTAGGATCTCAGACATAAAACTAAACCACAAGGCCTGCAACAGCCTGGTGCAACTTAGCTGCGGTTAATCTTCTCTACTCACCAGCCCTCTAAACTCAAGCAACCAGACGAGAGGGCAGGGCGTGAGATTCCAAATATCAAGGTAGCATGTTTCAAACCGATGCGTAGCAAAGTCTTGATAATTCGAAGCTTATTTCTTATACTTTGCTATATATCGGTTTCAAACATGCAACCTCAATATTTGGAATCTCACGCCCTGCCCACTCGGCCACGGACACTAAACAATCGGCAAACACTAGTCACAAAAAAGTAGCTACACATGCTAATTGATTGGGATGCAGCAAAAGTGGCACCAAATACAAATAGACTCAATTTTGCATGTATTAATTTGGAATATAACAAAACGAAGGCATCCGCACTAATTTTGCAAGTAATAAATTGGAAGTCATTGAGCTACATTTTTTAAGAATGTGTTAAATGATTCATTTAAAAAAATTCCGAGATACATTGAGTTGGAAAAGTTTTGAACTAGAGTTTTATTATTGTTATGTTGTTGGAAACAAATAGCTTTTGCATCAAATAGCTTAAAATGCATCAACGGTGTTAACTTATTACTAAACAAATGTCAAAGCACATGCTATCAAAAAGGGGTAAGAGTGCACCAAAAGTGGCACCAATATTTCGTGGTGACTTAGGTTCGAAAAAAGAATAGTCATGCTATTACACTACGCTCGCCCAAGCGTCGCTAGTGTAAACGCATGTGAGTTAGAGAAAAGTTGGATGTACGTGGAAATAAATAGTGTGTTTAAGATTTTTGGAGCATTTTCTCCGCTTTTTTCTCTAGGGTCTTGTTTGGGTCCACTAGATTCTACTATATATAACATCATGGGTGTCTTCCATCGTTTGAAGGAGGATCTAATTCGCCTGAACGGTGGCTTCCTTGCTTCCGAGGCTTTATCTCCCACGCTATTTATTTCTATGCCAGCTTACTAAGTATTGTGAAGAGAGAAGGTTCGTGTGGTGTGTTAATGAAATCATTTTGCTTCCGGCGTGGAGATGTTACTCTGACTTTGGATAGATGGTCTTTAAATAGGGTTTTGGCCAGTATACCGCTCATGGTTCCAAAAACGACGTTTCCAAAAATTGAATCGTAAAACCCTCACCACAAAGGGAAATGTCTTCAACAACCAACCCCCCTTTCTCCTCGAGAAGGGGCAGTGCTCAAGAAAACAATTACTAACCAGTTAGGGTATTTAGTCAGTCTCTGTATCATTCCACTTTGTTCCAACTGCTTCAAAATCAATTCATTCTCGTGCTCAGAACCATCACAAACGTGGATTCTATCTGGCTGCATAACCTTCGCATGCTGGTACACAAAATCACGAATACTTCTGTTTTTAATATTATCTGCGCCATACACAAAAACTGCTCGTGGTTGTTGATTTGTTGTTGAAGAAATCAACTGCTGCAAATCGGTTTGACTGGGTCTTGTTGGAATATTCTCTGGTAAGATTACAGACATGCATTTGTATCTCTCTTGCGATTGACTCGCGGCTGATTTTCTGAAGCATACCACTGAACTAACCCACGAGAACATCTTTTTTTTTAAATCCCTTTTTAAAAATTTACCCTAACTCACTCAAAATTGATAAAGAAAAAAATGAACAAGGTGTGAAAAAAGAAATCTGCAACTATTTAAGATTTGAGGTTGTTGGTTTACATTTCAAATGAGTTTGACTGAAGCAGCTCTGGAAACGCTTTTGAGAAAAAATACGAGTCTGATTTTCCCTCGATCCACTGCGAGAATTTTTCAGCTGACAACATATCTTCGTTTGTTTCTGAAATAAGATTCCGATTTTCTTCGGGTGTCGGAGATGTAGATTCTGAGCTACACTCGAAGTCGTGTTGATCTGACTCGTGCTGATTGCCAGGACTAATCTCGGAACATGCGTTTCTCAAATTTTCGTCTTTCCTTCTGCTCGCTGAATTAGAAGTGAGCATCCCTTCGACTTTATGACTGCTTAACTCACAAAAGTATCACAAGGTTGCCTTAAAGTTCACAAACTTTCTGAAACAGATTTGTTTTGACCGGGTTTAAATTAAGAATGACGCAAACAGCAAAATAAAATTAAGAGCAGTTTAAGAGTATAATGACTCTTTGAATAGTAACAACAGATCTTTAAATGCGTACACCAATTGAAAACTATTATTAAAGTCGGTGACTAAATTTTGACTACTTGCGTCTGGTTTTGTTTGACTGAATGAGCCAGAAATTTTTCTGATATCAATTTGAGTTGGTATGAGCTAAATGAGATAACGACTCGCCTTAAACAGCAATTTATATCAAAATATAAATATAGCGTAGATAATGAACTTGAGGCGATCTCAAATTCCAGAACATTTAAGCTGTTAGATCGTATATTTATACATGGAAATGTGTGTTTGCTTAACAAAACGCGAGAAACACACCACAATTTTTATCAACTATCCTTGTTGGTAAGTCTAATTCTCCAGCCATGGTAATATAAACGGATGTAACCACAAGTTATTCAATATCTAAATCGGTTGGTTCACATTGACACGCCATGTATAGAATGGCACGCACTATCATCATCAAAGGCCATAGCATAGGTCAAATACGCACCCTGGAATAAATGCAAGAACGAATAAGACGAGAATAGGTCAGGTCAATGTCATACCCAGAAGAAGTTGCTGCTAGATTTAATAACTTAGCAGATCGATACGCCGTTTGCTTCATCGCGTGGTTTTAAACAGCAATATGTCTTAGTACCTTTCGAACTCCTTGACACGCCAACACTCATCTACCTTTTTATACACCCCGGGGATTGGTATAATTCAACTTGTAGAACCATATTAGTGATTTGTGGTCAGATAGCAGACAAGGTTCATTTCATACTCCTCAGTCAATGGACAATTCTCCCAATGATTATATCTGATTGGCTCAAAATATTATGAAGCGTGTTTTTGATGTATTCGTATACAACTTGTAAAATACATATTTCAAATCGAAATGATTGAAGTCTATTTTAAACATTTTTTAAAACGAAAAACTAATTTGGTAAGTTGTCAGCGGAGCAATATGGTAGTTTTCGAACAACTGCCTGGTTAATAGAAATCGAAAAATATGTCTGCTTACTGGCCTTTCTGTTTTTTTTAGTTGTCTACCCGCTAATATGGAACTCATGGTCACATACCCATTTTATTGATTGAAAAAGACAATTGACGTCAATGGACAGATGGATTAAGCCAATCCAAGCCTTTAATATCAAAAAAATTCTGAAGCCACATAAATCAGTCTCCGTCTATCAAATCTAGAAAATGAAAACCCAACTCCTCAAGTCCCACTGAGATTAGACTAAAAATAACTAGTTGGAGATAGCAGAAAGTATTTCCTGTTTGCAAGCAACACAATTTCATAAAAGGCTATCTTTCTTTTAATAATGGCATCTTAACAATTTGACATATCAATAATTTGCAAAGAAAATCAGGACAACTTACTGGAAAAAAAACTGACAAATTGAGCCTTCAGATCAGTTTGTTTTAGTTATACGATTTAAAAATATATAAGAAAACCCCTTGCATGATAAAAGATTACACGAGTCTAGGATAATAAGACAAATTATACGACAACAATAATTGTCCATTTGTAATGGGTACTTCACGATTTTTCATAAAGCATAACAAGAGTTACTGTTAATCGAGGCAGTTTAAGTGCACCAAAAACATTGAAGAAAATAGTTAATATTCAAAGATAAAGAATATGAATGGAGGTGTAGCAACTACCCATTTCGTCATGCAAAAACTCTTCCTGTGCAGAAAGAAAAGCATTTGCATACGGAACATGGACTCGATGTTTTTTATGCAAATTGTAAATCATATTAATCCTCTTTTTCTGGAGTAAACATGGTCAACCAATGTGATAAGCCAGTAAATTTAGGGAACTGTAAGTTTGACGAAGAAAACCATGAACGAAAATCATGGAAGTTGCTTGGACGTACATGCAATGGATCCCTTTGTTTTTTTGCCAATTTTTTATTATAGTTTTGATGCTAGTATGCGCAATTGTTCGAATAAGGTTATTCACAACATGAAAAGAAACGACAGTTTGGGTAGCTATCAATCAATTAGAGTCGGTTATATTTCACCTTCTCCAAAGCTATGATAATAATATCTACCGCAGAACGATATTTTATTTCCCTAGTTGGACCAGGTGGAGCTGGGAAATCTCATTTTATTTTTGATTGGTTAAAAATTGGTACTTTTCAACCAGCATTTGAAAACTTTTTACTTTATCAACCTCTTTAATAATCAAATCCAAAATTGAAACCTCAAATTTATACAGGGAGTAGACTTTGACTTGATTGAAAATCTTCCCGATTACGGAACCAAGTCTCTGCTTATAATTGATAAATCTTGTGAGGAAATTTCAAGCTTTAAACAGTTTCTTCAAAGCAAATTGGGAAGAGATGTAGAATTACAAAATACACACATAGTCTTGTTCAAGTCCCGGAGAGATGTTTCACAAATCGTAACATTAAGTCAACAATTAGGTCTCAGATCTCGATTAAAAGCATGGTATCAAGATGCAATGTCTATTCCATATGGTCATTTACTTATCCAACTAACCCCAAAAACAGTTGATTCGCTTAGATATTCTTTCGATAGTGGCTCAGTTACAAATAAAATTGATTTACCAGCTGGAAGAGACAGTTTATGGACAATAAGTATACTATACGTCTCTATTCTCCCAGTATTTCGAAAACTTTCCATGATACTTCTAAAACAATTCATTCTCAGTTGCCCAAAAGATTTTAATCAGTTTCTGAGCGAGTGTTTAGTAAATCTAATAAGAGGAGAGCTTCGGAAGGAAGACGTACTAAAATGTCTAGAGACTTCAGAATAAACACTTAAAAACTCCTTTTAAGCAAAAGAATCAATTAAAGTTCAACTAAAATTTTACAATTGATATCTATCATCAACCCATTGGTCATTAATCGCTTGATGTAGTATGGAACAGTTTGTACTCATCCTTTATTCGGTTTATCAATAAGAAAAGAAACTTCCGAAGAAACAAATTTGGAACAGAGAGCGAAAACAGAGGAAACTACCAAAAAAATTTGACTAAAATTACTCCGCTGTAAATGCGCGATTGAAATCAATTGATAAAAAAACACTAAATGATACTGTTGTGAACTCTCCCAGAAGGAGATTGAGCCAATCATACAACATTATTTTAGATGCAAGAGATACAAAGGCATCAATTGTATACTTTGTTTGTGCTCTTACGGGAGAAAACTTTTCTAGATCTTTTCTTTAAAATTTTAGAAGCTACCCAAATTACATCAGAGTTTGTCATTGAAAAGAATGCTAAAGCAAAAGACAAAATAGGCTGGATCCCTCTCAAAATCTGAAAAGGTAAGATTAGAGGTAGAGCAGCTCACGGTTCTGTCAAGTGGTTTGTCTACATTGAAAGTGAAAAAAAAATTACAATCCAAAAAAAAATCGTATAGAAAGTTTGGTCCACCTAATTTCAAGCTTTTTCAACATTTACCAATGAAAATTGGTGCATGAACTTGGCTTTTGTAGACGACCTAGCTCATCAAAACAAGGGAGTAAAGTATTTACTAGTAGCTGTAGAAAATGTTTCACGATTTGTCAGCATTCAAACAATGAAAACAAAGTATGCCAAAGAAATTTTGCCAGCTTTCAAAAAAAGTCAGCTTTCAAATAAAAAATCCTGCGAAATTGGGGGTCGAAAAAGGAACGGAATCTGGAGGAACTTTCGGAAAAATTTGCAGTGGAGAAAACATTGCAGTTTGGTCAACAATAAGTGAGACAAAAGCAGCATTTGCAGAAAGAGCAATTCAGTCTTTAAAGCATTTAATATATCGTTATATTGGAGATCATGGTGAGAAAACTCTTCCCAAATTGCAACAATTGGTTTCTACAATGAATTGTCGCAAACATCAGCCCATTGGAAAATCTCCGAGTTATGTGAAAAAAGATGACTTTAACCAAATTTGTATTAAAAAAAAACTGTTTATAAAACTTATTCAGCCAAATTTCAAAATCGGTCCACCTAAAAAATAACAAAAAAAAGAGGTAACTATGGAATAATTTTACGAAAAAGAAGTGAGGAAGTTTCAGGATAAAAGATAAAGCATCTTTTGTTTGTTATTCTATCGATTAGTAGCCTTGAATTCTTTCACAATTTAGCTTGTTTCTAATGCTTATTTTAATTGTTATTCGAATAACATTCTTAGTTCCTTTACAAATTTTCTACTAAAAAAAGCTCTTAACGGTTAAAGGGAGGTTGCTAGTTCAGAAAAATCGTACCCATAATACCAAAAACTCACTGAGGGGAAAATTACCGACGAAATTCGAGAACGTCTAGGTGCACAGAAATTGGAATTAATGTGTCAGTAGATCAGTAGATAAAGTTACAACAAAAGATAACCGTTCATTTACTTGATCTTCAATCAATAATTATCATTCAAAGTGCTGATTTGAGTCATATTTTAGGTTGCGATTTAGAGCAAAATCAGACAAGGCTTATAATGAGTGGGTCCACATTTTCCCACGATATTATAAACTTAAAATAATCTAGTCCGGGATAGAAAAACTCCTAGATTGCGCTGTATTCCTATCATTTCTAGCGTAAAAATAGGGATAAAATCTACAGGACAGCAGACGAATTATCAGTCGGTTACGAATCTACAGTTCAAATAATTTTGAAAAATTATTTCCACAGCAACAAAATAGTACTAAGAGACACTAGAGGTGAAATTTTTTTTTTATATCCGTAGGAATTACGCGAGTTGTTCTCCTATTCAGTAAGATTTCCGATATTCAATTTTGATTAAGACTTCAACCGAAATGGTTGCCCAAAATTCAGCTGATTTCTCCATTTTTCGTGGACATGCAAGACAGCGTGGAAGAGGTTCTGGTGCTCTTGCACAAACTCATGGGAGAACTGCCATCCCCTTTATTGAAAAGTATACCGTCCGAGCTGCAAAAACAGTCGGACAACATTTGTTTGAAATCGCAGCTCCAGAGATAGGAGAAGTTGTTAGTGGACGCAAAACTTCAAACATTTGCATAAGAAGTCGGAACAAAAACAGTTCGAAATTGGTTGAGAGGTTTAACAAAGAAGTCTAAGCGTAGAACTGGTAGCAGCATTTCCCGGAAAAGTAGCTCGAAAACAGTCGTTCTACCAAAGAAATTTCTGAAAACATATAATAAATTCAAATCAAAGTAGTCATTTTCGGTACGGAGCTTCTACAAACTGTTTTTCAATTATTCAAGAGAAAGTTATGTAATACTTTCAAAACAATACAATGGTTTACAACGCCGTCGGCATTGAGCAATAATGGTTTACAACGCCGTACAAACGAATTCAAATCGTGAGCATCGAGCAAAAAGGAAATTCTTGGTTTTCATGGATACAGTATTGTAGAATTTCTCCAGTTTGATATGCATACTTTCACTCATAGAGCAAACTCCTTAGGAACAGGAACAACTTTTTCACTCTATGGGAGGCTCGCCATTGATGCCTATTTGTGAAAAAATATAACTACCAAATACTAAAACTCGAAATAAACTCATTCGAGCGAGACAAAATTTTTACAAGCCGTCCGATAATCCAAATCATAGTTTAAAAATGGTTGATTATCTACTGTTTACTAGAAAAACTTTAGTAGCTGAATCTTATCACCAATAGTTGCAATGCAATCTGGAAAGGGAACAAAATTTACAGGACAATATTTTTAATAATGCTCCAATAAAAACAGGAGTTGCAATGAATACAAACTAAGCTCGTCTGTATGTGGATCTTTTTATGAAAATCCTTTCAACTATCAACAGTTTAACATGAGAGAGCTTAGAATTATTCGAGGTGGAAGTGGTTCCAGTAGATACAACTTCTCATTGCCGCCCCTATGTTACAACAATGAAAGCAATGCAATTTAGCAAAAAATTTTCCAGCTCTTACTATGGATTAAGCACACTATATTGTTCTTAGATATTCTTACAATTAGATATTCTTACAATTAGATATTCTTGCACGTAGATATTCTTTCAATAGTGGCTCAGTTACAAACAAAATTGATTTACCAGCTGGAAGAGAGACAGTTTATGGACAATAAGTATACTATACGTCTCTATTCTCCCATTATTTCAAAAACTTTCCATGATACTTCGAAAACAATTCATTCTCAGTTGCCCAAAAGATTTTAATCAGTTTCTGAGCGAGTGTTTAGTAAATCTAATAAGAGGAGAGCTTCGGAAGGAAGACGTACTAAAATGTCTAGAGACTTCAGAATAAACACTTAAAAAATCCTTTTAAGCAAAAGAATCAATAAAGTTCAACTAAAATTTTACAATTGATATCTATCATCAACCCATTGGTCATTAATCGCTTGATGTAGTATGGAACAGTTTGTACTCATCCCTTATTCGGTTTATCAACAAGAAAAGAAACTTCCGAAGAAACAAATTTGGAACAGAGAGCGAAAACAGAGGAAACTACCAAAATGCGCGATTGAAATCAATTGATAAAAAAACACTAACTGGTACTGTTGTGAACTCTCCCAGAAGGAGATTGAGCCAATCATACAACATTATTTTAGATGCAAGAGATACAAAGGCATCAATTGTATACTTTGTTTGTGCTCTTACGGGAGAAAACTTTTCTAGATCTTTTCTTTAAAATTTTAGAAGCTACCCAAATTACATCAAAGTTTGTCATTGAAAAGAATGCTAAAGCAAAAGACAAAAGAGGCTGGATCCCTCTCAAAATCTGAAAAGGTAAGATTAGAGGTAGAGCAGCTCACGGTTCTGTCAAGTGGTTTGTCTACATTGAAAGTGAAAAAAAAATTACAATCCAAAAAAAAATCGTATACAAAGTTTGGTCCACGTAATTTCAAGCTTTTTCAACATTTACCAATGAAAATTGGTGCATGAACTTGGCTTTTGTAGACGACCTAGCTCATCAAAACAAGGGAGTAAAGTATTTACTAGTAGCTGTAGAAAATGTTTCACGATTTGTCAGCATTCAAACAATGAAAACAAAGTATGCCAAAGAAATTTTGCCAGCTTTCAAAAAAAGTCAGCTTTCAAATAAAAAATCCTGCGAAATTGGGGGTCGAAAAAGGAACGGAATCTGGAGGAACTTTCGAAAAAATTTGCAGTGGAGAAAACATTGCAGTTTGGTCAACAATAAGTGAGACAAAAGCAGCATTTGCAGAAAGAGCAATTCAGTCTTTAAAGCATTTAATATATCGTTATATTGGAGATCATGGTGAGAAAACTCTTCCCAAATTGCAACAATTGGTTTCTACAATGAATTGTCGTAAACATCAGCCCATTGGAAAATCTCCGAGTTATGTGAAAAAAGATGACTTTAACCAAATTTGTATTAAAAAAAAACTGTTTATAAAACTTATTCAGCCAAATTTCAAAATCGGTCCAACTAAAAATCACAAAAAAAGAGGTAACTATGGAATAATTTTACGAAAAAGAAGTGAGGAAGTTTCAGGATAAAAGATAAAGCATCTTTTGTTTGTTATTCTATCGATTAGTAGCCTTGAATTCTTTCACAATTTAGCTTGTTTCTAATGCTTATTTTAATTGTTATTCGAATAACATTCTTAGTTCCTTTACAAATTTTCTACTAAAAAAAGCTCTTAACGGTTAAAGGGAGGTTGCTAGTTCAGAAAAATCGTACCCATAATACCAAAAACTCACTGAGGGGAAAATTACCGACGAAATTCGAGAACGTCTAGGTGCACAGAAATTGGAATTAATGTGTCAGTAGATCAGTAGATAAAGTTACAACAAAAGATAACCGTTCATTTACTTGATCTTCAATCAATAATTATCATTCAAAGTGCTGATTTGAGTCATATTTTAGGTTGCGATTTAGAGCAAAATCAGACAAGGCTTATAATGAGTGGGTCCACATTTTCCCACGATATTATAAACTTAAAATAATCTAGTCGGGGATAGAAAAACTCCTAGATTGCGCTGTATTCCTATCATTTCTAGCGTAAAAATAGGGATAAAATCTACAGGACAGCAGACGAATTATCAGTCGGTTACGAATCTACAGTTCAAATAATTTTGAAAAATTATTTCCACAGCAACAAAATAGTACTAAGAGACACTAGAGGTGAAATTTTTTTTTTATATCCGTAGGAATTACGCGAGTTGTTCTCCTATTCAGTAAGATTTCCGATATTCAATTTTGATTAAGACTTCAACCGAAATGGTTGCCCAAAATTCAGCTGATTTCTCCATTTTTCGTGGACATGCAAGACAGCGTGGAAGAGGTTCTGGTGCTCTTGCACAAACTCATGGGAGAACTGCCATCCCCTTTATTGAAAAGTATACCGTCCGAGCTGCAAAAACAGTCGGACAACATTTGTTTGAAATCGCAGCTCCAGAGATAGGAGAAGTTGTTAGTGGACGCAAAACTTCAAACATTTGCATAAGAAGTCGGAACAAAAACAGTTCGAAATTGGTTGAGAGGTTTAACTAAGAAATCTAAGCGTAGAACTGGTAGCAGCATTTCCCGGAAAAGTAGCTCGAAAACAGTCGTTCTACCAAAGAAATTTCTGAAAACATATAATAAATTCAAATCAAAGTAGTCATTTTCGGTACGGAGCTTCTACAAACTGTTTTTCAATTATTCAAGAGAAAGTTATGTAATACTTTCAAAACACATCATTAGGCAACATCAGAGTATGACTCAGATGAGGAACCAGATCCTTACTTAACTTATGTAAACAATCTGCAACATTCTCTATTCTTAAATTGTGACGTTTATTTAAACAATACAATGGTTTACAACGCCGTCGGCATTGAGCAATAATGGTTTACAACGCCGTACAAACGAATTCAAATCGTGAGCATCGAGCAAAAAGGAAATTCTTGGTTTTCATGGATACAGTATTGTAGAATTTCTCCAGTTTGATATGCATACTTTCACTCATAGAGCAAACTCCTTAGGAACAGGAACAACTTTTTCACTCTATGGGAGGCTCGCCATTGATGCCTATTTGTGAAAAAATATAACTAACAAATACTAAAACTCGAAATAAACTCATTCGAGCGAGACAAAATTTTTACAAGCCGTCCGATACTCCAAATGTTAGTTTAAAAATGGTTGATTATCTACTGTTTACTAGAAAAACTTTAGTAGCTGAATCTTATCACCAATAGTTGCAATGCAATCTGGAAAGGGAACAAAATTTACAGGACAATATTTTTAATAAAGCTCCAATAAAAACAGGAGTTGCAATGAATACAAACTAAGCTCGTCTGTATGTGGATCTTTGTATGAAAATCCTTTCAACTATCAACAGTTTTACATGAGAGAGCTTAGAATTATTCGAGGTGGAAGTGGTTTCAGTAGATACAACTTCTCATTGCCGCCCCTATGTTACAACAATGAAAGCAATGCAATTTAGCAAAAAAATTTCCAGATCTTACTATGGATTAAGCACACTATATTGTAGTTTTTGACTTGATTCACTATAGGATGCAGCTGAGCAAATACATTATCCAGAACATAGCGGAGAAAGCTTGAGAATAATAATGTTTTTCCTATTTCCCTTGGATCAAGTAATGAAAGTGATTTTCTTGGTAGAAAGACTATAAGATGTTCAATATCACACGGTTGCTATAACAGTCGCATACAGTGCGCAACAGTCGCTCAAAATTATTAATTTTTCTGAATTTTTAGGCTCTTTCAAACTTATTGTAATTTTTTTGGGATTTTTTATTGATTGTACTTGTAGTGTTCAGTTTGTTTTTAACCCCAGCCCAAAGTTGTACAACTTAGACTGTAAAGCAGTGTTGAACGATCGTTGTCCCGTATAAAAGACGTGTATGGGATTTCCAGGATACAGTCCCAAATGCAAGTAAGCCATCTTTTATATTTCTTTTATCCTAAATTGTACTATGAAAAGGTCAATTTATTTCTTTTCAGATGCAGCTACTAATTGTAAATATGGATAAGTTCTCAATTGTACAAAATATCGAAAGAATTCCTGAACTTAGATTCAAATATATTGGATCGAATCCAGCTGATCAAGCCCCTAAACTGCCAAATTACTCTTTTGCAAGTATCAACTCAGCTCCAAGCAATGATAGAGAACATTGGATGATGATTGCAAGATAAGAAAAATATTTTAATTGCGCAGATAATTTTGTAAGAAAACGATTTAACTATCTTTTTAAGAAGAAAAGTATCAGCGTTTGATTCAAAGGAAAATTCGAAAAACTGATAATTTGTGTAGATTTTACGCAATTTATTCAGCATTTTTAAAAAAAAATTCTACCAGAAGAACTTGAAGATCATTCATGGTGTTAATGTTTTGAATTTTATCAGTATTTATATGCAAGAACGCAGTATTTTATTTTTATGTGCTTGTAATCTGATGCAATAAAATTTTTCTGTTGTAGTCAAAAGTTAGCCCATCTGTTACACTAAACATTTCTCATGCTTAAGAAAACAAAATGTACCTCAAGCTAACAAAAATGACTTTGCAAGAATTTTCATTAATTATTTGAGAAATTGTTAACGGTAATCGGCGTCCCCGCTCACCGCGGGGGTAACATCTGGGTTGCAAACTTGACATATTTCTCAAAGACAATTTTGTTTACTTCCACTACCTCGTTTAAAAAAACTTTAAATTGGTTTACATACTGCATCGTCCTTGCTCACTGCGGGCGGGGGGGGGGGGGTAACATTTGTTTTTGCAAATTTGACATAGTTGTCTGAGAAAAATTTTGTTTACGTCCACTACCTCGCTTAAATTAACAAGTTATTTTAGCATCAAAAAAACTTTTTTACCATCAAAAAGTTTTTTTTTGCCATCAAAAAGTTTACCATCAAAAAATTTACACTTCTTAACACTTAGATTTTTAGCATTCCCGTACAGAATCTTAAACATTGCCGTATCGGCAAAATCGGGCGCCAAAAAAAAGTACCATCTGAAACCCATAACCTATCTTCATACATTGCTAAATCTATTCTCTGTGTTAAAACTTAGGGTCCTGCCCTCAGACTACGTTGCCTCACATAAACTACTCATAGGTTTGCAAACTTCTTGAAATTTTTTATATCTAAATTCTCAATTTTCTGAAAAAATCACACAAAAAAGTTCATATCTCGATAATTAAACGCATTTCAGCAGTCAGAGTTGCAGGCAGGGTTTCTGACCCCTAAGAGCAACTACAGCGCACAATTATATCGTTGGCAAAACCAAACGTTGAAATTTTTCGAATGAAGTTTTTTGAAAACTTTCGAAAAAATCACCAAAATCGGTGGATCTCGTTAACTAAAAAGATTTGGGTATTCATTTTTGAAGGCCAAATTCGCAACCCGTGTGGGAGCCTTAACAGGATCCCCTTATCGGGTTCCTAATTTCATTTGGTGAAACAAACACTGAATTAAACACTGTTTTATTTCGTTAAACTAGCAATAAAACGTAGAAAACTGAAATATTACGAGAGTGAAGCGTTTGAATACATAATAAATAGATAATAGATTTTGAATGATATTCTGGACATTTCAAAAAGTTTTCTCAATGTCATGAAAACCCTGTGTGAAATTTTTGCTTTTAGCTCTAACTTCGAGCGAGTACGTGTCATATAATAGGAAACATCTTTTTGAGAAAACTTGGTTTCACTCTAGGAAATTAAGTTTTCTAAGTTTCATTTAGCGCTTCCTTGGGAATGATTTTTTTCTCAAAATTAAAGAAAAATTGTTTTTGATTTCTTATTACTTTGTTACTCAACTTTTGAAGGCATCTGTAGTCGATTATAAATAATGCACGCAGGTTCTAAACTTTTGGCTAGTTCCTGTAATCTGAGCCCGCTCACAAAAAAAAATTGGGAAAAAAATGTTATTTTTCTCCAGCGTCTACAGTTAATTGTTTCCAGAAACCTTTTCTGCGTACTCGATGTCCTTTTCTTAATCTAACTCGATCTAATATTTTAAACTGAGTGATACAAAAATGCAATACATAAACACAGAGCAACCGTCTTATTTCTTTGCAGTTGAGATGAGGTTTTCTGGCGCTGTGGGAGCGATATTTACCCAGCTCTAGAAATCATATGAATGCGAGTTAGAAATCTCATGCGATTACGGGTTCGAAATCTGCATTTTTTTGTGAATTACTTACTTGCATAACAATTTGTGACTTACTTTGAACCTTTTCTTATGCCTCCCGAGTAGCACTCATTTGTTATGACCAGCTGCAATTTCAATCGAAGAGTGGAACTAACAAATGCTCATCCACAAGGGCAATAAAAATGAACCAGCGTTTTGACTCTGTTTTAAGCTATTTCGAGATCCGCAATTAATTTTAAGTTTCGCTTAGTTAAGTCCTATTACCGCATCTCAAACTGTATCAAGCTATTGAACTTCAAGAAAAAAGTCCACTGAGCTCCCTTCGATTCAAAAGTAAAAACTTTGAGGCAAAAACCGAACCTAATTACCGATCATGATGCCAGATAAAAAAATTATGTTCTCAGCGTAACATAAGAAACCCGAGGAGTAGCTGGACTACGCATACATAAGCAACGAACCATTCAAAAAATGCTAGCCGTCTTTGACTGAATTTTCTTATAGCATGAGAACCATATCGATGCCGTGAGCACAGAATAGGGACAAAAATGAAAATATATGCCGGCCGCCAACCTACAGTTGGAAAAAGTCAATGAACACAAGTTAACAGAAAAAAATAGCCCTTTTTTTTGAAAAAATACCAACGTTCGAATTTCAGAGAAAAAATAGATGCCCTTATAGCTCTTTGAATTTCTAAAACAAATTATGCTTGTCACCTTTTAGATATAACTAACCGAATGAGAAAACTGGATCAATGGGTAAAATTTATATTTCGCTGGGAAATCTGAAAATTAAATTCCACTTTCGAAACTAGAAGTCGATCACGTTTTTCGTGACCTTTACACTTTTACTGTTCGATAGCGGAGTTTACCTTCCTTAAACAAAGGAAATGAACTCAGCTTAGAAAAGAAATCAAAAGTCAAACCGCGAAAAAGTCAATTTGAGCCAGAACAAATATTATGAAAAAAATGATCGCGACCTATATGAGAGGCGAAAACGTTCATCGACTCATTAAAAGTTTAGAAAACTATTTTATGGGCAGGTTTCAGAAAAACTTTTCTTTTTTGTGGAAAAAAGTATCAATATTTTCAACCATATGCAATTATTCAGTTTTTATCTTGATTTTCTCTCAGAATTCTTACTCTTGGCTTCGTGAGTGAAGATCTATTATACTGAAATTAACACCACCATTCCTCTAAATTAGAGATAAGCGAAGATGTCATCAACTTGCTCAGGTATATCAATGCCATGATGATAAAAACAAATTCAGCTTAAAAAAGTTCCAATCAAAAGACCAACGCAAACTGTATTGAAACCTTAAGTTTTTGTTTTGTTGTGCGCAATTCTGATTAGCTGTAGAAAAAAACATGCTTTACAATCTTGTCCAGAAACTTTACCAATGTTGGAAAGATTTCGGAAGATAACTTTTGTCACATATTTTTGAGTCTACTGGAAGTAAAGAGGTATGCATCGCATCAAAGCAGCTGGGTTTTAAAAATGGTTCGACTGCTGTTAGACCCCTTTTGAACGAAGAGGCTTTTATCTTAATTAGGCAGCAAATATTGATTCACGCGCAACATAAAGCTGGTGCCGAACTTAAGGAAACTATTTTGATATGAGCGAGGATTGATTCTGCTTGCCAATGCAATTTCACGATTTTTCGCTCACCATTATTTAGATATTCTCGTAGATATCCTCCGGTGCTTCAAATTTTTAACAACTCAAAAAAACCGCATATATCGAAAATAAGATCTGCATCCTTTGAGTGTAACCTGACAGCACCCAATTACAGGGTTGGTAGTTTCAAATTTTGCAAGACTTTTATTCAAATTTTGAAAAACCATAAAACTTTGAGAAGTTTTATATTTCAGTTCTTTGAAAAAATTTAAAATGAACTAAGAAAAGTCACATTTCGTATTTAAAACAAAGAGCTGTTGCATTTGAACGCAAGATTTGCAGCTCATAAGAGTACTGTCACAAAACCCAACTACAGGGCTAGGAATTTCAAATTGAGAAACTTCAAATTTAAGTTTTCTAAAAACAAAACTTCAAAAACCATAAAATCTTCAGATCTCGAAATTTTTATAGACTTAAGCGATCATAATTGGAGGCAAGAATCGCAACCCCTGAGAGTACCCTGACAGCCCCCAACTACAGGGTTAGGAATTTCAAATTTTGAAAAAAAAGTTGAATTTCTGAAACTTTTTTGAAATAATCACAAAAAACGTCACATCCGGAAAATTACAAGGATTTGAGTAGTCATATTTGGAGAAAAATTTGCAACTTATGGGAGTATCCTGAAAGAACCTCACTATAAATATTGGAACTTCAAATTTGGGGAAACTTTTTACATCTAAGTTCTTTGAAAAATCCTGAAAAGATCCTATAAAAAACGTCATATCTCGAAAACTACAAGGATTCGAGCAGTCATATTCAGAGGCAAGATTCGCAACTCCTGAGAGTACACTCTCAATTTCCAACTACATGATTGAGAGCTTCAAACGTTTTGAACTTTTTTAAATCTAAATTTATTGAAATGTTAAAATTTTTTGAAATGTTTCTAGCTTTTATAGAAATGCTTGAAAAATCTCGAAAATTACCCTATCTCTTAAAATAAAAAAACTTGGCTATTCATTTATGGAGGCAAAAATTGCAACACCTGTGGATAACCTGACAGCATTCCACTACTGGGTTGTTAATTTCAAACTTGGTGAAATAACACAGGAAAATCGAAAAAGAAATCTTAACCATTGCAAAATACGATAGAGCTTAAACATTAAACATGCAAAAATAATACGTCGAAAAAGCTTAAACATGGCGTGATAGTGAAACACGCATTTAAATATATAATAGATATCTGATCCAATGGCCTACGCAAAAACTTTCTCGGGGCATCTTTTGAAAACCGAATTTTTTTCAAGCTCGGTGTTTTGAGCTCTTCCTACACCTACGACTAAATTTTTGAAAATACTTTTAAGGAAAATTCTGTTTTTTTAGAATTGTAAATTTTTTTCATTACTTCAATTTTCAGCGTAAAAAACGCATTTTGTCCTTGAGCTAGGTGCTCAAAAAACTAGAGTAGTCACTCAACCTTATAACCACAGGATCTCAAGACTTATCAATTTATTTGTCAAATTGCTGTGTGATATAATTTCAAGTACAATCCTTACAGATTTCCTTTCTTTGAGTGTGATTGATAAGCAAAACAACCTGTGTGATTGAAAAGCAAAAAAATCTCTATTTCTTGAAAATTTGATTAATTAAGTAAACTTGCGACACACTTATGTCCAAAAAAACTCTTTGGACTTTAACCCTCCAATCTTAGTGAATAATTGAAAATCATTATCTTTATCTCTTCAAATATTCAACTGCGTCATCAATCAAGCTGAGCCCAATAATGCCTATATATGGATTTATGTTTTGAATCCTGGTTTTGTAAAACAAACAATTTAAACCAATTTATTTCCGACAAACTTCTGAGCAAGTTTTTTTCCAAGTTGTGTATTGTCTCTCCAATTCGTGTAAAATGCATTTTATTTTTTCAAGTTTTGTCCGTTTCGCCAAGATAATAACACTAGCACACGCTTGTGTTATATGACGAAATCACTTTTCCAAACTAAGCGTCTCTGCGAACGCAATCATCTTGTCAAAACGGACAAAACTAAAATGCATTTTACACAAAATGGAGAGACGATACAAAAAAAAACTGCTCACAAACTTGCCGGAATAAATTAGTTTAAATTGTTTTGCAAAACCAGGATTCAAAACTTTAATCCATATGCCATTATAAGGCTCAATTTGATTGTTGACAAACAACGCATTATCTACAGCGTCAATTTTACACGCAGAGGCGAACCGGAGCGTCGCACCACTAGAGATTCAAAAACATGTGAGCATGTGCCAGAATTACAGCGTACAAAATTTAACGCAAGAGAAGATGGTATATTTCATATTTTTCAAGTATTTTCGAAATCTTACGATATTACTATCTAGCAATTATCTAACCCTAAAAGCTCACCTGACAAACTCAAACAAGGCCAATAAAACAACTGTTGAAAAGAAAATTCGGAATTTTTTTCTTCGTCGTGCTACTGGCATATATACTTTAAGAAAAGGCTCTATTTATTGGTTTGCTTCAAAAAGCTTTCAAAAATAAAATGAAAAAATGAGCAAAAATGATCAGCACGCAATTACTTGCACATAAACCGAAACAAAAGGAAATATATGGGCGAAGAGTTCTTAATGCATAGAAAAAATTCAGTGCTGTAGCAACTGCTGAGTTTTTCGTTTTCTGTTTATTTTTTGCAGGATTACAGATTTTGACACGCGGAAAATTTTCCACTTATGAAAAAAAACAGTTGCTGGCCTGATTCAAACTACGGACCTTTGTCTTTGCAGTCATGCGCGGACACCTCTATGCCGTATGTGCGGATAAACGAACTGATTATAAAAATTTGATAAACAAGCCGATAATTAAATTCAACAAGCCGATAATTAAAATATCGGCCAAAATTCAAAGGAAAAAGATTGCATGCACCACCCACATAGAATCTAAGAGTACTATACATGTAGTGTTTGCAAATGGGTATGCATAGTTTGTCGAAAAATAAAATTAACATAAAAAACTAAACATAAATAACCTAAACTAATTAGTTCGGAAACTAAACCGACGCTGATGAAGCCAAAAATCATTAAACAAAACATCAAAAATCTACAATACTACAATGGTTAGAACTCTAGAATAGCATTAACCAGTAGTTATTAGTGGCCAGTAGTTTTATTTGAATTTTCAGCTAATTGAGCATGTCAGAGAAGTGATTATACCGCGGGAAGTACCACTGCACCTTTGGAAGTGATAAATAGCTAATTGCAAGCGTAATTACACTATATATTAAAATTAGATTCCTCCATAGCCCGCCAAAACTCAGGAAAAATATGTTGCCTGCAGTGCTGTATAAATGCATAGTTTATTGCCTGGTGGTCAAAATGAGGGTGATAGAGGGGTCCCTGAAAAAACCAATCCTCACAGAGAGGGGTCCCACATCACAAATTCTTAGAAGAAACAGAAGTTAAGTAAATAAAACGACGCCGCTTGGTGGTTCCAATATTTTTTCTCAATTATAATTAGGCTTCCTCATCTGAGCTATCTTATTCAAAGCTGTAATTGACATCGCCGAAGCAACAATTGGCAAAGCTTCGAGATCCTGCTTCTTAAATTAGTGAACCTGTTAGTTTAATATTAACCCTCTATCACACTTGTACCTCATTTGATCGTGATTATCTGCATCAGCACCATATTAAAGACATACATTCAACGCGACGCCAAACAAACCAGGAAATTTCGGCTTCTAAACGCCAAATGGTTGGTGATATTTTTCGATCAACAATTAATTTTGACATTGGAAACGAACTTTTCACTCGAGTCATTTAAATTGTGATAAGGGCATTAAAAACCTTTTAAAAATGAAAATCATTATTCCGTGACAATTTCAAATGCCCGAGCTAACCTTTATTGCCCCAAATTTGGCATTTACTATATAACAATTAACTGTTCAGCAAAAACGGAAGTATAATTGAAAATTCTATTTGCTACTGGTTTATTAAATTGTTAAAATTAAAATGGAATGAAAAGAGGAGAATGAAGCAAATTCTAAATTAAACAGAGTGACTTTTTTACTGCACAATTTTGAATATGAAGAATTCAAAATGGTTGAAACGACTCTGAGAACCGACATAAATTACAGTTTTTAAACGTTTTTATTGATATCAATATGGAACAACTTCAGGGTCTGGCTCAGAACTAGATACCAACACTGCATTGTGGATAATTTCATAGCCGCTGTCGCCTAAGAGAACTTCATTTCTTGCTATCGGGTATTAGGTTGACATGTCCAAACATTACTTCAATTTGTTCACTCCTTTTTGCTCTTCTTCTTCAACTTCTCTGGATGGTAAGTCAACAGATGGTAGAATGAGAATATTCCGAATAAAAACACAGACAAGAACCACTTGGAGATATACTCTGGATGTATGTTTTTGCACTTTGCCACGAAGAAGCTAGCTATCGCCTCTGACACGTGTAGAAACCAAGAGTAGACAGCGATTCTGAAACAACAACAGTTTTGTCAACATAAAAAGTCTACAAAGATGAATCCATGTGTTTAATTAAAACGCATAAAGAAATTTGAAAACCTCGCTTAATTAAATCGCGAATTCTTTTTTCTTTCAGGAAAAACATCAAAACTATTATTCAAATCATCTGTTTATCTGCTGCGTGCTATTTTCGAACAATATTTTCAGCAGTTTTTGACGATAATTGAATTATCAACTGCTGTATGTTACAAAAACAAAAGAATGAGCTCAAGTTTGTTACGGAATCCAGTTTTTGGGAAAACTAGATAGCACTGATTGTTTAAATTAAACTCATGGAAAAAAATGATTTGACCGACCTAATGACCATTTGCTGATGGTACTTCAGAAGGTAATCTATACCATCATACAGTGTCTGCGGAAGCACCATCTGAACGGTAGGGTGAATGGCTCTTGCATTGGGGAGTGAGGCTAGGAAAGTGATATTCATCATACCCGCAAGCACCAAAAACTGAACCCATGGTTGAGGGTAGACATGGAAACGGTTCATATTTGAACTTTTATCAACTCAAACCGCTACATTATCTCTGAAATTTACAAAATTTGTGTAATAAGAAAATCGATTTATCCGTATTGCCAAAACAACTTAAACGTCAAAAGCGTTTATTTCTAGTTCAATAAACTACTTTCAGAAAACAACAAATATTTTCGAAACTTTTCCAAATTTTGGACATAAATAGAAACTGCACAAAACAAAATAAGTTATAACAAATTAGCTGTCGATCGGTAATTGATTAGCAAGTGCTCCTTCTGAAACAAAAAAAACACTAGATTTATTTCAATTCAATTTACTGATAAAAAATAGTTGTCCAGTAAATCTACGCGCAATATTGCCCTGACAGTAGATATACAGCGACAGCGTGCGAAAATCAATAGCCTTCGAAACAATTAGAGTATAGTATTTTGAAAAAACGTACCCTTCCCCTCCAACGAGTGATAAAAACAAACTTCATGGAATGATCTCTGCCTAGTTTCGAGCCACTGCATGTCAAGTCCACCTAAAATAAACCTAAGACAATTAACACATCAAATTTTTTTGCTATTTTTGTAATCCAGCATCGTATTTCATCAAGATAATATCTTTGAGAAGTGAAATGTAAGCCAAAATATCCAATAAATAGAATGAACATCTTTGCTCATAGACGCCCAGTATAATCCCGAGAAAAGATACAACAACAACCTTGGAGCCGAACCTCTAAGACTCCAATCAGTAATTTTTGTTCTATTAGAAACACATCAAATTTCTGTCAAAAATAACTCTGATTAGGCGTCACTTAAAAGCAATCGATCAACGTCAAAATTTACAGGACTGGGATCCATAATTATGTTGACCTTTTTTTATTATCTTTTTTTGTCTCAATAAAAACAATAGCTAATCAAAAAGATGCTCTTAACTAATCGAAAAGATGCTCACCTGACTTGGACTTGTCAATCCCAATTGCTTGCATACGACTTTTTTGATAGCCGACACGGGTGTGTGTTCAGAGCAGAGGACATATTTGTGAGGTAGTGGCCCGAAAACTTTTTCGTCCACAGCTGGCTCTAGAATAAACCTAATCTGCATATCATCTCTGTGGTAGTTTTTGTGAGCACCACTTTCGTCTTCAGGATCCTCTTCTAGTTCATCCACTGTCGAGTTTCCATCATCTTTAGCATCCGATGGTGAGGTTCCATTAACTGTGCCATTTCTCAATCCATTAGAAAGATTGGAGACACCTGATTCTAGCTTACGCTTTTTGGCTTCGGCTTCTTTCTGTGCAGCGATCATATCTGCTTTCGGCCATTTCAAGTTCTTTCTTCTGTAAAACTCTTCCTCTCTTTGTAGCTCTCCTTAAAATGCCAATTGATTTCATGAACAACAAAAATGATGACGACAAAAATTTAACGGGACGGACGTGAAGAAGACATTCAATTCTTCAAAATGGGTTCAATTCCATAAAATTGAAATTATCAGAAATTATGAACTAAATATGCAAGCTTTGATAGGATTTTAGAAAAAATAAGTTCTATATGAGTCAAACATTAATCATTTCAACAATTTTTTCTCAATGTCTCGTCGGGTTAATGTACTGTCGTTTTTTTTTTTTTTTTTTTTTTTTTTTTTTTTTTTTTTTTTTATTAGCCCCCGGCCTGCTCAGTGCAGGACCAACTGTGGGGGAGGGGGAGATGTCATCCATTTTGCCGCAGCCGGTCCCACCTTGAGGAGGCGGATGACACTGGGACCCCTCCAGCCGTGACCGAAGCGGGATTCGAACGCATGACCCTCGTGTTAAGAGAGATGTGCCTAACCCACTTGACCACGACTGCTCAATGTACTGTCGTCTAATCCCCCCCCCCTAACAAAGCATAATCATGGGGTAAAAACTTTTAGCAGGCTAAGGGGCTATCATGGGAAAAGCCTCATGTTTTTCAACAAAAAAGCTCAATATACTTACTGTCTCTTAAACCGGGAACTACTTTCATTACTATTTCATCCACTGTTGAGTCGGTGGCGATATGCTGTTTCGGCTGGCTTTCGTGAATGACAGTATCGCATGTCGGACACCGAACCCCTTTGTCGGGCCCGGCATTGACATTACTCGTTCCGCCTCGATAATCTTCGTCAATATAGTTCAAAATACAAGACCGGCAAAACGTATGAAGACATTCTGTAATTGTTGTTGCCTCAATTATATATCCATTGCAGAGTCTGCATGTTAGAACGGAGTTCAAATCTTTCAACTTTAGAGTAAGAACATCAGAGTCTTCAGCTTCCATCTGAAAGAAAAGAGCTCTCACACCAATAGCTTCATCCTTAAACCAATTAAGATAAAAGAAAGTCAATTATCTGGAGTTCTAAGTCATTAGAGCACAACGGTCCGACTGTCAACACACAACAAATGTATCAACTATTTTAAAAACAAATCAAGACAAGGAAGCGCGGTCTGTATTTAGACAACCGCGTATTCATTATCGTCAGTGAGCAACAAATACTTTATTAAACTATCAGAATCGAGATACTGAAACAAATTCATAATTGATAATTATTCATTTTGAAAATTTGCCATCTCATCTCGATTCTGATTGATTAATATTGCATTTGCCTGCTCATGACGAGTATGAATACGCGGTTGTCTAAATACAGACCGCGCTTCCTTGTCTTGATTTGTTTTTAAAATAGTTGATACATTTGTTGTGTCTAATGAATTGAATCTCATCTACCCTCCTCGATTATTGCAAAAATGAACCAAGACTGCTCGTATCAGGGCGAAGCCCTGAATGTTCCGACTACCGTTTGAGGTTTCATAAGCAGTACTAACAAAAAAAGTTAAACAAAATAAAATGAAATTTTTTTTCTAAAATTTGAAATTTTTTAAATGAAAATCATCCCCCCACACGCCATATAAAGTACAAAAAGATAGATTTCGCTCCTATTATTATATCAATTATGGCATATAAGTTTTCTTGAACCAATTTGGAACGATTTCTAAGGCGGATTAAATCTCCGCTTACGCGTTAATAGCGCGAAATATATCGCGCGTTAATTGTTCAAATTGGCCAAAATGGCAATCTTTAAACCCCATAACTTTGCGAAAAATGGTCACAGGTGAAATATCTTTTCAAGTTTAAGCTCAGGACAACAATAGCTTTCGAATGATATAAAAAAATTCCGTCAAAAATGGCTAGTTAAAAAGTCGAAATTTGTCTGAAGAAAAAAAAACCCACCCCGAGCACAAATATTCCGTTACTTTCGTATCGAAAGTCGGAACAATTACCCTGGTTGATATAAAATTCATTGTTGTAATGTTGCTGATTTTTTCTGCTAGCTGCTAAAGTTTTAGTCTGAAAAGTTTTAATTTAAGCCTCGCGTTTCTCTTAAGTTCAATTGAAAACCTAGACGCAAACTTAGTTTTACCAGATTCCACTAGATGCGTTCAACTTCCACTACAATTTTGGAAAGTCAATTACAATTACACGCTCCAATGATACTTACACGCGCCTGAAACGGTGTTTGGGCATAATTTGACATCCAGGGTTAAAAATCTAGCCGCCCAAAAATGATTCGACTAAAGCGACCAAGACTAATTTTTCGCCGAATAACTCAATGAGTTACATCCCTGATTTTTTCCTTCTTGAGAACTTTAAAGCCTGAAGATTGATTTTCGATCGAGAAATATTATAAACAGAGGCGACGCGGATTCAAACATGACTAGAAAAACTAGCTCTATCAAAACGAAGAAAGTTATAGTTTTGAAAAAAAAATCACGTCAAGACATTTTAATGGTAAAATAGCAACAAAAAAATTTACCTACCGGTTTTGGTTCGAGAGATATTATGCACAGAGACGAAGCAAATCTTCGCTTCGTGTACGTAAAGTAAAAAGAACAGTAAAAAACCAAAATTTATACAGAGGCAAAGCCGAGCTTCGCACAACTTGCGATACAATAGAAGGTGAAAATAGAATCAGACGAAAACTTACCAAGCTGTAACCATGTCGAAAAAATCTGAGAAACTCCCAACTCCCCACCCCCCCCCCCCCCCCTCATTCCCCTCAATAGGCACAAGCACACAAAAAGTTTTTTTTCGCTCATCAACCGACGAAATATAAGGACAAAAAGCCGATATAAAAAAGGCCGAAACTTATCAACCCGAGACTAAAAATGAATAAAAAAAAGGCTTGAAAACTAATACAACGTTTTAACGTTTTTGAAGCCCCATCCTCTTCAAAACACACACGCACACAATTTCATATCGCAAAATTTCATAAAAACAGCCTTTATTGGAAAGAAGATCTGCATCGCTTGAGTGTACTCTGACAGTACCCAATTACAGTGTTGGAAATTTCAAGTTTTGTAAAGTTTTTTATAATCAACTTTTTCTTTAAAATTTTCAAAAAACCCCATGAAACTTTGGGAAGTTTCTTGTCTCTAGGTTCTTCAAAAATTTTAAAATTACATCTAAGGTTTTACACCATCTCGGAAACTTTGAGTTCAGAAAATTGAGCATTCGCATTTGGACGCAAGATTTGCAGCTCTTGAAGGTTATCTCACAGTACCCAATTACTACTACTACTACTACTACTACTACTAAAAGAATTTATTCCCTTTAAAATATAAAGGCATCAAACAAAAGAAATGGTATGATTATGTACACAAGACATCACGAACGGCAATTTATGCAATGGCAACAAAGTAGCATTGAACAAGAGTTGTTTAAGTTGAACATATCAATTCTATTTTTTAGATAGATTTTCAATTTTGCTTTGAAAATTTCAGGCGATGAGAAAATGTCGGCTATGTTGTTTGCTGAAATCATGTTGGCATACCGACAGACGCGATAGAAGAAAAATTGCTCTGTAAAGAAGAGTCGACAATTCTGGGTTGTTGAAAGCTTAGGGCGTGAGCTATTGCGAAGGTCTTTGGCTGCAAAGGTAAAATTTATGTATCTGTAAAGGTTGAAATCAAATTGATCAGTCAGGACTCGATTAAGAAAACACATATCATGTAAAGCTATAGTGAAGGAAATTGGCAAGGAATTCGTTTTTCTAAGTTGTTCTGTATAGTCGTTGACTCCCGTTACCCATTTCAAACATTTTCTGTTAAATAATTCTAGTTTGCGGCGATATGTTAAAGATGGAAACCAGACCTGACTACCGTATAATAAAATACTCACAATACATAGCTGGTAATATTTGAATTTGGTTCTCATGGATACTCCATAAGGGATTGAACGTTTCAAGAAATGGAAAGCTTTGTTAACTGCAACCAGTTTGGTTTTAATGTGGATGTCCCACTTTAAATCACTAGATATCGTTACTCCGAGATCTTTGATAGATGAAACTGACGGAATTGGGTAATCATTAAGGCAAAGTGTAGATTTGGGGGAAGTTGAGTTAAAACAAATAACTTTGCATTTATCAGAATTAAATGTCATTTCGTTTTCAAGCGTCCAATTGATAAATAGATCAATGTCTATTTGAACTAAGGAAAAGTCATATTTTGAATAGAGTTTGCTGTCATCAGCAAACAGAAAACATTTAGAGGTTTTCAAGACAGCTGGCATGTCATTAATGAAGAGTATAAATAGTAAAGGGCCGAGTACACTTCCTTGCGGAACACCACTTGTTACATGGCCTTTTGGAGATGCTTCATTGTTAATTAAGACATTTTGCGTGCGGTTTGTGAGATAGGAAGCAAAAAGTTCAAGAAAGCTAACGTCAAAGCCTAAATTACCAAGTTTCAAAATAAGTATATGATGAGGAACTTGATCAAAAGCCTTGCGAAAATCGAAGTACACAGAAAGTACACATTCGCTTTTTGCCTCGACGTCGTTATAAATCTGATCTAGGTATTCAAGAAGCTGAGTAACAGTCGATCGCTTGGTCATAAAACCATGTTGAGCAGGTGTAACTTTAGCCCGAATTTTAGGATAAATGAAATCGAAGATCATTCTCTCCAGAACAATCGATAATTGAGGCAATATGCTAATCGGGCGATAATTTTCAACATTTTCGGGATTACTAGATTTAAGAACTGGCGTAATAAACGCACATTTCCAAAGTTCTGGCCACGTTTTAGTTTCCAAAACCTTGACAAAGAGCTGCACGACTAGAGGAGATATTAATTCACTGCAGTAGTTAAGAATAAAGGTTGGGAGGCGGTCGTTGGTAATAAAAGAAGTTTTAGCAAATTTGAGAGCTTTCTCGACCTTTTTAAGGTTGACATGGAGATCGGATAGAAAAATGGTGGGTTTTTCGGGTTGTAAGATTTGAATTTCATGCTTTTCTAGAAACACTGAACAGAAGTAATCGTTCAAAAGAATGGCTATTTCAATAGAAGTGGATGCTTTTCTATTCATCCAGTGCATTTGGTTTGGTAGTTTCCTTCTGGTAAAAGATCGAAGGTATTTAAAGCAATCACGGGTAGAATGTGGTCTTAAAGATTCAAGGAGACAAGTTTTATCCAATTCGATTGAATTGTTAAGGTCTTGTTGGATCGAAGCTAAATGATTTGTGTTGGCTGTCCGTTTAGATATGGAATGATGCTTATTCAGTAAATGAACTGTATGCGACGAATAATAATAGGGAAGTTGCTGGCGTCTTTTAGTTTTCTGTGCGCATGATGAAAGAATTGCATGATTGATGTGAGCGTACCAGCTATCTACATAATCATTAGTGGTGGATATGGAATAACATGAGTTTTGTTCCACAATGAGTTTGGTAAAGCAAGGGCTGATGTTAGTATTGAAGATCGAATGAGAAAAAGATGATTTAGATAGAGAGGTTTTCATAAAATTCCCACTCACAGTAGGCGCTGCTTCAGGAATGGTAAAAAAAGCAAATAAAGGAAAATGGTCTGAGTAAAGCACTTCATTTACAAATGCAGTGAACAATTCTGTGTGCGAAGTTAAAATGATATCAAGAGTGTTGCCTGAGCGATGTGTGGGTTCATATATAAGGGGCATTAAGCTATGATCCTCAATAACCTCTAGGAACAGTTTCGAGTAATCACAGCCATCATCAGAAGATGCCCAACAGATATCAGGCAGATTTAGGTCACCTAAGATTGTGTACGAACTAGAACCATTAATCAATTTGGAGTTAAAATAACGTATTGAATCAGTAAGCATTTTGGCAGGTATCCGAAACTGCGACGAAGCGGGGGGGGGTTGTAAATAAGGAGGAAAATATGATTAACTGCACCCGAATATATTGAAAGTCCGATGCAGTAATCTGCATCGTATGATAGAGTTGAATAATTTAGAGCAAAACTCCTTTTTGTAGCAATGAGAACACCTCCGTGTTCTCCAGAAGTGCGGTCTTTTCGAGCAATAACCGAATAGGGAGAATTCATAGGAAAAATTTCGGGATCAGTAACTTCTGGTTTAAGCCATGTTTCAGTAATGAACACGATATCAGGAGAATGTAAAGAAAGAAAATTGATTAACTTCAGACGCTGATTTATGCTCAAGAGACTTTGTGCGTTGATAAGGCATAACTTTGATTGTAGTCAGTCAAGATTGATCTTGATACCATTTCGTTCGAGGGTCAGACCACGAATTTTTAGCTCATCGCGTGGAACTTTTTCATTGTTAATCATGTCGTACCGTTTCTTGAAGATTTTACGTTTCAGAATCTGTTCTTCTTGGTTCAGGGACTTCGATATGAAAATCTTTTCTTTGAAATTCTTCAGTTTGTAAGATTTTGCCAGGCATTTTCTAGCATTCCATTCGGATGACAGACGAACAAGTAAAGGACGCGGTCTTCGTTGTTGGGGATTAGCTTTACCAAGTCTATACATTTGGCAGATACTGAGATTTTCTTCGCCTATATGATCAAAAATTTCGGCCACTTTGGCTTCTTCGGCCTCTATATTGGATGTAAACTGTCCGTTGTCTTCGCAGACCCCGTCGATGATTATCTCGTTTTCACATGTGTTGGCCCGGTGACTGTTATTAATACGACTATTAACCGGTACATTCGATGATGTTGTCTTGGTTGGATCAACATTTTCAACAGTTTCTTTAATGCTTTTTGTAATTTCGATTAAGCTTTCTTGTCTTTGAATAATCAGTTCAAACTTAGCTTGGGATGTGAAGATGTTCCCCTCAAGGCAGCCAGAGCACAGCCAGAAGCATCCTCGAATTTTGCCCATTGTAGCTACATCATCAGGAGACAATCCAACACATTGCCCATGGAACCACGCGCTGCACTTTTCACATCCTATAGCAGTTGAGTCGTTGTCCTTCACTGTTTTGTTGCATGGTCCACATCTAGTAGCTTTTGCTTGAGACATATCAAACCGGAAACTATTTAATAAGTTTATCACAACAATTAGGCTAATTACAGCGCTGGAAATTTCAAAAATTGAGAAACTACAAGTTTATTTGTTTAAAAATTTGGAAAACTACAAAAATTTTGCGCAGTAATACTTGGAGATAAGACTCGAAACCCCTGAGAGTACTATAACAACACTCAACTACAGGGTTAGGAATTTCATATTTCGAAGAAAAATTGTAAATTTAAATTTTCTGAAAATGTTTTTAAAAAAATCTCAAAAAATGTCACATCTCGGAAACTACAGAGATTTCAGATGTGAAATTTGGAAGCAAAACCTGGAACCCCTGGAAGTACCCTGACATAGCTTCACTATGAGATCAGAACTTCAAACTCCACGAAAATAGTAATCGTTTAAAAAAATGACCTAAAAAAGTCACATCTCGAAAACTGAGGGCAAACTGAGAAGCAAAATTGGCAACTCAGAATAGCTGAGAGTACCCTCATAGAACCCAACTACTGTGATATTGGTCCACATTATATCAAAATGCAGTTGGAATACGAATTTTTATTATAAGAGTGTAACATTCGCCCGGAAGATACATATCGACGGAAAATAAAACTAAGTCCTAAGACGACTGGCTAACGTCTAAACAGAGCTTTACATGCTTTTCACCGTCTCTACCAAGCCAGTACTTTCGGTGGTCTTTCTAACATCGGGTCGACAAAAAACGTTACTGCTTTCGGCTTCGGTCAAAATTAACTTAATTACATGCAGTAATAGTGAGCTCATGGCTGGGTCTCAGTATCCCCAGACCACGAGGTCACTCCTAAAAACAGGGCTATGTGCCATTCGGCCAGATGGCACAGCGCAACCTTCCGACGAAGCACGAATCAGAGAGAAAAGGCCTTAACAGCAAAAAAGTGCTTGAAAGGAGGGTCGGAATATTCTGGAATATTTATTTGTAAAATTTCGATTTTCAAGTTGGTATTTCTCAGAAATACGAAAAACGGCCATTTTGAGCCAAAAAGTGACGAAAATCAGAACAACGACAGATATTGTGAAAAACAGTCGTGCAAGAGACGGAAAATACGAAGCCTCTTATCGTGGCAGCAACGCACGATAAGACCCTTATCAGTGGATATTAGTGGAGAAGGAAGCTTCAGTGGGGAAGGAGTATTCCACGGAACCCTCCCGGGACGCAAATTGGGAGAGATAAGAGCGTTATCGCTGGAATATTACGGGAGCGGAGGCTTGGTCCCCCAAAGACTGTTTATGTGAAGGGACTGTATAAAACTGACTGTATAGCTACTTGGATGTCGTGAAACTTTAATTTAACACCGGTGTAACTTGATATTTTAGAATATGAGTAGCTAGAAAGAGGAAAGGGTCAATCCATCTCCAATGGATTTAATATAGAACTGTAACATTCGCCCAAATATCACACAGCGACGGAGCGTAGAAAAAGTACCTATTAACGACTGGCAGGCGTCAGTTACCTTAATTCTACTCGTTTTTCACCGTCTCGACCTTGCCAGTTGATTTTCTGGTCTGTCTAGGGCAAAGTAAAAAGTTACCATTTTTAGGCCATCAGTCAAACGACTTTTGATCAGCTTTCGTTTACATGCGAACACAACCACATAGCTGAGTCTCGGATCCTCAGACTACGTGATTGTCATTAAAAACACGGCTCGAACAACCTATTTTTATAAGTTTTTGTGTGACAGTTTTATATTAAATCCATTGGAGATGGATTGACCCTTTCCTTTTTCTATCTACTCATGCTCTGAAATATTGAAATAATATCGGTGTTAATTAAGATCTAGGACATTACAGCAACTGTTGAAGCTAGTTTACCCAGTCCCTTCACATATAACAGTCTTTGGGGGACCAAGCCTCCGCTCCCGTGATTTTCTTGAGATAACACTCTTATCTCCTATACTTCGTGTCCCGGGAGGGTTCCGTGGTATTTCTCTTCCCCCCACTGAAGCCTCCTTCTCCACAAATATCCGTCGCTAAGGTTCTTATCGTGTGTTATTGCCACGATAAGAGGCTCCGTGATTTTTCTGTCTCTGATACAACTGTTCTTCACAATCTCTATCGTGGTTCTGATTTTCGTATTTTTATTCAAAATGGCCGTCTTTTCTCTATTTCTCAGAAATGTTCTTCTTCCAATCGAAATTTTAAAAATAAAAATTCTAGAACATTCTGACCCTCCGTCGCAACACTTTTTTGTTCATAAGGCCTTTAGTCACTCTTTTTTATGTCGCCGGAAGGTTGTGCTGTGTCATCTGGCAGAATGGCACATACTCCCCGGACAAGTCTCCATCAATGTCCCTATTGATCGCATAACACCGGGTTATCGTCAAGTAGTTATCCAGTTTTCTGTAACCAATCTTACAAATTGCATAAGAAATTGAAATTTATCTACTCCACCTCAACTCACTACGTGTTCACAAATGGCATCGTACTGCATCTCACTGCCTTTCAACTTTTTCACAAAATTTGCACCATGAGGAGTGTCCTAGATAAATTTTCTTTTCTGACTACTTACGTCATCTTGCCATAAAACTTCTTTTCGCTTCTGATTAAAAAGTGGGACGTGGCACGGCCACGCACCCGTTAAAATTAACTTAACACTACTCACAAAGTATAATCAGTCATTTATGCGGTCCTTTCAATATTAAAACTAAGAAACTCTGTGGCTAGGAAAGTTATTGAGTTACCCACCCTTCTCGAGTGAATTTACTCAAACTTACCATGTCGCCACACAGTGAAGTTGTGTCTTACACAGGTTAAAAACTTCAGTCGTGAATAAATAGGTAAATATACTCACCTATGTTCCTTATATACATACATAGATAGTAGTAACTAAAATCAACAATTTCAACAATTTTAACAATTGCAACATTTTCAAAGTTTGGTCTGACCAAACTAGATCAAAACAAAAAGTTTAACAAGTTCAATAATCAAAACTTGGTTGATTTGTTCAAGTTTTTGCACACAAAGACAATCAAGTTTTTTTTCCCTTCTCTTCTCTTCTTCGGTCATCTTCATTCCATCATTTCTCCATCCTGGTGTTCAGCGTCACTGTCTTCCAGAACTTTCTCTAACATGTCCAGAGAGTTGCGGGCCGTGCCCCAACCCTCCTGTTCCAACAGCCTCGGTTTGCAACAAGGTAGCAAGTCCTCATTCACCTTCTGCTCCCGGTTCCTGCAAAAGCTGTTGTGAAGACATAGGCTCACGTTTCGTTCTAGGTCAGCTCTTAAGACCTCTTTCTTCTCATCTTCAGTGACACAAGGCGCTCCAGCTACTCGCTTCACCGCCGTGGTGACCGCGTTTCTATGCGTCAGGAAAGCTCTCTTATAGGCTCCTGGTCCTATGTCTAGCTGGAAAGATTGATAGGCTTCCGTGTTCCTTGACATGTGACGCTTCGCGCGTTCATACATCCAAGATGTCATCACTGCACGGAACCAAGGCATCAATCTTTGCCTTGACCATATTCTTTCAATGGCTTTTGGTATTCTCAGAACCTTGCAGGTGGTTCTGAAAAGATCCAACTCACGACTCATTTTTACATTGCTCAGCTGTTCAGGAGTCGGCACGGCCGTCTCCTGCTCACTTGTGTCTGCGTTAGCCTCCAACCATCTCACTGCTAGCATGGCGCTAACCACCACGATTGACACTTGTTGATTCTGATCGGGCAACCCCGTGGAGTACAACTCCTCCACGTCCCATACTAGGATCAGATTCCCGCGTTTGGGGTACCACAACGTCTGCGCCAAGCAGTGGCAAGGATACTCCCCATGGGTCCTCACTATGTTCCTTCGGGTCCGATACCCTGAGGCTCCCAGCAACGGTTCCACTTCCATCAGAATTCTATGTAAGTCGTCTTTCTCTTCTATGGTGGGGAATTCAGTGGGTAACGCTCCACTCGCTTTCTGCTTCTGGAACTCACTCACGTTGCCTTCGTTCAGTCTCATGAACTCTTCACCCACAACGTCTTGCAACTCGCCTTCGGATCTCTTCGGGACTGCCCGAAAGATCTTTGCCAACAAGTCATATGACCTTTCTGACATTCTGGCCAACCTCACGCACTTTGGCACAGAGAAAAGTTGGTCAACCAACACTTGTTGCGTCCTCGCATCCATCACTACCATGTGCGTAGGATACTTGCTATTACAGTATGGCGCGGAGCTTGAACCCACCATATATTTTGAACCAGTAGGTCTGTGATAGGCTTCACTATCCTTCAGATTCATTTCATTCTCCAGGGCTTCTCGCCAGCCTCCAATCTTTTGCTCTGTCTGTAATGCTCCAGGGAATATTTCCACGCTGAGGGACGTCACTAGCTCATGGGCACGCTCCAAGCGCTCGAGCGATTCTATCGAACTCGTCATGCTACAAAATCCCAAGGCTGTGATCAGGTTTACGTCCGTCACCCCATGGCAGTCTGCGACCAACTCCATGGCACCCTTATCTGACATGCTCAATCTCCCGTACAATCGTGCCAGTTGTCGATGCTGCTCGCTCAGCGTAATCAGGCAGTGTCCCATGTTACAAACATGTCCTTCCATCCCACTGTGTTGAGCCAAGCATGTGCCTTGCTTCAACCAATTACTCGATGTACCTTCCTCGGACAGCTCAGTGGACGGATTGCTCTTCCTCTTCGTCAATCTCATGGCCAGCAGGTGATGTATCATGGCCAGATCATGTAAACTCGCATCATCATCCCGTTCTAACATGACATCCGCGGTCATGTCCCAGATTAAGCCTGCGTTAGGATGGGGACACCAGGAAGGCTTCATGAGTTCCCACATCACTACTAGACTGGTTTTCAAGGGACCGTCCCAAGAACCACAATCAAAACTCACTTGCCCTTTTAGCTCGGGAATCGAGGGCTCGACTACTCGTTCTTCCAAAAAAATTCCAAGCTTGGGTTGTTCCACCATCAACATTCCAATTTCCTTAATCCGTTCAACCCAGAAGTTGAGCACTGTGACTTGCTCGTAGTCGAAGTATGCTTCCCTGGCTTCTTCGTTCACGAAGGGATTATACGCCATCCCTGGTATGCCAGACACGTATTGGAACGACTTCAGTTTCCCTAGTGTTGCAAACTCCTTTTGTCCTCTGGCCGCTTCAATCAACTCTCTGCTCACTCTCAATTCTTTGTTGGAGTATCTTCTCACCTCTTCCAACTTGCGATAGCTTTCCATATCATTCGACTCCTTGCTTGGCACGGTCAATGGCATGTCCTGATATAGCTCTAGGAGTGCCCTAGGGAAGTTCCTTTCGCAATCAACTCCTTTTTGCCGAATGATCTTTATACATTCTCCCAACACAGGAGTGGGGATGCGATCCACCACGAACCTGACAAAGCAAAGGGCATCCTTACGCTTAGCCCATGCTATCGCTGAATCGTCTTTCGAAATCAATGCTCGTAGAGCTTCCATTAACTCTAGCTCCTGTTCTCGTGATTTCGAGTCATTACTGGCTTCATACTCCGCCTTTTTGATGCCCATCAAGCACCAAGCCAGTCGTACTTGCAGATCAGTTCTCACGCAAGGATGAGCCAGGTATGCTGCCACAGTAGCAGGTGCATTCATCGTCTCATCGAAGTATTTCTGGAGGGCCGCCCTCCAAGAAATTTCTAGCAGTTTTTCCAATCCAATTTCGTTCGCTTCTGATGACATTACTGTGCCATACTCTCTTCGATTGAAGTTAGAGTTCTCCGTAAGCCCCTTCAAATATTCTTGCATGGCTCTCTTCTCGCTCCAAGCCATCAGGTGCCCTCTCGCGGAGTTCCTCGCTTTCAACATCTCCACATAACCCCCTGCCGGATCTCCCATGTGGACCGATTCCGGCACAGTTATTCGACTGTACTCGACCACGTCGAGTTGTCCTTCCAGTTTCAACTTGGCCATGTTGATTCGCGAGGGCCTATAATCTTCAAGTCCTCCAGATCCACATTGACTGATTACTTCCATTTCTAACTTAGTGTCTGCCAGGGTTCGCGCCGTCTTCTTCGACCTTGTGGCGGTTACGGTCAGACCTGCCAAGAGCATAGGGGGTATCAGATTCTCTTTTTCTCCCCCTGTCAGCGTTGTACTATCTCCCTGCCCGCTCTCGCCTGAACGACCTGCGCTCGTTAAAGAGGTCACCACTGCGTTGGCTCTTGACTTCACCACTCTCGGGTTCATGGCTCGACTTCCTGTCTTCCCTTTTAGTCGCTTCAGCCCTTTCCTGGCTCGCCTGACAGGTAATTTCTTTGCAACATGCTGATCATCGGCACTGTCTTCTGTTACTGACTCGGTCAGAACATCCGACTCCATGGAGCTCACTATTTTCTCCAGGACCTCACGCATAATGGGTTGGTTCAACCCCACCTTCATTATGGACTGCGTCCCATATCGCCTTATCACGTCCCAAGATTTCTCCATGAAGTTTACTCGGCTCCAGATTGCTCCTGTCTTGCCTTCCAACTCCATCTGATATCTTTCCCATTCTTCTTCTGGTAATGTGCTGAGGAACGATATCTTCATTGACTCTTCGATTTTCCTCCTCCTTGGTGATTCATAAAGCAGTTTCTGCGGATCCCTGCTTCGGCACTCTCTAGCCTGGCTTATTGGATCCATCGGAGATAGATCGGCCGACGCCTCCTTCGTAGGAGACATGAAGGACGATGGTGCCATCAACAATAAACTCCCATCGACCTCCCCATCGTCATCTTCACTGAACCGGTACTCTAGCAAGTCCCTTTCCAACGCTCCTAGATCGGTCTCTCCCGGTTTCTCCGTCTTACTTCCGGTCCCATCATCGTTACCGTCCTGATCCATCAATTCATCATCGTCCGCATCAGGTTTCAGTCTAGGTCCCGAGGGTCCTTGTCGTGCGTCTGTGCCCGAGTCCGGCCGAGCCGGTACGGCCATGTCTCCTGCATGATAAAACAATTCATCATCGACCAGGAATTCTACCAACTCCTCGCCATGTGGGACCAGATCCTCTATCGTTATATATGAGCCTCCTCTGCTCTCCCTTGCCACCTCCAGCATCACTACTTTCGCTTCTCCTGACCACTTCAGTCTCGATAAGTCATCCGCGGGAGAATACACTTCGTTCCACGTTTCAGCCGAGACCTCTGGTCTCCTGGAGGGTAGTGCTTTGATCTTTTTCCTGCTCCAGGCATCGGGGAATGAGAAATCGAACGTATGCGCGGCAGCAACGTTCCAGCTGATGAAGCGCGGCTCCATCCCTCCACTCCACTTCAGCATTCTCTTCTCTGCGTCACGAGCTGCTCCGATACGAGGGGCAATGATGGGAGATGTGACTCCCAACAACATCCTCCTTATCGGTGGATATCGATGGCATTGGTCCGGCAGCGGCCTGGACCCAGGAAGCCATGTTTGTTGATTCTCTTTCGCATGGGCATAGGCTCCCGGCAATTGAGGTACTCCCACAGCCTCTCCTGTATCGTTCACCACTGGTCTCAAATTCCAGAGTTTTGGGTTAAACTGGATGTGGGACAGATCCTCACGGCCCATTCTGCATTTGAAGTGGTTGTTGAAGTCCATCAACACCCAGCCTGGCTCTGCTATTCTTCCGAACAGCCTATCGTCGCTAGCCAGCTTCCTCAGTTCACTCTGTTCTACCCAATTCAGCACGGAACAATCCACTACTGAGACCAGGTTGACGTACAACACTGAATTCCTGTACGCTTTAACTTGCACATCCGGGAACGCAAAAGACATCACCGGTCCATACACCACTGTGACGAATTCCCTCAGTCCGTGGACCAGAGCCAACGGATCAATCCGCATCATGACAGCTAAGTCTGTTAGTAAGGGCATGCCACAATACTGCTTACATTCGCCTGCGTTCGTCGCCACCTTGTCCTCTCCTGTGACGCTTCTGTTCTGTTGCAAGAGGTATTGAAGCAGGAGAGTCCTCCAGTCCTTCATCTTCTTGAGCGAGGCGGTTTCCAACTGTGCATTGAACTCACGACTGGGTCCCTGTAGTTGTTCAGGGTAACGTAATAGCACAAGCAAATCTCCCAGTCGACCATAGGTCATGGCAATCAGAGTCAGGAGTCCATCCAATCTCAAATCTGCCAACGCTTGGGTAAAGAGGTTTGCCGGTCCTTTCACAAAGTTCTCATGACCAAATGTCACGTATAAGGCTAGCACCAGGCCGATCGACAACTTCCTGATGTCTTTGACGAAGCTCGCGATCAGGTTCCTAGACGCCTTCGGATAGCACGTCGATAGGAAAGATGGCGTCCATCCCACTCCCATTCCACCCAAGATAACATCTGATCGTTCATACTGTGCTTTCGTGGCCAGCACGTCAGCTTGGAACTTGTCCAGCGACATCGTGTTTACGTCTTGCATCAGTTTCAACATCTTGCCTCCAGCCAACTCCCGGGCATTAAGTAGATTCTTCAGATACGCGTGTATCTCTTTATTTATTGCCGGCGCATGCTCAAACGCGTCCTCACCCAAGGTGCACAGCCTCGGTGACAGATACAACCATATGTTGTTGTGTGGCTTCGTACGCAAAGCCATTGCCATGAGGTCCTCCTCTGCTGACGTCATGTTCTTTCTGATCATCCTTCCCTGCTCATTCTCTGCATGATCCATCTGTCTGAACCAGAGATCATCAGCCACCTGTTGTACTAACAGATGATCGTCACCTACCCCTGGTCTTAGCTTCAGTAATCTTGCGAAGTTGGACAGCTCCAACCCCAGAACTTCATCTAGCACCAACCGAGTTGTGCTACAATCTCTGAGCCCCTGTATGGCATTCGAAATGTCAGCCCAAACGGCGGGAAGCTCAGATCGGGACGGATAGTAATTGTCCGGGTCCACCACTCTGTTTAGGGCAGGAATTATCACGTTAAATATCCCCTCTGCTATCGTCGTGACCATTGTGTACACAAATTGAAGGGGTTCAGGCAACGCAGCGTAGCCTGGTGACAATACGAAGATCACCTTCACCACATTCATGGTGAAACGTTGTCTTGCTGCTGCCTCTACCTCGGCCATCGCCGAGAGCAGTGTCATTATCGCCTCCCCTATAACTTCGTTACTCGGGATCGATCCATCCGTCAGACGTGACAATAAGCCTCTGCTTTGTAGATGATCATTTGAGCCTGCAACCACTATTACCTGCGGCTCCATGCTGACCACTCTCCGTACACTTATCATCATGCCTATCGCCTGTCCCCAGTCCAGTTTAGGCGCCGTTAAGAAAATCACATCGGGCCAGAATAGAGAACGGGGCGTGTAGAGATAATCGGAGCCGGCCACAACCAGATACTTGGCAGCCTTCATGTCCAAGGGATCATAAGCTGCAAAAAGGCCATCGCCTATTGGGGCCTTCAGGTTCCCGTATCTCTTATCGTCTCCAACCACTGTTGTAGTTCGGGGGTAATCCCTCGAATACTCGCCCGGCGTCTGACCGGGTGGTTTAGCGAATTGTCTGTACATCTTGTGATGTTTGTTATTGGGCTTGTTCTCCGTCTGGAACTTGCCCTTGCGAGCAGGTGGTGTCCTTTCCCGGGTCCTATCTCGAACGTCGGTGAGTGACCGGGTGTTTAGAGGTCCAAAGGTATTGTCATGAGGTAATCCATCCAGGTCTACATGTCGGAGTGAGGTCGAGGAGCTGAATTTCTCCTGCTCTGCTAGCAGCCAATCCACGCCCGGTATCCGATAAAGTCGAGACACTGTGGGACTTTCTCCGCCAGTCATTCTCATTGCATCCTCCCGACACGTCAAGGTATTCATGTTCAACTTCGCCGACATGTCCGTCTTATACTGACCCCAATGGCTAGGATCTGATCTATTCCAAAGCAGCCTGCTGCCTGATTCGATTCCCTCCGCTGGCACGGTACTTGCAGACGGTCCTGCTGTCGAAGCAGGATTTTTCGTGGCAGGCGAATCGTTCCTCCTAGACGCGGTCTGGGAGTTATTTCTGTTACTCTGTTCCACCGATCTGCCGAGTCGGCTTCCAATCGACTGCGGCCTGGGAGGAGGAGCAGTCCCCAGCCTGTCTCTCACGTTTGAGCTCGGAGCGACGGTTACGGCTCCAACCGTCTCCGTGGCCAAGGGCCCTAGACGGTTGGCGAGGGATTCGGGCACGGTTGCCCTTATTCTACTCCCTCCGGTCGAATTGGTCCGAGCCAAAGAACCGGTCGCCCTCGACTCTTGCTCCGCTTCCCTCAACTGTGTCTGAAACACATCATTAATCCAATGCCTCCCTCGTTGGGTATTGAAGTGCACTCCATCTTTAGTGAGCGCGATGTGGTCAGTCATGCGCAGCATATTTTCGAGATCCAGGAGTCGCAACTCGCCAGGGTTGTTTCTCACCAGACTGCGGGTCATTTCATTCCACCGCGTCACGTTGCCATTCATGAAATCTGCAGCTATGGTGCCCACCAAAGGATTTGGTGGTATCGTGCACAGGATCACGAGCTTGGGTCTGTACTTTTCTTTCAATTCGTTCAAGAGACACGCCAATAGAGGTTCCCACTTGTTCTCCGGAGTCACGGGGGCTCTCGAGACGTTATTGGTCCCCAGCATTATTATTAGCGTATCCAGATGATCCTCGCTCTGGAACTCCATCATTTTGATGACTTGAGCCACTGAGGCTCCTCCAAAGGACAGAATGGTAGTCTGACCATAGACGAAGATCTCATTCAGATCTCTCACCAAACTGTCTCCAATGATCAAATGGCGACTCCCTGGGGGAATTACTTGGTCGTTCGTGGCGGGGTTCCAGCTCATGTCATTCAGGCAGGCTCGAGGATGCTCGGCTGGCACTTGCGTGAACTGATGACGTACCATCAGATTCTTCCTGATGTCTACCACGCGAGACTTCTCAAAGACTCCACCAGGCGCAGAACACGCTATCGTGCGGGTTGCTCGCTCCGAGCTATTTGATGAATGATCACGACGCTGGGAAGGAACGATCCTAGCCAGTGTCCGCTCAGTGCCTCTGTTGATCTCATCCATTGCGGCTCTGGCCACTTGGTTAAATGACTCCTGGAATTGAGGAGCTAGATAGGTGTCAGAAGGGTCTGGTATCGTGAACCTCTGATTCGAAGCAGACGGTCGCGTCTGCTGAGGAGCCTCGGGCCCCCTTGATGCACGCAAATCCAGAACCTCAGGTCCTCTCGATGCGCACAGCTCCTGTGCTGTTGTCCTGGGGCGTGTGTCGTTAGATCCCTCCGAGGGTCTCATGCTCGCCAGAATTTCCGGTGACGCTTGGCTCACCTTCGCCATATACAGCTCCTTCAGGTGCTTTATCTCATCCTCCTTGTAGGCCACCTGCAGATCTTCAAATTTCTTTTTCCATTCGTCTCTCTCCCGAGCTATGGCCCTGTACTCCTGAAGTTTGGCACACAGCTCACTCTGATCTCTCTCCTTCTTCTCCAGTGTCTCAATCGTTTCCGACGTCTGGATCTCTATCTCGCTCACTCTCACTCTCTTCAGGGGAGGAGCAGCTGTTGGAGAGTCGACCGAGTGTGACGGGCCTGGCCCATCACGCTGTCTCTTCGCTGCAATGAGTGGCTGCGCAGGTTGGACGGGTAAGGGCATCTCACCTAGCCGGTGGTCCCTTTGCTCACCTAGTCCTGGCTCACGAGCCAGGTCGTGGCCAGACATCTCTCCGCGCCTCCATCTCATCAATCGGTTTCGGCCTCTCTCGGCAGTCCCGGACTCACCGAAGGCCAACATCAACACGACTTCTGTAGGGCGATTCCCTCGACCCTCTCTTCCCAGTGCATTGAGGAGTGCGACCACAAACATCGCCAACCCCGGGTCTTCTCGTGTAAAATCACAATCGATCAGCCGCTGATAGATCTCGTCTAGAGTCGCTCCTAGACTCGCTGAGAGGAATTCCACGAGTTCGTTCGTGTCACCCATTTCTTTTCGTGTTGATTCTTGTTGTCGTGTCGTGTAATTTCTTTCTGTCTCCTCTGATTCAGTGTTCAGTAAACAATTTTCGATCAATCAAGATCTAAAAAACAGGTCGCGACTTAGAACCATCATTTTTGGATGCAACATCAATCAATTCTTTAAAACTCTCCATTGAAATTCTCTTTTTCAAATCTGATTTAAAATTTTAGCACCAAAGTGGATCGTCCACCTTTACCTTTGTCAGAGTAGCACGAATGTGCGCTGTCACCTTGATGACCTGGAGTACCCCAGGTCTTTTATGACATAAACATAAAATATATCATAACAATAACATAACATGAACACATAAACATTACACACCTATACTATCACATAAAAACCTAATCCCTAATACTGTACCTAAAACCTAACCTAACCTAACCTAAAACTTGACTCTAATTCTTATCGAGCAACTTAATAAAAACCACTTATCGCCGAGCGCAATTCTTAGCATATGCTCAGATAGTATTTTTTATGTAAGTAAACCTCTATGTCAGTCTCTGAAAATATCACATGCACAAGAGCGTACAACTCTCTCGGGTGTAGCTTCCCTCTATTGGGATCATAAACTGGCAACGAGAGAGAGGTCACACCTCTCTCAACCAGGAAATCCCTAAGTCGAGTCAAGGCCAATACCAAGCTCTCCGGATTCACGCGTTGCCTATCAGTAGCTTTCGTAACCAAAAAACACAAATATTTCCCTGGTATCTGTGATGCAACAGGGGGCAACGCTATCATTCCTCCTACACCCGGCCTCTGTTTCCACAAAAACTCGATATTCTTGTACTCTCTTTTGAAGTCGGCCGCTAGTGCTGTTTTGAAGCTTACGTCCGCCGTTATCGCTATGGCGCACGTGCGTTCCGTGAGTATGAAATCGCTGTCCGTTATAACGATATTGTTCGAATAGTGGTTCGCTAGATCAAAATACGATTCAAAGATTCGTCCAAAAGGTGGTTTCTTAGCATTCTCGCCCTCTGTCTCTAGTTCTCCGGTTTCCCTTGCCGATTTCAATTTTTTTATTATGAGATTTTCGGTGTGGGTGAGTCCTACCCCCACTCCCCGGACAAAAATATCCATCGACGTCCCCGTCGATCGCCCAAAGTCTAGGAGACCGAGGTTGGATTGTGGAACACGTAGAGGACCATCTGGGGCGACCCAGTTGGACTCGGTATTATCATGACTGATGTATTTGACGCCGTCTCTATCGACGTCCTGAATCGTCAGGATCGTCTCTTTTGGATCTGTCGGCAGATCATGGAGCCATTCGAGCACGCGCAAATTTGTTAGTTCTTGCTCATGAGTCTGTTCCGCTTCTGGTTCGAACTCCACTTCCGGTTCTGATCGATCGTCGATCCAATCTTGATCCATATCGTTCACAAGGTCGATTTCTTCTAGCATCGCCACTTCGTCCAGTCCCACCAGCGAGTCTATGACATCACTCACTACCATCCGGTCTACAACGAAGTCCTCGCCATACGGATTGAATTTCTTCTGGTTTTTTCCTCTCTTGCTTTGGCGTGTTTCCATGGTGAGAGGAAAGTCAGGCTGTATTCCTTTGTCGATTTCGGTTTGTTCCGGGCAATCCCAGTCTTCTTCGGCATAGGGTAGAGTTTCATCGTCCACCTCTACTCGTTCAGTCAACTCGAGATCCAGTGGTAGATCGCAATCGTCCACCACCTCATTCCCGTCGTTTTTGTCGCGAGTACCCCTTTCATTTACTTCACAAGCAGGATCCACTATTAAATAGTCTCCCTCTTGCATGTCCGCTGGGATGCACCAATCCTCTGACGAGGCATTGTGTGGTTTGATGTTCTCGTAATGAGCCGCTCTTCCAGTGCTCAGTCGATAAAAACGACCTCCTTGGTGCACCTCTGTTATCTGAAATGGACCACGCCATTTCTTTAATAGTTTCTTGGTTCCTTTTGGTGGAACCACTTCCTGGAACACCCAGACGTAATCGCCAACTGAGTAGGCTTTTGCATCGGCTGTCCTTTTATCAAACCTCCTTTTTTGTCTAATTTGCGCCTGTTGCGTATTCCTCCTGCATAAGTCATTAAGGTCCTGCTGTCTTCTAATAACGTCCCGCACGTACGTTTGCGGTGCTGTCCTCTTCCCTTCATATTCAGGGTAGAAGAACGTTAACGGGAGTGCTTTTTCGTGACCCGTCAGCATCATATGCGGACTTATTCCCGTAGTGGAAAGCTCCGTGCTGTTGTAAGCACCCATCACTTGCGGCAAGTGCTTGTCCCAGTCATCCATATAGCGTGAGCAGTAGACTCTCAACATGGATACCAGTGTGCGATTCTGCCTCTCGACTAGGCCATTCGTTTGCGGGTGATAAGTGGTCGAGTGGGCCTGCGCTACCTGCGACCTTTTCATTAACTCTTTCGTGAGATCACCTACGAATGCTTTGCCATTGTCCGATTGGAACGTGATGGGGCAGCCATGCCTTGCTATCCACACGTTTATCAAATGATCGCACGTTTCTTCTGCCGATGCTGTCATGCAGGGTGCTGCCTCCGCATACTTCGTAAAATGGTCGATCATTACCAGCACCTGATTATAGCCCGTTGCTGTCATGCAGATTTTCTGATGATCAATTTGCACCACTTCGTTGAAACCTGACGATTCTATTGACTGTAGGGGGAACCTTAGTTTCCTGGGATCCTTTGCCTGTTGACAAGACAGGCATGCGGCTATCCATTTCTCACAAGCCTTCTTCAATCCCGGCCATTCGAATCGTTTTTGTATCCTGTTATACACTTTGTCCACGCCTTGATGTCCCATCTGATCATGTGAGCGAAAGAGCAATTTGGTCTGGTACAACTGTGGTAACACTATTGAATTGTATTTATAAAGGACCTTGTCCTCCTCCTTGCGCTTACAGGCTACGATTCCGTCCTTTTTCAGGTACAACAAGTCTTTCTTCTTCAGGTAAAACTGCTTCAGGATTTTGTAGCTGTCTTCTTCCAAGTCTCCCTTGTCAGATGCTCCATTCTCGATCCATCTTTTCAGACTGCTCGTCATTCTATCATTTCGTTGAGCCCTCAGGAGATCCGACAGCCTGTACCTGGCTTTCAAATACGTCTTCATCACGTTCATTTGCCCACTCATTATCTCCGGAGCATGAGCATCGTCCATCAACTTGACACACCATATCTTTTTCAAAGGCGTCGCTTCTTGCACAGATGGTTCCAGATTGGTATGGACGACCGTACCATGTGGCAGCAATCTGGTTGGGCGTTTTGAAACTGCTATCAGCTCGAGCTCGTCCGCGGCATTATCTATCACAGTGCCCTCTTCATCTGAGGTGTATCTGTCCCTGTCTGGATCCTGATGTGTTTCTCGGTCCAGCCCACGCTGCTTCCAGTCTACCAACAAGGAGTGGATTGCGATCTCTGACACATCGGAATTGGAAGTTGTTTCAGACGTGTTGTCCCAGGACTGGGATCCCGAGTCAACACTTGAGTCAACTGATTCTCCAACATCATATCCCAAGTTGTCTGAGATGTTTCTCGACTCCCCGGACAAAACTCTGTCCATTGGTTGCTTTGAACCCGACTCCCCGGACAGAATTCTGCCCCTAGGTGGTCTAGTCAACCTCTCCCCGGACAAGTTGTCCTGCACGGGCTCACAGGTGTCTGACTCCTCAGACAAGTCGTCCTTGACTGGCTCGAAGGTGTCAGACTCCCCGGACATTGTCTCGTCCACGGACGAACAATCTGGGCTTGGCTCGTATTCCTCCTTTGCATCCGTGAAGTGCACTCTCCTCGTGAAGCTAGCTTTCGACCTGATCCTGACTTCCTCAGTAGCTTGGTTTTGATTCGATGTTCCATATTCAGTGAACGAAGTTCTCAACAATACTTCTTTCGGCATCGAGGTCACCAGCTGGTTGACGATCGACCTGCAATCCCGTTCAACGCCTCGGCTGCGAATGGACACTGGCCTCTTCTCTGTTCTCTCGGTGACAGTCAACCTCTGCATGGTCTCCATCCATTCACGATCATGCCTATCCACTTCCCTATCCAACAAGTCACGGAGTTTTCCCATGACGTCCGGCGCCACGTTCACCGTCTTATTCAATAAAGCGATGCTGTTTATACCCAGCCTGGTCAGTTCTTGCTGTACCAAGTTGGATCGGACTAGCAGGTCCAACGGAACGGGTTCGCCTCTGGCTAAAAGCTTTATCTCCGCGGCCGTCTCCACTGGAAGGTCAGGGTGTCCAGGTATAGGATGTCCTGATTTGTCTAACCACCTAGTAAGTGGCAGCTTATCGTAGGTTTCTTTGTCCAGAAAGGAAAACCCGTCTTTGATCTCTGATTGGTTAGCCTGCTTCTCCTCGAGGCGCTCATAAAATTCTGTCTTTTTACTGAGGCTATCTGCGTTCTGGTGCTTGTCACGGGTACGGTGCTCTATGATCATGTGGTATCCATCCAGGCGCACGATCCAACGACCAATATAGCTTTGGTCCATCGAATAGGTTTTCAGCCAGGCAAGGGCACGATTATCCACGCGTAACTTGAAGGGAGCACTCCCCAGGTAGGCCCTGTATTTCTCCACGAACGTGATCACTGCAAACATCTCCGCTTTTGGTGCGCCGTACTTCATTTCAGTATCACTCAGGACTTTACTCCCGTAGGCTATCGGACGAAGAACTGTTCTCCCGTTCCACTCCTGTTCCTGGTGAAGTATGCCCGATATCGCAACCACTGATGCATCCGTGTCCAGCACGAACATTCCCTTCTCCGTTGGCATGCCGAGGACCGGTGCCTCGCAAAGTTCACGTTTGATGTTTTCAAATGAGACTTGTGCCTCATCAGTCCAGGTGAACTTTTTGCCCTTGTTTCTCATCAACCTCAGCATGGGGTATATTTTGTCAGCATACCCCTTGATGAACTCCCGATAATAATTTGCGAATCCAAGAAAACTCATCAGCTGTGTATCTGTTTTAGGTGCCTTCCAGGTCAGCACCGCTTCAACCGCTTCGGGATCTGGTCTCACTCCATGTTTGTCAACCAGGCGGCCCAGATACTTTATGGAATCCCTGAGGATTTCACACTTAGAGGGTTTGCATTTCAGACCCGCCTGCTTCATGCAAGAAAACACCTCCTCCAACCTCTCTATGTGGTCTTCTAAGGTTGGTGTTGCAATCACTACATCATCGACATAACACATGATGAGATTCCCATACTTCTTAGTGACGCTCGTGAGTGCCTGAGCCATCAGTCGCTGGAATGTGGCCGTCGCGTTGCACAATCCGAATGGCATCCTCTTCCACTGGAACAGTCCCAGCTCACACGCGAAACCTGTTTTCTCTCGATCTTGCTATCTGAGTGGCACTTGCCAGAATGCTGAGCCCAAATCCAACGTCGTGAAGAACTTAGCGTCTCCCAGCTTGGATAGGCTCTCATCGATGCGGGGAATCGGGTATGCGTCCTTTATAGTCACTGCGTTCAGATAACGGAAATCACAACAAAATCTGAGTTGTCCCCCTTTCTTTTTCGCCATGACCACACCACAAGCCCATGGGGACTTCGACGGCTCGATCATGTCGTACTCCATTAACATCTCGATTTCCTTCCTACACGCTTCTGACTTGTTTGGGGTCATTCTTCTCGCCCCTTCCCTATGAGGTACCGAGCCCTCTTCTATCTCAATCTCGTGCTCTACAAAATTGCAACAACCTATGTCGGCCTTATGTTTCGAAAAAACGTCTGCGTTCCAATCTAGCACCGCCCTGAGCGAATCTAGTTCCTTGTCAGATATTTTACCCTTCAGATGTTCTATCTCAGGTAGGACAGGCCTATTCGCTGCTAACTCTGCTTCCGTCGGCCTCTCAGGAAAGTTGGAACAACTAGACAGCCCATCATCTGTTTCCGACTTCATTGAAAACAATTTCCTAGAAGATTTCAATTCAATTACTCTTTTCATTATACATTCTTGGTTCGCATGTAATGGACATTTAGTTACATCAAACTTCTTCAAGTTCTCCACACTCAGAAAGTCTGTGTTCAGAGGCAAAGCGTAGCCAAGTTTCTTTCCCCTCTGTATTGTCACTGTTGTTGCTTCTGTGTTCAATAACACACTCACACACAGTCCGCTCTGAGTGAGTGAGAAGCTTCTTCCTAAAATAGCCGAGCTTTTACTGTTTGGATTTGGTACCAGACACACCTGTCTGTCATTGCTGAGTTCATTCAAGTTCCTCATCCTAAACGTCGCTACTACGGCTTGGTTCGGTTTTAATCTAACTTTTCGATCCAGAAAAATCGGCACCTTGGCCTGATTAATTAAGATCTTATTAAGGGGTCTTTTCTCATACTTTCTTTCAGGATCCTTGATCCTAATCAATCCGTCATTGAGATCAATCGTGACGTCAAAGTTGCGAACGAAATCCCTTCCTAGGATGAACTGGTCGGATTCATCCAAATTCTCTACTACTAGGAAGCTCATCCAAAGATGTCTCCCTCCGAGCTGCAGTGAGATGATCGGGCTTCGTCCGGCGACATAGATCGCTCCCTGATTGGCAGCTGCCAACCTGATGTTTGTCGGTATGAGATCCGACCTATCAAAACCCATGTCGGTCCAAGTTTTGACTGGCATGACACTAACCACTGCTCCCGTGTCTAGCAGTCCCTTTACTGAAAGTTGTCTGCCTTGCACGTCCAGAACGTGTGCGGCCAGATCTGCCTCGCAACCAATATGCACAGCATCTTGTTCGAGCATCGCGTTGTGTCCGATTCGTCTGACCTTCAGCTCCTCTTGACCAATGTATATCCGGCCAACCTGATCGTTCGCATCAGTTATGTGAGCTTTCGTGTAGATATTGATGCCATCCACATTCATCAGAATCGGGTAAGGGCCATGGACATCGATATAATGTCCATCCACTTTCATCAGCCTCGGACCTCCCGTTGTGAGCAGCGCTCGCACTGCCCTGGAGTCCAGTTTGGGATCCTTCTCCTTCAGGTAGTCGGCATAGATGTCCAGGTGGACTAGTGTAATCTCGGATGGCTCACTCAAGTTCTTGACCACCTGGTGCCCTGCAACTGAGATGACGGACATTATTTTGGTCCCCGCCTTCGTCATGCCGAAAATCTTGCCAGATATAACGTTCAGTTTTAGTCCCTGTTTCTTGGGTTCCTCTTTATCTTCTGCTTTTGTCGTTTTACCCAGGACATTAAGACTTTCCCGAAGATCTGTGCTCTCCAGCTCCGATCTTACCCATTGCTCCACTTCTTTCGTGGCTAGGTCCTGTTTGACATTCTGCAGAGCTGTCCTTGCCGCCAGGCCGTAATCCACCTTGAGTGGGCTAGACGACTCTGTTTCGAGGTTCGAGGCTACCACCTCATCAGGCCATGTCTTAACCTTTTTGGTCATGAAAGTGCTCGGTGTCGTCTCCTTTTTCCGAGATTCAGCCTCGTTCATCAGACGTGCTCGACTGGCCTTGACACCCGAAAGCGCCTCTTCGTGGCGGGGATGTTTCGCGTCCGCTACTGCGTCCCAAAATTGAGTACAATCCGACTTGAAGTGTCCCTCCAAATTACAGAAGAAACACCTCGGACCATATTTCATGATGAGCCCTCTCACGTACTCTTCATGATCCTCGTCGGTCGCGTCAGCGTCCTCGAGAAAGTGGCCTATGGCCTTCATGTTCTGTTTGTATGCAGAACACGCAGAAACGTGATGGTCCATCGAACCACAATTCGCACACGACCTCCTCTTGTCCATGTCATCGCGAGGTTTGTACCAACTGGAATTCGCACCAGTGTTTGTCCCGCTATAGTTGCCATAATTGCTGTAACGGTTTTGCGCCCTCGGTTTTATGAGTAAATACTCGCGTGACTTCATACGCAAGTCGTCGGGCGTGGGTACCTGGTCAAGCGACAGGGTGAAGTGAGTGGCCAACATCGTCTTCAACTCCTCACTCCTTACTCCATCCATGAACTTCGAAGCGATCGCCAAGTTTCGATCGGATATTCTCTCATCCGGGTTGCTCCTCCTCCTGAGCAATTCAAGGTCGTCCAAGAATTTATCTATTGATTCTTCATCTCTCTGTCGCCTCTTCTCAAACTTCACCATGGCCTGGTGCCCTTGTACTCCAGAGCCGAAACGATTCAGCAGGATGTCGAATATCTTGCGAGCGCTGTCTCTCTCATTGGCTCTTTTCGCCATTACACAATTTAACGCAGTACCCTCCAGGTTGCTCGTCAGCGCGCTGCACTCTTGTTTCTTGGAGAGATTCTCTTCCTCAAAGTGTAACTTCATTACCTCTATCCAAGTATCAATGCAGCCGTCTGACTCGTCTTTACATGACTTCGGCTTTTTCAGAGTTCTTCTTGACCTCTCTCCTCTCTCGGTTGACTTCGAGAGCTTGGTGATGAATGTTTCAAGAGATCTGTTCAGAGGCTCAAACATCGAGGCATACATCGTTGTGTCTTGTGAGACTGTAGTCAGATCTGGTACTGAACTGACTTGTGGCACGGTTGGCAATCTTGTCTCCGGGGTGGCATCTGCCTCCGGCGGGACTGGATTCGTCCAGCCAGGCCTCTGCGGGGCTGCCCTTGGCCACTCCTTGTTTCTATGTTCGTAGTTCGTTCTCGAGCCTTGCTGGGCTCTGGCACTGCTGCCCGTACCATCTCCAGCATTCGCGTGGCGTGAGCGCTCCCTTGAGTTGGAATGCTCCTGCCAACTACTCCCATTCAGGATCGCGTCAAGCTTCCGCATCATCAAGTCAGATTTGGCGTCCAACCTCTTTTCCAGGCTAGTCATCGTTTGGGCGTAGGTGTTATCATGATCATTCAGTAATCGCTTGTCATCCTTGCCTCTCTTTCCTCTGACTCTTTATTTGCCTGTGCCAAGCTTTCAGCCAGGCATTGATCGGTGTTACGAATCAATTGAGCCTGATCAAACCTCGCCTGCGACTTCACGTGCGTTAGCTCATCTTTCAAACTCTCTCGACCATGGTGAGCTCTCTCGTCAACTTGATCTATCTTCTTAGTCATGTCCCGCCTCAATTCATCCAGGCCATTCATCACACCAGCGAACATATCACTTATGTCACCAGCTGCCCCCAGTGGCGGGGTTAGCCCCAGAGAAGACGAGGTCAGCTGCGGCTGTAGCCTAGTACTCGATGACGCACCGCCCTTTTGCTTGTGCATTGACGTCATTAGTCTGTCAAACGTTGATGATGCTCCCATCGTTATCCCATCTGACATAGGCCTGGTCGGCGAGGCAGAAGACGCCTCCCTGCTCATGTCGTTCCTTGGGCACGGCGTGAAGTTCACATCCGGATGGGTTATTTCCGGTTGGTCGTAACTAGAGGATAGACCTCCGGCTTGTAGCGACGTCACGCGCTCCTCGTACAAAGACTTCCAATTTTTCTTTGCCTTCGAGAACGTCTGCTCTTCACCCGGACTCATACTCGACATCATCGCGTTGTTGCTCTGTTTGGCCAAAGATGAGTGTGCACTTGTCGGATGTGAATGCTCCTTTCTCCATTTATAGCTCTTAGTGTCTGATTTGGACATTCCCCTGTACAACACTTCCTCCCGAGGTTCGACCTCGGGACGCTCCGAGGTCTCCTCTGTCCTCTCGACTTCCTCTCGTTCGAGGACCTCGTCTGGCTCAAAGTCGGGTCGAATGAGCGTTCGCTCCCCTTCGTCAAAGGGATCCACCAGCGTTTCGCTCGCAGGCTCGGCCTCGGCGCTCCGCCTTTGATTGCCATCGAGGTTTTTCTCGCTCCTTAGTTTCATTTCGCTCACTGAAAGCTCAGGTTGACCTTTAGTCGATTCGTCTTCAGCAAACGCGTCGGAAGCGCTGCTAAACGAGGTTTGGCTACGCCTAGTTCTAAACTTCCGCGTGCTTCCCTTGCTTAGCCTGGGAATTTTAGTACTCGATCCTAGTGAGTCCCTGCGCTGCATAGTTTTTAACAAAATGAAAGTATTCGTAATTTGATGGCAATGCAAACGTGCCACAAACAAGATTTAGTTAAATCGCTTAACGCTGCCTACTCGATTCCGTCAGTATCAAAATCTCTCTTAGATCTCTCACGACTAATTTAGTGACTCAGCTAAAGTTACACACAGGGTCTACCCAGTATTGATATAATGCTAACTCAACCCGGATGTATAGTATAACAGTATCACTAAGTTTCCACAAGATATAATCGACACACAAAACACAATCGATAATCAGATAAGAATATCCTACAGGTGACAGCGACCTTTTGTCAGTATCAATTTATCGCCACACAATTTATCAAGTCACTGCTTTGTTAAAATTAAACAATCTTTAATAAAAAGCAGTGATGATTCAGAAATAGATAAATAAAACTTAGTCTTAAAGAAAAAGACTTCCCCCAATCGGAACGATCCGAAAGAACGAAGCCCAGGACACAGTCTTCTCAAGTGGGTGTGTATCTGCCTAATACACCCACCAAGGTCTTCTTTTGGGTGTCCTGCGATTGCCCGAGCTGTCCCACTAAGTAGCTCAAGGCAACCTCTGATCGAAAATTCGTAAAGTCTATGAAAAAGCTCTCCCACACTCGGACTGCTCCAAGTGCACGAGAGTAGAGAACAATTTTTCTTCTCAAGTGGGTGTGTATTTGCCTAATACACCCACCGAGGTCTTGCTTTATTTGTTCCCGGATTGCCCGAACTCTCTTATTAAGTAGCTCAAGGCAACCACACAACCAAAATCACAATCAAAAACAATTTGGTTCGGGTACTTCTAATACACCCAATATAGAATCCAAAGTTGATCACGAATTTCCGGGTCAAAATGGGTCCTTATGATCCTGATAAGCACGCCTAATATCCTAATATGATCCTAATTAAATGGATATTTTCCGTTTCCCAAATTGCCACAGAAGGTTTACTCAAGTCTCTTACAAGGAAGATCGCTAGAAGGTTTAAGACACTCCGGAGGGTTACCTCGGAGGGTACCTCAATCACCCCAGTTACTTCGGAGGGTACCTTGATCACCCAAGTTACTTCGGAGGGTCCCCCTAAATTTACTAAGGAGGGTCAATAAGATGCTTAATACGCTCCGGAGGGTTACTTTGGAGGGTACCTCCAAAATTTTCAAATTTTTTGATCTCGCTTAGAAGGTTCTCCCACTAGCTGCAAAAAGCGTCAAAACAAGCTAGGAGCTCTAAGGGGAGCTGTTTCAACTTCTTAGGGTGATCACGTGGAAATTTTCCACTAAGGAGGGTTGCTAAAGGGTTTAGCTGACTCCGGAGGGTCACTTCGGAGGGTTCCTTCAAAATCAAGAAAAAGGGTTATATCACCGCAGTAAAGCCTCTGAAAGCGGTCTAACTGACTTAAAACTAGGTTGGCTGACACGATCAACCTTCCCAGTTGAATAAAAAGATGTTTTGATAAAATTTTCTGCCGCTCGGAGGGTTGCCCGTGATTTGGACCCTCCGAACCAACAAATTCTAAAAAAATTTTTCTTTCCCGAAATAATTAACCCAAAAACGGTTGCGATTCGGAAAAGTGGTTAAAAACGTCGACTTATGGTACCAAAATTATCCCGATCGGATAACTAGTCTTTGAGAAATCGCCAAAAACACGTTCGTCAAAATGGCCTTTTTTCACCACCTATATAGGTTCTGAAAGACTTTTTCCGCAATTCCGGTCAAAAGTGCCTAAAAATACTTGAAATGAGCGTAGCAGCCCTGTACGGCACTGGAATAATGCAAAAAACCGGACCAAAATTGGTTTAGAAACGAAAATTTGGCCAAAAACTATCAAATTTGGACCCTCCGATTCCTTCCTTTTCCAAACCTTAAGTCGTTAGCTCTATCCACGGAGCTACTCGGAGGGTTACCCAAAAATTTCTCTAGTAACCTAGCACGTTATGCTAGCACGCTCCTAACGCAAAAAATTTTATTGCTCTAACTCTAAAAACTCAAAAACTCGATCCCCAAAACAGATTGACAAAATACAAAAAATTATCAAAATTTTGATCGAAAAATTTTCGTTTTTCTAACTTCTACTGAGTCTTTGCTCACGCGATTTCTTTAGTGAAAGGGATCGAACTACGTAGCTACTCTCTATATAAAAGCTTTTTGCCTATCGGAAAAGCTCGGTTATCCGAAAATTTGGGGGTCTACAGTTTGGTCGAAAATTGATGACTTTCGACAAAAAATGGGTGTTTCTTGGGTCTAACTAGGAGATAAGTAATATATAATAAGGATAATAATCTATTAATAGTCGTTAATGAATAGTACTATACCCTCCTTTGCACCAAAATATCCGAATTAAGACCCTTAACTCGGAAATTTGTAATCGATGGAGGGTACAATCGGACCGCGCCAATCGTGCCCCCCACCACTTAAGTTTTAAGGAAATAGTACCCGAACGATACTGAAATTGCTTCAACGATACCCAACGGTCGTTGCGGATGTTGTCCTTGATGTCCCTGTTGAGTGTGAAACACGTTGATCAGCCTGCCACTCTACCCTCCAGTCACCGGCGAAATCACCATTAACGTGCTTAAACACTCAAATTACACTCGAGGGGGGTACCCAACCCTTCACCAAAACACACAATCTTTCTATCAGAAACGATATAAATCAATCTGAAACAACAACAAATAGGAAGGTCAGATCACATCTCGTCCGGAAATAACATATAAACTGTCACTTTATGTTTTTTACTGTTTTTGGTCTTTTTTGGATTTTTTTTACTGTTTTTTGTACTTTTTTTTGTTTTTAAATAAATTTATTTTTGGCTTTTTCTTGGTTATAAACTATTTTTGTTTGGTTTTACGCTTTCTCTTTAATTGTTTTTGGTCCCGGGACCTCGGGACAAGCGGGTTCATGACTTCCCACCTAACCCTCCGGCCCCCGGAATTTTCGGTGTTAACTGAGTTAAAAAGCTAAATTGTACTAGACGGAGGGTACGCACCTTCCCCCTAGTACAAAAAAGGTCATTAAGACCTCTAACTTGGGCATACGCCCGGAGCGAAGGGTTCGTCGCTGAAACGCTTGCTGATCATGATGTTTTCATGCCTTTAACAGGCCCACCCAGGAGCGCCATAAAAACGTCTATGTAACATTCGCCCAAATATCACACAGCGACGGAGCGTAGAAAAAGTACCTATTAACGACTGGCAGGCGTCAGTTACCTTAATTCTACTCGTTTTTCACCGTCTCGACCTTGCCAGTTGATTTTCTGGTCTGTCTAGGGCAAAGTAAAAAGTTACCATTTTTAGGCCATCAGTCAAACGACTTTTGATCAGCTTTCGTTTACATGCGAACACAACCACATAGCTGAGTCTCGGATCCTCAGACTACGTGATTGTCATTAAAAACACGGCTCGAACAACCTATTTTTATATGTTTTTGTGTGACAGTTTTATATTAAATCCATTGGAGATGGATTGACCCTTTCCTTTTTCTATCTACTCATGCTCTGAAATATTGAAATAATATCGGTGTTAATTAAGATCTAGGACATTACAGCAACTGTTGAAGCTAGTTTACCCAGTCCCTTCACATATAACAGTCTCTGGGGGACCAAGCCTCCGCTCCCGTGATTTTCTTGAGATAACACTCTTATCTCCTATATTTCGTGTCCCGGGAGGGTTCCGTGGTATTTCTCTTCCCCCCACTGAAGCCTCCTTCTCCACAAATATCCGTCGCTAAGGTTCTTATCGTGTGTTATTACCACGATAAGAGGCTCCGTGATTTTTCTGTCTCTGATACAACTGTTCTTCACAATCTCTATCGTGGTTCTGATTTTCGTCTTTTTATTCAAAATGGCCGTCTTTTCTCTATTTCTCAGAAATGTTCTTCTTCCAATCGAAATTTTAAAAATAAAAATTCTAGAACATTCTGACCCTCCGTCGCAACACTTTTTTGTTCATAAGGCCTTTAGTCACTCTTTTTTATGTCGCCGGAAGGTTGTGCTGTGTCATCTGGCAGAATGGCACAAACTGTCACACAAAAACATATTAAAATAGGTTGTTCGAGCCGTGTTTTTAATGACAATCACGTAGTCTGAGGATCCGAGACTCAGCTATGTGGTTGTGTTCGCATGTAAACGAAAGCTGATCAAAAGTCGTTTGACTGATGGCCTAAAAATGGTAACTTTTACTTAGCCCTAGACAGACCAGAAAATCAACTGGCAAGGTCGAGACGGTGAAAAACGAGTAGAATTAAGGTAACTGACGCCTGCCAGTCGTTAATAGGTACTTTTTCTACGCTCCGTCGCTGTGTAGTATTTGAGCGAATGTTACATAGACGTTTTTATGGCGCTCCTGGGTGGGCCTGTCAAAGGCATAAGACCATCATGATCAGCAAGCGTTTCAGCGACGAACCCTCCGCTCCGGGCGTAAGCCCGAGGTAGAGGCCTTAATGACCGTTATTGTACTGGGGGGAAGGTGCGTACCCTCCGTCCAGTGCTATTTAGCTTTTTAACTTAGTTAACACCGAAAATTCCGGGGGCCGGAGGGTTAGGTGGGAAATCTAGAGCCCGCTTGTCCTGAGGTCCCAGGACCAAAAACAATTAAAGAGAAAGCGTAAAACCAAACAAAAATAGTGTATAACCAAGAAAAAGCCAAAAATAAATTTATTTGAAAACAAAAAAGTACAAAAAACAGTAAAAAATCCAAAAAAGACCAAAAACAGTAAAAAACATAAAGTGACAGTTTATATGTTATTTCCGGACGAGATGTGATCTGACCTTCCTATTTGTTGTTGTTTCAGATTGATTGATATCGTTTCTGATAGAAAGATTGTGTGTTTTGGTGAAGGGTTGGATACCCTCCCTCGAGTGTAATTTGAGTGTTTAAGCACGTTAATGGTGATTTTGCCGGTGACCGGAGGGTAGAGTAGCAAGCTGATCAACGTGTTCCACACTCAACAGGGACATCAGGGACAACATCCGCAACGACTGTTGGGTATCGTTGAAGCAATTTTAGTATCTTTCGGGTACTATTTCATTAAAACTTAAGTGGTGGGGGGCACGATTGGCGCGGTCCGATTGTACCCTCCATCGATTACAAATTTCCGAGTTAACGGTCTTAATTCGGGTATTTTGGTGCAAAGGAGGGTATAGTACTATTCCTTAACGACTACTAATAGGTTATTATCCTTATTACATATTACTTATCTCCTCAATTAGACCCAAAAAACACCCAATTTTGTCGAAAGTCATCGATTTTCGATCAAACTGTAGACCCCCAAATTTTTGGATATCCGAGCTTTTCCGAACAACAAAAAGCTTTTATATAGGGAGTAGCTACGTAGTTCGATCCCCCTAACTAAAGAAACCGCGTGAGAAAAGACTCAGTAGAAGTTGGAAAAAACCAAAATTTTTCGGTCAAAATTTCGATATTTTTCTGAATTTTGTCAATCTGTTTTGGGGATCGAGTTTTTGAGTTTGTAGAGTTAGAGCAATAAATTTTTTTGCCTTAGGAGCGTGCTAGCATAACGTGCTCGGTTACTAGAGAAATTCTTGAGTAACCCTCCGATTGGCTCCTTGGATAGAGCTAACGACTTAAGGATTGGAAAAGGAAGGAACCGGAGGGTCCAAATTTGATAGTTATTGGCCAAATTTTTGTCTCCAAACCAATTTTGATCCGGTTTTTTGCACTGTTCCAGTGCCGTACAGGGCTACTACGCTCGTTTCACTTATTTGTAGGCACTTTCGATAGGAATTGCGGAAAAAGTTTCTCAGAACCTATTTAGGTGGTAAAAACAGGCCATTTGGACAAACACGTTTTTGGCAATTTCTCAAAGACTAGTCATCCGATCGGGGTAATTTTGGTACCATAAGTCGACGTTTTGGACCACTTTTTCGGACCGCAACCGTTTTTGGGTTGATAATTTCGGAAAAGAGGAAATTTTTAGAATTTGTTGGTTCGGAGGGTCCAAATTACAGGTAACCCTCCGAGCTCAGAAAATTTTATCAAAACACCTTTTTATCCATTTGGGAAGGTTGACCGTGTCGATCAACCTAGTTTTAACTCAGGTGGACCGCTTTTAGAGTTTTTATAACGGTAACATAACCTTTTTCGTGATTTTTGGGGAACCCTCCGAAGTAACCCTCCGGAGTCAGCTAAACCCCTTAGCAACCCTCCTTAGTGGAAAAATTCCACGAGATCACCCATAGAAGTTAAAACAGCCCATCGTAGAGAACTTAGCTTGTTTCGACGCTTCCTGAAGTTAATTGAAGACCCTTCTGAGTGAGGCTCAGAAATTTGAAAATTTTGGAGGTACCCTCCGAAGTAACCCTCCGGAGCATATTAAGCATCTTATTGACCCTCCTTAGTGAATTTAGGGGGACCCTCCGAAGTGACTTGGGTGATTAAGGTACCCTCTGAAGTAGGCTAAGTGTCTTAACAACCCTCCGAAGTAACCCTCCGGAGTGTCTTAAACCTTCTAAACAACCTTCCTTGTTAGAAACTTGAGGAAATCTTCCGTGGTGATTTGGGAAACGGAAAAAATCCATTTAATCAAAATCATATTAGGATATTAGGCGCTTATTAGGATCATAAGAGCCCATTTTTGACCCGGAAATTCGTGATCAACTTTGGATTCTAGATCGGGTGTATCAGAAGTACCCGAACAAAAAAATTTTTTTGATTGTGATTTTGGTTGTGCGGTTGCCTTGAGCTAATTAATAAGAAAGTTCGGGCAATCCGGGAACAAATAAAAGAAGACCTCGGTGAGTGTATTAGGCAAATACACACTCACTTGAGAAGAAAAATTGTTCCCTGCTCTCGTGCACTTGGAGCGTTCCGGGTGTGGGGGAGCTTTTTCATAGACTTTAGAAATTTTCGATCAGAGGTTGCCTTGAGCTACTTAATAGGACAGCTCGGGCAATCGCAGGGCACCTAAAAGAAGACCTCGGTGGGTGTATTAGGCAAATACACACCCACTTGAGAAGACTGTGTCCTGGGCTTTGTTCTTTCGGATCGTCCGATTGGGGGAAGTCTTTTTCTTTAAGACTAAGTTTTATTGATCTGTTTCTTGTGCCAGTCGGTCATATTCGGAAGTTTGACCTTGAGAGAAGCAAAAAACACTTGATTTTGGAGTGAAATTTAGTTTTTCAAAATTTCGATTGGAACCTGTCATGCACGATTTTCTCGCGATAACTGAAAATCAGAAAAGAGAAGTCAGAACGTTCGAGTGAAAAACGCGGGAAAGTTGCAAGAGAAATCGGTAGGAAATTGCTATTCGCAATTTCCATCATAGTGAACAAGAGTAGAGCTGTCCCATCTGAAATAGAGGACAGAGTATTCCCGAGAGAACAATTATTTGAGCTGGACCAGAGTGAACCTTCGACGGAAAGGTGGACAACTTGAGTGTCCCAATGGTTCACGAGAAACTATATCCTAGAGTTAAGACTTGTCCTTGTTATTGAAACTGACTAACATTAAAACTCATTTAGTTACATTATTTAATTCTTGAGTTAATTACCGACTGAAGTACTTCCCCTTCTTGAGTGTGCTACAATGTGAGTACTAATTTAAATTTCTCGAGTGTATTTTATGATAGTTATGTTGAGATAAGGCGAGTTTTAGGTTGATCCATCTGAAATGGATCAAAGTTCCACTGTCTAATAAAAAGTAACTTAACGGATTGTTCCAACCCGGTTTTTAATGGCGTTCATGTATTTTGGGTATCTAGAGACCTAAGTATGGGGACGTTTCTAATTCTAGAGTGGGGGGATATTTTAGTAGTAGCCTTTAAGCTGTAACGGGTCGTCGTCTCATGTCACAAGCGAACCGAATTGGCTCCGACTGATTTGAGGTACAAAAACACAAGAGATAGTGTCCCTGACTCTTGAGCCAATGGTTATAGGGCCTATTTTTCTTAAGCCTCATGTGTGACTGCAGTAGACGAATGTTACATAGTGTTTTTATGGCGCTCCTGGGTGTTTACGACATCAAGACTACGGAGTCGAACCCACTTGAGACAGCTTCGGGCTGAATGCCCATTCTAGAGTACCGGCGGTTTGGTTCGACAGGAACGTGCAAACCTTCCGGTTGTACCGTGATAGCTTTTTAAGAAAACTCAAGAAAACTTCCTGGTACGCTCTCCGAACGAGGCTTAGCTAACCGAGTAAAGGGGGGCAACTAGGGGGACAAAAACACGAGCAAAAAGACAAAAAGCGAAACAAAAACCATAAAACGAAAAAAGACAGTGACTTTGACACCAGATTAGTTGGATCAAACCTTTATATTAATTGAATAGTATACCCATACTGTTTTACAAGTTCGATCGTTTCGATCAACCTAGCAATTTAACCCAGTAACCTCAATAAAGAGCCCGAGTGTGGGTCGTTGTCCAGGGTTTTTAGATAGCTTGGAACTTAGCTGGACAACAAGGAGACTTGACTGGAAGAGGTGACCAGCCGAGTGGGAAAGTGGTTCAGGAGCACTTGAGCTGAACCAATAGGAGACTTGACTGGAAGAGGTGACCAGCCGAGTGGGAAAGTGGTTCAGGAGCACTTGAGCTGAACCAATAGGAGACTTGACTGGAAGAGGTGACCAGCCGAGCGGGAAAGTGGTTCAGGAGCACTTGAGCTGAACCAATAGGAGACTTGACTGGAAGAGGTGACCAGCCGAGTGGGAAAGTGGTTCAGGAGCACTTGAGCTGAACCAATAGGAGACTGGACTGGAACAGGTGACCAGTCGAGTGGGAAAGCAGCCAAGAAGGATTTGGCAATTCTAGAGTTCTCAAGTTGGGCAGAACGGGTATCGTTAAAATCCACATTACATTATAGGAGATAAGTGTAAAATAGGATAAGCGACATCCCCCGGTTTTGAGGAACGTTTTTACTTGAGCAGGCCTGGAGACAGGTCTACGGTTTTCTCTTGAGAGGTTTAGCACCCGGCGCTTAAGGTAATTTTAGGCTTAAGAAGGGGGGCTAAAAAGGGGGGAGGTTAGAAGGGGGGCTGGTTAAGTTAGAGGTTGGCGGTTGTAAATTGTAAAAAGGGGGAAATTAGAGTAACTAATTAGTCGACATCGTTGATTTAGTTACATTAGTCATTTACACGCGTTGGTCATAGGAAGCGGATATCCAAAATTGGAATTAGGTTAAGGTAGGTACCCTGGTCGGATCGGTAGGGGGGAACGGACATAGACAGTTTTTGTGATACCCCATAAGATCGCTAGCAGGGGGGAAGGAAACGCGTAGCAATTAGGTACAAGACATTTTTTTCGATAGAATGTAGACATTTGTCACCTTTGAATTTTAGGTGGGCTCATCTTTCTGTTTTTATTACTTTTTCTTGCTTAGATTTTTGTTGCATTTTGGTGAGGATTTGTGTTAAAATTTTGTACGAACAGGTGATCACAAGATACCTGCACACAGGTTTTGGTCTCAAGTTACTTGGAACATTGAAATAGAGGTAGCCAAAAAGAGAAATAAGAAAAAGGGGGGTCAGCATTTGGTTTTTAAGAGAGGATTTTGGGAAAATTTTACTAGAGCTTGAGTGGTGGTACAAGGTACGGCGAATCAAGAAGTCCCCATAACGAAGAGGAAAGAAGTCCCACCACCCAGACACTTGTCAACAGTCTTGGGACAGTGCCGAAGAATTCTTAGGACAGAGCAGTCTGGGGACAGTCTTGGGACAGTACAGTCTTAGGACAGTGGTCTTGGGACAGGGTCTTGGGACAGGGTCTTGGGACAGGGTCTTGGGACAAGGGTCTTGGGACAGGGTCTTGGGACAAGGTCTTGGGACAAGGTCTTGGGACAAGGGTCTTGGGACAGGGTCTTGGGACAGGGTCTTGGGACAAGGTCTTGGGACAGGGTCTTGGGACAAGGTCTTGGGACAGGGTCTTGGGACAAGGTCTTGGGACAAGGGTCTTGGGACAGGGTCTTGGGACGGGGTCTTGGGACAAGGTCTTGGGACAGGGTCTTGGGACAAGGTCTTGGGACAGGGTCTTGGGACAAGGTCTTGGGACAAGGTCTTGGGACAAGGGTCTTGGGACAAGGGTCTTGGGACAGGGTCTTGGGACAGGGTCTTGGGACAAGGTCTTGGGACAGGGTCTTGGGACAAGGTCTTGGGACAGGGTCTTGGGACAAGGTCTTGGGACAAGGTCTTGGGACAAGGGTCTTGGGACAGGGTCTTGGGACAGGGTCTTGGGATACGGCCGGAAAGTACTGGGACGGTACCGAACAGTCTTGGGACAGGAGAAAGAAGCCTGGGACGGTACAAAGAAGAGTAGGGACGGCAATTGGAAGTCTTGGGACAGTATAAAAATTGAAGTAAAATTACAAGAAGTGTTTTAAGACAGAATTAAGGTAGAACAAGACTAATTGGAACCAGGTACGGTTGAGACCACAAATAAGGAAAGTTTCTCGAAAAGTTAATAAAGAGAACTGAAACAAGGTTTTCACCACGTGTGGGGTCATGCGTGGTGAAAACCTTGTTTCTCGAAAAGTTAATAAAGAGAACTGAAACAAGGTTTTCACCACGTGTGGGGTCATGCGCCACAGGGAGGGGGCGAGGCGCATGACCCCACACAAATCGGACGCGTGTAGAAAAGAGATCGAGACGTTACTAGAGTATGACATGATAGAACCATCCAAGTCACCGTGGGCGTGTGGAGTAGTGATGGCCAAAAAGAAAGGCGACCAGTTGAGGTTTTGTTGTGACTTTCGATACCTGAACTCCGTCACGGTGAAGGATGCCTATCCCATACCTAGGATTGATGAGAGCCTCTCGAAGTTAGGTGATGCAAAATTTTTTACGACTCTCGATTTAGGCTCGGCCTTTTGGCAAGTACCACTAAGGAAGCAGGACAGGGACAAGACAGGGTTTGCCTGCGAGTTGGGTCTGTTTCAATGGAAACGGATGCCGTTTGGACTTTGCAATGCCACAGCCACGTTTCAGCGGTTGATGGCACACGCGCTGATAGGCGTAACGAAGAAGTATGGCAACCTGGTAATGTGCTACGTGGATGACGTGGTAATAGCGACGCCAACACTGGAAGACCACATTGAGAGACTAGACGAAGTGTTTGCATGCATGAAGAGGTCGGGGCTAAAGTGTAAACCATCAAAGTGCGAGATACTCAAGGACTCAATAAAATACTTGGGCAGGATGGTAGACAAGCACGGCATCAGACCTGATACGGACGCCGTGGAAGCAGTCCTGACCTGGAAATCACCGAAGACAGAGCACCAGTTGATGAGCTTCCTGGGTTTCGCTAACTATTATAGAGAGTTCATCAAAGGCTATGCAGACAAGGTATACCCGATGCAACAATTAATGAGACACAAGGGCAAGAAGTTCACGTGGAACAACGCAGCAGAAGAGTCATTCCAGAGGATAAAGAAAGAGCTATGTGAGGCACCAGTACTGGGTATGCCGACTGAGAAAGGGATGTACGTGCTGGACACCGATGCGTCGGTAGTCGCGATTTCTGGGATTCTCCACCAAGAACAAGAATGGAATGGGAAGACAGTCTTGAGACCAATAGCGTACGGGAGCAAAGTCCTGAGTGACACGGAAATGAAGTACGGAGCACCGAAAGCTGAGATGTTCGCGGTGGTTACCTTTGTCGAGAAATACAGGGCATACCTGGGCAGTGAGCCAATCAAGTTGCGAGTCGACAACAGAGCACTGAGCTGGCTGAAAACGTACTCAATGGACCAAAGTTACATTGGGAGGTGGATAGTTCGCCTGGACGGATACAACATGATAATTGAGCATAGAACGCGAGATAAACATCAGAATGCCGACAGCTTGAGTAAGAAGACGGAGTTCTATGAGAGACAAGAGCAAAGACAAGCAGACAGACCTGAAATCAAAGATGGCTTCTCATTCATGGACAAGGAAACGTACGACAGTCTTCCACTCACGAGATGGCTGGACAAGTCAGGCAAACCGATAGAAGATCATCCTGAATTGCCTAAAGAGCCTCCAGAGAAGACCATCTTGAGGAAGAGCAAGAGGATTCCGATTGAGATTATACTCAAGTCGAAGATCGTGAAGGAGACGCTCAAGACAAAAAGGCTATGATCTTAACCAGGTGGAAGCAGGAACTGCACAGATAGATGATGACTTAATGAGGTTGCTCGAGAAACTATCAGATGATAAGCCCGTGATCCAGGAGAAGGGTCAAGAGAAACCGGAATTCACTATACTTCGGAGAAAAGAGACAGTGAACGATACTGACTCATCAAGAGGAAGCGTCACTGACAGCAAAGATGTCGTGCGGTCACTAGTTGACAAAATCCCCGAAGACATTCTGGAGCAGACCAAGGTTAGGAAAAAGAAAGTGACGTTCAAGGAAGATACTGAACACCTGGGACTAGGTCAAGAGTCCGGGGAGTGTTCCAGGTTCACGGAAGAAGGAACCGGAGAAGGAAAATTGTCCGGGGAGCGTGAAGGGTGGGATGAAGACTCGGATGAGAGCAGCGAAAACCAAGACAGTCTGTGCATGATACTGGCGGAAGAGAAGACAAGGCACCACGACAGGGAGTTACAGACGGATCCATCTTCAGGAACATACAACATGGACATACAGGAGATGCGAGGTGGTGAGGAACTTGAGAAAATGGCGGTCGCAAGGAAACCATTCAGGGAACTATCATGCAACTCAAACATCAGAACGAATCTGGTGCCAGAAGATGATATGAAAATCGTGAAAAGGATGATATGCGTGAAACTGAGTGATGACATCCACAACCCTGGGGAGATGAATGGACAAATCAGGGCGCTAAAGGAGCATGTCAAGGCGAGATATAGGCTGTCAGACCTAATAAGAGCCCAGAAGAATGACAAAATGACAAGTAACCTCTCCAAATGGATCCAGTCGGGGGTCAAGGAGAAGGGGGAACTTGAGGAAGACAGCTACAAGATCTTGAGCCAGTTCTACAAAGAAAAGAAAGACTTGCTCTATCACACAGCTGAGGGGGTGGTAGCGTGCAAGAGGAGAGATGAAGAAAAGATATTACACAAACACAATCTCATCATACTACCACAGTTGTACCAGACGGAGGTGCTTTTCAGATCGCACGACCAGATGGGCCACCAGGGGATAGACAAAGTACAACAAAGGATACTTCACAGGTTTGATTGGCCAGGAATGAGAAAAGCTTGCGAGAGATGGGTGAATGCCTGCCTGGCATGTCTCCAGGTAAAAGACCCAAGGAAGATGAAGTTTCCACTCAAGTCCGTTGAGAGCTCGGAGTTCAATGAAGTGGTGCAGATAGACCATCAAAAAATCTGCATGACAGAGTCGGGATACAACCAGATACTGGTTATAATAGATCACTTCACAAAGTTGGCGGAAGCGGTTCCGTGCCAGACAGCCTCGGCCGAAGAGACATGTGATCATCTGATAACGCATTGGATATCGCGGTATGGTTGTCCAATGACTTTCCAGTCGGACAACGGCAAAGCTTTTGTGGGGGACTTGACAAAAGAATTGATGAAGAGATCGCACATTGCTCAAGCACACTCGACGACCTATCATCCGCAGACCAATGGGTTGGTAGAGAGACAAAACAGGACACTGGTCAACATGTTAAGAGTGTACTGCTCAAGATACATGACGGACTGGGACAAATACCTGCCACAGGTAGTAGGAGCCTACAACAGTACACAGCACTCAACTACGGGCATCAGTCCTTTCATGATGTTGACGGGCAGGGAGAGAGCAATGCCTCTGACATTCTTTTACCCGGAATACGAAGGGAAAAGGACGTCGCCTCAGGCATACGTGAAAGAAGCGATCAAAAGACAACAGGAGTTGAACGAGCTATGCAGGAGGAACACGGCGCAAGCGCAAATGAGGCAACGCAGGAAATACGACGAAAAAATATTACGAGCAAAGCCATATGAAGTGGGCCAATACGTGTGGGTCTTCCAAAATGTCATACCGCCCAAGGGAACAAAGAAAGTACTCAAGAAGTGGAGGGGACCATTCATGATAACGGAGGTTCATCAACAAGGACGGTTCTATTGCTTGAGTACTGGGCGAGCGGCACATTATGAAAATCTGAAGCCTCACGTCCCGTCCCCAGAGGATTGGTGCATACCGAAGGACATGGAGGGTCTTGAGTACCTGGTGGTAGAGCCAGCGTGTGAAGTGAATGAGAAAGGCACTAGAGAGAAAAATGATGGTAATGAGAACTTGAGTTTGGACGACAATGAAAAGATAGGAGTGGAGTCTGATGCAGGATCATTTGTAGAAGAAGACTGGAACGACCCGGAGCAAGACGAGGTGCCGAAATGGATGGAACCGGATCGAACAACACCACCGGAAACCAGGACTGGCAATCGTAAACGCACAGGCATGAGGTACAACAGGTACGGGGATGACTTCTTGATCGATAAGATACAGCCAGACAAATTGGGCGAGGAATTACTGAAGGCAGGCGAACTGGAAGCCGGAGAGAAATGGCAGGTCATTGATGATGGTGGTCATTATCCGCAGGATGATTACTCGACGCCAGAAGTAGAAACGGATCTCGAACAGAGTGAGATAGAGAGGAGGGAGAACACGAACTTGAGGATTCTAGAGTGGATGCGTGATGTCAAAGACGAGAGCCGCGAAGGACAAAGCATTCAGCAAGTCGATGTATCAGCAGCAAATTACATGAAGACAGAAGACCCTCTTTTCGGATGGACGGCAACGGACAGGCCACTACGCGTTCCTCAGGACAATTCAAACCCGACAACATCGACGGGGACGTCGATAAATATTTTTGTCCGGGGAGTGGGGGTAGGACTTACCCACACCGAAAATTTGATGATAAAGAAGCTCAAGGAAGTGAGAGAAACGAGTGAATTGGAACTGGAGGAAGAAGAGCCAGAGCCTACTATAGGTCGGAATTTCAAAACGAAATTCGAAATACCCAATGAATACTCGGAGAAAATCATGATAACGGATAGCGACTTCATCCTGTCAAACAGGACCAGCGCGATCTGCATCACGGCGGACATGAGTTTCAAATCAAGATTGGAAGCTGACTTCAAAAGAGAGTACCAGAATGTAGAGTTTCTGTTCAGACAGAGACCAGGACTGGGAGGGATGGCAGCGCTTCCACCGTCAGTGGCACAAGTCCCGGGCAAATATCTGTGCTTTCTAGTGACGAGGGTCAATGACAGGAACACAATTGAACCCGAACACGTGATATTGGCACTAACAAGATTAGGAGACTTCATGATTGAAAGAGGGATAACAGAGGTCTCAATGCCGGTGTATGACCCAAACAGGGGCAAACTGAGCCCGAGGGAATTGTACGCTATCCTACATGTGGTCTTTGCAGAAACTGAGATAATGGTGTATCTCCATAAGAAGTATTACTTGAGCATCGCCTGAGTCGGGTACATGGGGGTATCGAGTCGGGTGTGAGGGAGGAGTCTTGAGTCAGGTACTGGGGTGCGGCGCAGGTAAAGGGATCTTAAGATATGATTGGCATGACAATTAAATTTTAAAACGAGTTAACGGTGCTAAAACATAAAATGAATCTGCATGCTTTTAAGGGAATCCCAATTGAATTGTTTTAAGTGATATGAGAATGATAAGATTTTAACCATACTGGTAAAAGGGGGGTCTCTAGGTTAGGAACATGACATGTCAAGTTTCAATATGCTTTCTGTTTTCAGATCAAGTTTGAAAAACAAAGTTGAAAATCCAACTATACTCAAGCGAGAAACAGAGAGAGAAACCTTGATTGAACTCGCGATAATCGGCACTTACGGCAAGTATTTGCAAGGGAACATTTCGAGAGAATTCTTGAGTTGGGTAACACTTGAGTCGGTAAGGTAATTCTTGAGCTGGTAAGGTAATTCTTGAGCTGGTTAACACATACCTGTATACATCCCGAAGTCACGAAGAATGGCAGACCGATTATGGAAATCCGTGCCCGCGGCCCTGAAGAAGCCCACTCTTGATGAGCTGTACAGACGCCTGAGGGACTTGGACTACACCCAAATAGACGAGAGAATGGCGGTGATGCTGAATGCCATCCTCCAGTTGGAGGACCAGGGTGAGTGCAGGGAGTCTGCAACGGAGGCTGTCTTGATGATCGGCTACACCACCGAGGGAATATCGAACCAAGAACAGACCAGATGGTTGTCTTGGAATGTGGATGGAGGAGTAAAGGGTTTTGACTTGGCAAGGAATCCTGGCCTGAATAACATTACCGAATATGGCGCAGGGGAATTCCCACTACCGACTAGGCCAACAGTAAGATCCACAAGCCAGAGCTCGAGTAGGGTTCCATCGATGTCACGAACGCAACAGACGACCGAGGCATATCCGGATCTAGGTGTTCTAAAGAAAGAGCTCGAGAAGACGCAGAAGGAAAGGAATAAGGCGAACCTCGATCGGGATCAGGCAAAGCTGGATCGGGAGAAGGTTCAGCTGGAAAGGGACCAGGCGGTCAACGAGCGAGACCAGGCTCTGAGGTTGCTTGAGATGCTAAAAGCTGAACATCAACAGGAGTTAAGGGTGCGGGAGAACGCCGCAAATCGTGATCAACTGAGGTCGGAATTGGACAGAATAGAAGAACGACAACGCGAGCTTGATGCACAGAAGGGAGCCTGGCCAGAAGAAAGGATGCCACGTGTTTCTTGAGATGGATAATGTCGATGATGTCTGATAACACCATCCTGGCATGCCAACAGAGAGCAAGCGTAAGCAAAACCATGGAAAAAAGAGTCTCAACGGTCATCTTGAACGTGTATCAGAGCACAGGAATAGAAAAGGAAGAGGGTTCCAGACTATCCCTAGAGAACCATAGGAAGCTAGACGAGGTACGGAGGTTTTATAATAAGAAGTTCGAAGAAGAACATGATGTTCACCGTAACCTGGCCTCGTCAGAGCAGTACTCGAGAATCAGCGAGAAGGGGGAATACCAATATGTGTCTGGAGTGATGGGAATGGCCTACAACCCCTTCTTAGACTCGGAAGCTGGAGGCGCCCACAGGAACCATGAGGTAGCGGAGCTACTGAAGTTTTGGACAGAAAGAATAATGGAAATAGACGCGGTGGAAAAAGAGGGGCCGAGCCTGGGCCTGATTCTTGAGAAAACACCAGAGGTGGTGAGCATACCGCGTTCAAACAAGAGAGTTGAAGTGAACATGGGCGATGGAAATGGCTTGTTAACCACGAACTTGGGAGTGGTATGGAAGCAATTAAGACCCTCCTGGTGTCCACATCCCCACGCGAGTCTGATCGAGGAAACCACCGAGCGAGTGAGGTTAGCACCAACGGAAGATGAAGATCTGGCAAAGTTGAGTGTGCTGCATAAGCTAATTTCACCTCAGATGCAAGAGCCAAGCGAAAAGACTAGTAATCCCGGGTCAGCAAAGAAATTGGAGCCGGGTAGCTGTCTGGATTCAACGTGTGGAAACGGAGAGCACACCTGCGATGGACGGTCATGCGTTAGAATACTGTCATTTCAAAAAGAAGACCTGGTCACTTGGTTCGAAGACATAACAGAAAGGGAGAAAAGTGAAGTGCAAATAGTAGCGGAGTGTTACGCGAGAACCACGGTGAATATAGCGACAGCTCTCGGATTCTTCTCGAGAATGTGTAGTCTGCAGTCACCGGAAAGACTAGAATCTGAACATCATTTAGTGACGGCGTTGAGCGTAGAATCATGGCCCGGGGTGTTGCAGGTGACTCAAAAACACATCCGGAGCTGGAAGGTTGGTCTCGAGGCGGAAATGGGATTTCCCATGAGCGAAGCTTATGGCTTGCCATTGAACGCGAAATCGCTGATAGGGTCAATGATGGCCAACTTGTGCGGAAGTCACTACCCACTGCACATGGTGATGGTGGAAGCATCCAGCCAGAGAGTACTGGTGGACAAGGCCTTCTCAGTGCCCAAGTGCGTGAGGTTGGCTCGGATATCGCATCACTCGCACAAGTTGTTGAGAAAAATCAGAGGGACAGTACCAAAAGAATTGAGAGATGACTTGAGTGAAATCTGGGGAGAAGAACTTTTGAAGTTGGAGAGAGAGAACACAAGCGATCACGAGAGACAAAACGTGATCGGAAAACCTGTGGGAAGTGCTCCAAACCTGGAAGATAACGACACGATGCATGAGAAAATGATGGAGCTTGAGCCTCTCTTGGAAGCCTCGGGGGAGCGTAACCTCAGGAGCATTGAAATCACCCATGGAGAATGCCCATGCCACTGTTTAGCGCAAACGGTGTGGTATCCAGATCACAAGAACCTTTGCCTGGTGTGGGATATGGAAGAAATCCGGTCGATCGGACTACCGGATCACCAACAGAAGGTGACGATCTTGGTAGTGAGTACGATCTTGGCTCTGAGATGGATAGAAGAGAATATAACGAAGTATCGGGAAGCGGGGACGCCAACGGCAGAGTCAATATACGCGATAGACTACAGTAGGAGACTCGAGTTGTTTGAGACTGCGTGCAAGGTATTCGCCATACCAACGGAAGTCAGACATGTCTGGAGCCGTTTGAGGTACTTCCCATGGTTTCGGGCGACGCTGACGTCCTGGTTGTACATGACAACGAAAGATCACATGAGAAAACATCGAAAGGAGTATCGACAGTTCCAGGCCGAGATTGGGCCGGAAGCTTTCAAGAGACCCCTGTTAACCCATCGTAATGCAATCACGACAGGATGGAAGAGAGTGGGTAAAATGTCTAGAGACAATACCAAGGCGAGGGAATCGATACTAGAGGAGGACCTGGCGAAGAACGTGAGCTTGAGCCTGCACAACTCCTTTTGTTTGAACCGGGAATCTAGGGTTAAGGCACTACCCAACCAAGCAAAGAGGTTGCAAGAGCAAAGAGAATGGATGCGATCCTACGAGCAGCTGAAGGCTTGGGAGGAGATTGTGATTAGCTCCGATGATGAAGAGGAACTGTTGAGACAGTTTGCCGTATCTAGTACTTCAGGGTGCAGTACCTCCAAGGCGAAGAGTGCGAGATGAGCAGGTGGCTCGAATGGATCTTGAGTCTTGAGAGGGAAAAGGGGGCTTGAGCGTGGATCCGTGTGAAACTTGGATTCACGAAAAAGAAGTTTTAACAAAGCAAATATTGTTATTAATATACTATATTTATTATATAAATCAAAATGCTGCATGACAATTTCCTGATTGAATAAGACAAAAGAAATTTTAAATGATTGGCTTGGAAAGCAAGAATTCAAGGGTGCAGGTGTGTGCAGATTTTGATTGCTGTTTAGCGATAGTGTGAAAATTTTACATGGCTGTGAATTTTGGGGTGTAGATAAGCTTAAGTCTGCTGCAAACTTCTGTAAATGACGACTGGCACTGTATCTTGAGTAACACTCGGTTTTCTGGGACTCACTGGCAGAAGACAGCACGCGATGAGGACATCGATCTCGAGTCCGGGGAGTATGTGCCAGTCGGTCATATTCGGAAGTTTGACCTTGAGAGAAGCAAAAAACACTTGATTTTGGAGTGAAATTTAGTTTTTCAAAATTTCGAATGGAACCTGTCATGCACGATTTTCTCGCGATAACTGAAAATCAGAAAAGAGAAGTCAGAACGTTCGAGTGAAAAACGCGGGAAAGTTGCAAGAGAAATCGGTAGGAAATTGCTATTCGCAATTTCCATCATAGTGAACAAGAGTAGAGCTGTCCCATCTGAAATAGAGGACAGAGTATTCCCGAGAGAACAATTATTTGAGCTGGACCAGAGTGAACCTTCGACGGAAAGGTGGACAACTTGAGCGTCCCAATGGTTCACGAGAAACTATATCCTAGAGTTAAGACTTGTCCTTGTTATTGAAACTGACTAACATTAAAACTCATTTAGTTACATTATTTAATTCTTGAGTTAATTACCGACTGAAGTACTTCCCCTTCTTGAGTGTGCTACAATGTGAGTACTAATTTAAATTTCTCGAGTGTATTTTATGATAGCTATGTTGAGATAAGGCGAGTTTTAGGTTGATCCATCTGAAATGGATCAAAGTTCCACTGTCTAATAAAAAGTAACTTAACGGATTGTTCCAACCCGGTTTTTAATGGCGTTCATGTATTTTGGGTATCTAGAGACCTAAGTATGGGGACGTTTCTAATTCTAGAGTGGGGGGATATTTTAGTAGTAGCCTTTAAGCTGTAACGGGTCGTCGTCTCATGTCACAAGCGAACCGAATTGGCTCCGACTGATTTGAGGTACAAAAACACAAGAGATAGTGTCCCTGACTCTTGAGCCAATGGTTATAGGGCCTATTTTTCTTAAGCCTCATGTGTGACTGCAGTAGACGAATGTTACATCTGAATCATCACTGCTTTTTATCAAAGATTGTTTAACTTTAACAAAGCAGTGACTTGATAAATTGTGTGGCGACAAATTGATACTGACAAAAGGTCGCTGTCACCTGTAGGATATTCTTATCTGATTATCTATTGTGTTTTGTGTGTTGATTATATCTTGTGAAAATCTTGTGATACTGTTATACTATACGACAGGGTTGAGTTAGCATTATATCAATACTGAGCAGGCCCTGTGTGTGTGTAATTCTAGCAGAGTCACTAAGATTGTCATTGAGAAACCTAAGAGATTGATACTGACTTTTTGACATACGAATATTGTTTTTTTTTTGTGTGTCACAAAGTATGCAGCGCAGGGACTCGTTAGGCTCGACTACTAAGATTCCCAGGCTGAGCAAGGGCAGCACGCAAAAATTTAAAACTAGGCGTAGCCAGTCCTCGTTTAGCAGCGCCTCCGACGTGTTTGCTGAAAACGAATCGACTAAAGGTCAACCTGATCTTTCAGTGAGCGGAATGAGATTGAGGAGCGAGAAAAACCTCGATGGCGATCAAAGGCGGAGCGCCGAAGCCGGAACCGCGAGCGAAACGCTTGTGGACCCCTTTGACGAGGGAGAACAGACGCTCATTCGACCCGACTTTGAGCCGAGCGAGGACCTCGAGCGGGAGGAAGTCGAGAGGACAGAGGAGACCTCGGAGCGTTCCGAGGTCGAGCCGCGAGAGGAAGTATTATTCAAGGGGATGTCCAAATCGGAGACCAAAAGTCACAGGTGGAGGGGAGAATACTCACATTCGGCTAGTACCCACTCATCTCTGGCCAAGCAGAGCAACAACGCGATGATGTCGAGTATAAGCCCGAGTGAAGAACAAACGGGTTCGAAGGCCAAGAAGAGTTGGAAGTCTTTGTACGACGAACGCATGGCGTCACTACCAACTGTAGGTTTGACTTCCAGTGATGACTACCCGGAAATAACCCATCCGGATGTGAACTTCACACCGTGCCCAAGGAACGATATGAGCAGGAAGGCGTCGTCAACCTCGCCGACCAGGCCCATGTCAGATGGGATAACGATGGGAGCGTCATCAACCTTCGACAGATTAGTGACGTCGATGAGCAAGCAAAAAGGCGGTGCGTCATCAAGCACCAGGCTGCAGCCGCAGTTGACCTCATCTTCTCTGGGACTAACCCCGTCATTTGGGGCCACTGGCGACATAAGTGACATGTTCGCTGGCGTAATGAATGGTCTAGATGAACTGAGGCGGGACATGACTAAAAGAATAGATCAGGTTGATGAGAGAGCTCACAAAGGTCAAGAGAATCTGAGAGACGAACTAACGCATGTGAAGTCGCAGGCGAGGGTTGATCAGGCTCAGTTGATTCGCAACACCGATCAATGCCTGGCGGAGAGCCTGGCACAGGCAAACAAGGAGTCATACGAAAGAGAGGCTAGGATGACCAGGGAGATCGAACGATTGTTGAACGATCATGATAGTACCTACGCCCACACGATGACTAGCCTGGAGAAAAGGTTAGATGCAAAGTCTGACTTAATGATGCGGAAGCTTGACGCGATCCTGAATGGGAGCAATTGGCAGGAGCGTTCCAACCCAAGGGAGCGCTCACGCCATGCAAATGATGGAGATGGTACGGGCAGCAATGCCAGAGCCCAGCAAGGCTCGAGAACGAACTACGAACCCAGAAACAAGGAGCGGCCAAGGGGAGCCCCGTCGAGGCCTGGCTGGACGAATCCAGTTCCGCCGGAGGCAGATGCCACCCCGGAGACAAGGTTGCCAACTGTGCCACAAGTCAGTTCAGTACCAGATCTGACTACGGTCTCACAGGACACAACGATGTATGCCTCGATGTTTGAGCCTCTTAACAGATCTCTCGAAACATTCATCACTAAGCTCTCGAAGTCTACCGAGAGAGGAGAGAGGTCAAGAAGGACACTGAAAAAGCCGAAGTCATATAAAGACGAGTCAGACGGCTGCATTGATACTTGGATAGAGGTGATGAAGTTACACTTTGAGGAAGAGAATCTCTCCAAGAAGCAAGAGTGCAGCGCGCTGACGAGCAATCTGGAGGGTACTGCATTAAGTTGTGTTATGGCGAAAAGAGCCAATGAGAGAGACAGCGCTCGCAAGATATTCGATATCCTGCTGAATCGTTTCGGCTCTGGAGTACAAGGGCACCAGGCTATGGTGAAGTTCGAGAATTTTTGGACGACCTTGAATTGCTTAGGAGGAGAAGCAACCCAGATGAGAAAATATCCGAGCGAAACTTGGCGATTGCTTCGAAGTTCATGGACGGAATAAGGAGTGAGGAGTTGAAGACGATGTTGGCCACTCACTTCACCCTGTCGCTTGACCAGGTACCCACGCCCGACGACTTGCGTATGAAGTTACGCGAATATTTACTCATAAAACTGAGGGCGCAAAACCGTTACAGCAATTATGGCAACTATAGCGGGACAAACACTGGTGCGAATTCCAGTTGGTACAAACCTCGCGATGACATGGATAAGAGGAGGTCGTGTGCGAATTGTGGTTCGATGGACCATCACGTTTCCGCGTGTTCTGCATACAAACAGAACATGAAGGCCATAGGCTACTTTCTCGAGGACGCCGACGCGACCGACGAGGATCATGAAGAGAACGTCAGAGGGCTCATCATGAAATATGGTCCGAGGTGTTTCTTCTGTAATTTGGAGGGACACTTCAAGTCGGATTGTACTCAATTTTGGGATGCAGTAGCGGACGCGAAACATCCCCGCCACGAAGAGGCGCTTTCGGGTGTCAAGGCCAGTCGAGCACGTCTGATGAACGAGGCTGAATCTCGGAGAAAGGAGACGACACCGAGCACCTTCACGACCAAAAAGGTTAAGACATGGCCTGACGAGGTGGTAGCCTCGAACCTCGAAGCAGAGTCGTCTAGCCCACTCAAGGTGGATTACGGCCTGGCGGCAAGGACAGCGCTGCAGAATGTCAAACAGGACCTAGCCACGAAAGAAGTGGAGCAATCGGTAAGGTCGGAGCTGGAGAGCACAGATCTTCGGGAAAGTTTTAATGTTCTGGGTAAAACGACAAAAGTAGAAGACAAAGAGGAACCCAGGAAACAGGGACTAAAACTGAACGTTATATCTGGTAAGACTTTCGGCATGACGAAGGAGGGGAACAAAATAATGTCCATCATCTCAGTCGCAGGGCACCAGGTGGTCAAGAACTTGAGTGAACCATCTGAGATTACACTAGTCCACCTGGACATCTATGCCGACTACCTGAAGGAGAAAGATCCCAAACTGGACTCCAGGGCAGTGCGAGCGCTGCTCACAACGGGAGGTCCGAGGCTGATGAAAGTGGACGGACATTATATCGATGTCCATGGCCCTTACCCGATCCTAATGAATGCGGATGGCATCAATATCTACACGAAAGCTCACATAACTGATGCGAACGATCAGATTGGCCGGATATACATTGGTCAAGAGGAGCTGAAGGTTAGACGGATCGGACACAACGCGATGCTCGAACAAGATGCGGTGCACATAGGTTGCGAGGCCGATCTGGCCGCACACGTTCTGGACGTGCAAGGCAGACAACTCTCAGTAAAGGGACTGCTAGACACGGGAGCAGTGGTTAGTGTCATGCCAGTCAAAACTTGGACCAACATGGGTTTCGAGAGGTCGGATCTCATACCGACAAACATCAGGTTGGCAGCGGCCAATCAGGGAGCGATCTATGTGACTGGACGAACCCCGATCATTTCACTGCAGCTCGGAGGAAGACATCTTTGGATGAGCTTCCTAGTAGTGGAGAATTTGGACGAATCCGATCAGTTCATCTTAGGAAGGGATTTCGTTCGCAACTTTGACGTCACGATCGATCTCAATGACGGGTTGATTAGGATCAAGGATCCTGAGAGAAAGTATGAAAAGAGACCCCTTAATAAGATCTTAATTAATCAGGCCAAGGTGCCGATTTTTCTGGATCGAAAAGTTAGATTAAAACCAAACCAAGCCGTAGTAGCGACGTTTAGGATGAGGAACTTGAATGAACTCAGCAATGACAGACAGGTGTGTCTGGTACCAAATCCAAACAGTAAAAGCTCGGCTATTTTAGGAAGAAGCTTCTCACTCACTCAGAGCGGACTATGTGTGAGTGTGTTATTGAACACAGAAGCAACAACAGTGACAATACAGAGGGGAAAGAAACTTGGCTACGCTTTGCCTCTGAACACAGACTTTCAGAGTGTGGAGAACTTGAAAAAGTTTGATGTAACTAAATGTCCATTGCATGCGAACCAAGAATGTATAATGAGGAGAGTGAATGAATTGAAATCTTCTAGGAAATTGTTTTCAATGAAGTCGGAAACAGATGATGGGCTGTCTAGTTGTTCCAACTTTCCTGGGAGGCCGACGGAAGCAGAGTTAGCAGCGAATAAACCTGTCTTACCTGAGATAGAACATCTGAAGGGTAAAATATCAGACAAAGAACTAGATTCGCTCAGAGCGGGGCTAAATCGGAACGCAGACGTTTTTTCGAAGCATAAGGCCGACATAGGTTGTTGTAATTTTGTAGAACATGAGATTGAGATAGAAGAGGGCTCGGTACCTCATAGGGAAGGGGCGAGAAGAATGACCCCAAACAAGTCAGAAGCGTGTAGGAAGGAAATCGAGATGTTAATGGAGTACGACATGATCGAGCCGTCGAAGTCCCCATGGGCTTGTGGTGTGGTCATGGCGAAAAAGAAAGGGGGACAACTCAGATTTTGTTGTGATTTCCGTTATCTGAACGCAGTGACTATAAAGGACGCATACCCGATTCCCCGCATCGATGAGAGCCTATCCAAGCTGGGAGACGCTAAGTTCTTCACGACGTTGGATTTGGGCTCAGCATTCTGGCAAGTGCCACTCAGATAGCAAGATCGAGAGAAAACAGGTTTCGCGTGTGAGCTGGGACTGTTCCAGTGGAAGAGGATGCCATTCGGATTGTGCAACGCGACGGCCACATTCCAGCGACTGATGGCTCAGGCACTCACGAGCGTCACTAAGAAGTATGGGAATCTCATCATGTGTTATGTCGATGATGTAGTGATTGCAACACCAACCTTAGAAGACCACATAGAGAGGTTGGAGGAGGTGTTTTCTTGCATGAAGCAGGCGGGTCTGAAATGCAAACCCTCTAAGTGTGAAATCCTCAGGGATTCCATAAAGTATCTGGGCCGCCTGGTTGACAAACATGGAGTGAGACCAGATCCCGAAGCGGTTGAAGCGGTGCTGACCTGGAAGGCACCTAAAACAGATACACAGCTGATGAGTTTTCTTGGATTCGCAAATTATTATCGGGAGTTCATCAAGGGGTATGCTGACAAAATATACCCCATGCTGAGGTTGATGAGAAACAAGGGCAAAAAGTTCACCTGGACTGATGAGGCGCAAGTTTCATTTGAAAACATCAAACGTGAACTTTGCGAGGCACCGGTCCTCGGCATGCCGACAGAGAAGGGGATGTTCGTGCTGGACACGGATGCATCAGTGGTTGCGATATCGGGCATACTTCACCAGGAGCAGGAGTGGAACGGGAGAACGGTTCTTCGTCCGATAGCCTACGGGAGTAAAGTCCTGAGTGATACTGAAATGAAGTACGGCGCACCAAAAGCGGAGATGTTTGCGGTGATCACTTTCGTGGAAAAATACAGGGCCTACTTGGGGAGTGCTCCCTTCAAGTTACGTGTGGATAATCGTGCCCTTGCCTGGCTGAAAACCTATTCGATGGACCAAAGTTATATTGGTCGTTGGATCGTGCGCCTGGATGGATACCACATAATCAGAACGCAGATAGCCTCAGTAAAAAGACAGAATTTTATGAGCGCCTCGAGGATAAACAGGCTAACCAATCAGAGATCAAAGACGGGTTTTCCTTTCTGGACAAAGAAACCTACGACAAACTGCCACTTACTAAGTGGTTAGACAAGTCAGGGCATCCTATACCCGGACACCTTGACCTTCCAGTGGAGACGGCCGCGGAGATAAAGCTTTTAGCCAGAGGCGAGCCCGTTCCGTTGGATCTGCTAGTTCGATCCAACTTGGTGCAGCAAGAACTTACCAGATTAGGTATAAACAGCATGGCTCTATTGAACAGGACGGTGAACGTGGCGCCGGACGTCATGGGAAAGCTCCGTGATTTGTTGGACAGGGAAGTGGATAGGCATGATCGTGAATGGATGGAGACTATGCAGCGGTTGACTGTCACCGAGAGAACAGAGAAGAGGCCAGTGTCCATTCGCAGCCGAGGCGTTGAACGGGATTGCAGGTCGATTGTCAACCAGCTGGTGAGCTCGATGCCGAAGGAGGTCTTGTTGAGAACTTCGTTCACTGAATATGGAACACTGAATCAGAACCAAACTACTGAGGAAGTCAGGATCAGGTCGAAATCTAGCTTCACGAGGAGAGTGCATTTCACGGATGCAAAAGAAGAATACGAGCCGAGCCCAGATTGTTCGACCGTGGACGAGACAATGTCCGGGGAGTCTGATACCTTCGAGCCAGTCAAGGACGACTCGTCTGAGGAGTCAAACACCTTTGAGCCCGTGCAGGACGACTTGTCCGGGGAGAGGTTGACGAGACCACCTAGGGACAGAATTTTGTCCGGGGAGTCGAGAAACATCTCAGACAACTTGGAACATGATGTTGAGGAATCAGTCGACTCAAGTGTTGACTCGAGGCCCCAGTCCTGGGACAACACGTCTGAAACAACTTCCAATTCCGATATGTCAGAGATCGCAATCCACTCCTTATTGGTAGACTGGAAGCAGCGTGGGCTGGACCGAGAAACACATCAGGATCCAGACAGGGACAGATACACCTCAGATGAAGAGGGCACTGTGGTAGATAAGGCCGCAGACGAGCTCGAGCTGATAGCAGTTTCGAAACGCCCAACCAGATTGCTGCCACATGGTACGGTCGTCCGTACCAATCTGGAACCATCTGTGCAGGAAGCTACGCCTTTGAAAAAGATATGGTGTGTCAAGTTGATGGACGATGCTCATGCTCCGGAGATATTGAGTGGGCAAATGAACGTGGTAAAGACGTATTTGAAAGCCAGGTACAGGCTGTCGGATCTCCTAAGGGCTCAACGAAATGATAGAATGACGAGCAGTCTGAAGAGATGGATCGAGAATGGAGCACCTGACAAGGGAGACTTGGAAGAAGACAGCTACAAGATCTTGAAGCAATTCTACCTGAAGCGGAACGACTTGTTGTACCTGAATAAGGACGGAATCGTTGCCTGCAAGCGAAAAGAGGAGGACAAGGTCCTCTATAAATACAATTCAATAGTGTTACCACAGTTGTACCAGACCGAATTGCTCTTTCGCTCACATGATCAGATGGGCCATCAAGGCGTGGACAAAGTGTATAACAGGATACAGAAAAGATTCGAATGGCCGGGATTGAAAAAGGCTTGTGAGAAGTGGATTGCCGCATGCCTGTCATGTCAGCAGGCGAAGGATCCCAGGAAACTAAGGTTCCCCCTACAGTCAATAGAGTCGTCAGGTTTCAACGAAGTGGTGCAAATTGATCATCAGAAAATCTGCATGACAGCAACGGGCTATAATCAGGTGCTGGTAATGATCGACCATTTTACGAAGTATGCGGAAGCATCACCCTGCATGACAGCATTGGCGGAAGAAACATGTGATCATTTGATAAATGTGTGGATAGCGAGGCATGGCTGCCCCATCACGTTCCAATCGGACAATGGAAAAGCATTCGTGGGTGATCTCACGAAGGAGTTGATGAAAAGGTCGCAGGTAGCGCAGGCCCACTCAACCACTTATCACCCGCAAACGAATGGCCTAGTCGAGAGGCAAAACCGCACACTGGTATCCATGCTGAGAGTCTACTGCTCGCGTTACATGGATGACTGGGACAAGCACTTGCCGCAAGTGATGGGTGCTTACAACAGCACGGAGCATTCCACCACGGGAATAAGTCCGCACATGATGTTAACGGGTCATGAAAAAGCGCTCCCGTTGACGTTTTTCTACCCTGAATATGAGGGGAAGAGGACAGCACCGCAAACGTACGTGCGGGATGTTATTAGAGGACAGCAGGACCTCAATGACTTATGCAGGAGGAATACGCAACAGGCACAAATTAGACAAAAAAGGAGGTTTGATAAAAGGACAGCTGATGCGAAGGCCTACTCAGTTGGCGACTACGTCTGGGTGTTCCAGGAAGTGGTTCCACCAAAGGGAACCAAGAAATTATTAAAGAAATGGCGTGGTCCATTTCAGATAACAGAAGCGCACCAAGGAGGTCGTTTTTATCGATTGAGCACTGGAACAGCAGCTCATTATGAAAACATCAAACCACACAATGCCTCGTCAGAGGATTGGTGCATCCCAGCGGACATGCAAGAGGGAGACTATTTGATAGTGGATCCTGCTTGTGAAGTGAATGAAAGGGGTACTCGCGACAAAAACGACGGGAATGAGGTGGTGGACGATTGCGACCTACCACTGGACCTCGAGTTGACCGAGCGAGTAGAGGTGGACGATGAAACTCTACCTTATGCCGAGGAAGACTGGGACTGCCCGGAACAAATCGAAATTGACAAAGGAGTACAGCCTGACTTTCCTCTCACTATGGAAACACGCCAGAGCAAGAGAGGAAAAAAGCAGAAGAAATACAATCCGTACGGCGATGATTTCGTCGTGGACAGGCTAGTTATAAGTGATGTCATGGACTCGCTAGTGGGACTGGACGAAGTGGCGATGCTAGAAGAAATCGACTTGGTGAATGATATGGATCAAGATTGGATCGACGATCGATCAGAACCGGAAGTGGAGTTCGAACCAGAAGCGGAACAGACTCATGAGCAAGAACTAACGAACTTGCGCGTACTCGAATGGCTCCATGATCTGCCGACAGATCCAAAAGAGACGATCTTGACGATTCAGGACGTCGATAAAGACGGCATCAAATACATCAGTCATGACAATACCGAGTCCAACTGGGTCGCCCCAGATGGTCCTCTACGTGTTCCACAATCCAACCTCGATCTCCTAGACTTTGGGCGATCGACGGGGACGTCGATGGATTTTTTTGTCCGGGGAGTAGGGGTAGGACTCACCCACACCGAAAATCTGATAATAAAAAAATTGAAATCGGCAAGAGAAAACGGAGAACTAGAGACAGAGGGCGAGAATGCTAAAAAACCACCTTTTGGACGAATCTTTGAATCGTATTTTGATCTACCGAACCATTATTCGAACAATATCGTCATAGCGGACAGCGATTTCATACTCACGGAACGCACGTGCGCCATAGCGATATTCGCGGACGTAAGCTTCAAAACAGCACTAGCGGCTGACTTCAAAAGAGAGTATAAGAATATCGAGTTTTTGTGGAAACAGAGGCCTGGCGTGGAGGGATGATAGCGCTGCCCCCTGTTGCATCACAGATACCAGGGAAATATTTGTGTTTCCTGGTTACCAAGGCCACTGATAGGCAACACGCAGATCCAAAGAGCTTGGTATTGGCCTTGACTCGACTTAGGGATTTTTTGGTTGAGAGAGGAGTGACCTCTCTCTCGTTGCCAGTATATGATCCTAATAGGGGAAAGCTACATCCGAGAGAATCGTACGCACTTGTACACGTGATATTTTCAGAGACTGACATAGAAGTTAACTTACATAAAAAATACTATCTGAGCATATGCTAAGAATTGCGCTCGGCGATAAGTGGTTTTTATTAAGTTACTCGATAAGAATGAGAGTCAAGTTTTAGATTAGGTTAGGTTTTAGGTACAGTATTAGGGATTATGTTTTTATGTGATAGTATAGGCGTGTGATGTTCTTGTGTTTATGTGTTATGTTATGATATGTTTTATGTTTTGTGTCATAAAAGACCTGGGGTACTCCAGGTCATCAAGGTGACAGCGCACATTCGTGCTACCCTGACAAAGATAAAGGTGGACGATCCACCTTGGTGCTAAATTTTTAAATCAGAATTGAGAAGAGAATTTCAATGGAGAGTTTTAAAGAGTTGCATGATGTTGTATCCAAAAATGATGGTTTTAAGTCGCGACTTGTTTTTTAGATCTTGATTGATCAAAAATTGTTTATTGAATCCATTGAATCGAAACGAGACAGGAAGACACTACACGACAGCAAGAATCAACACGATAAGAAATGGGTGATACGAACAAACTCATGGAATTCCTCTCAGCGAGTCTAGGAGCGACTCTAGACGAGATCTATCAGCGGCTGATCGATTGTGATTTCACACGAGAAGACCCGGGGCTGGCGATGTTTGTGGTCGCGCTCCTCAATGCATTAGGACGCGAGGGTCGAGGGAATCGCCCTACGGAAGTTGTGTTGATGTTGGCCTTCGGTGAGTCCGGGACCGCCGAGAGAGGCCGAAATCGACTGATGAGATGGAGGCGTGGAGAAATGTCTGGCCACGACCTGGCTCGTGAGCCAGGACTAGGCGAACAGAGGGACCACCGGCTAGGTGAGATGCCCTTACCAGTCCAACCGGCGCAGCCACTCATCGGAGCGAAGAGACAACGTGATGGGCCAGGCCCGTCACATTCGGTCGACTCCCCTACAGCTGCTCCTCCTTCGAAGAAAGTGAGGGTGAGTGAAATAGAGATCCAGACGTCGGAGACGATCGAGACGCTGGAAAAGAAGGAGAAAGATCAGAGCGAGCTGTGTGCCAAACTCCAGGAGTATAGAGCAATAGCTCGAGAAAGAGACGAATGGAAGAAGAAATACGAAGATCTACAGGTGGCTTATAAGGAGGATGAAATAAAGCACCTGAAGGAGCTGTATATGGCGAAGGTGAGCCAAGTGTCACCGGAAGTTCTGACGAGCATGAGATCCTCGGAGGGATCCAACGACACACGCCCCGGGACAACAGCCCAGGAGCTGTGTGTATCGAGAGGGCCGGAGGTTCTGGATTTATGTGCATCGAGAGAGCCCGAGGCTCCTCAGCAGACACGACTGTCTGCTTCTAGTCAAAGGTTCACGATACCAGACCCTTCTGACACTTACCTCGCTCCTCAGTTCCAAGAATCGTTCAACCAAGTGGCCAGAGCAACGATGGATGAGATCAGCCGAACCACTGGACGGACATTGGGTAGGATCGTTCCTTCCCAGCGTCGTGATCAGTCATCTAATAGCTCGGAGCGAGCACCCCACACGATAGTGCCCTCGGGGACTGCGCATGGCAGAACCTATCAAAAGTCCCGCGTGGTAGATATTAGGAAGAATCTGATGACACGGCACCAGTTCACGCAAGTAGCTGCGGAGCATCCTCGAGCCTGCCTGAATGACATGAGCTGGAACTCCGCTACGAGCGACCAGGTAATTCCCCCAGGGAGTCGCCACCTGATCATAGGAGACAGTTTGGTGAGGGATCTGAATGAGATCTTCGTCTATGGTCAGACAACCACTTTGTCCTTTGGAGGAGCTTCAGTGGCTCAGGTCATCAAGATGATGGAATTCCAAAGCGAGTATCACCTGGATACGCTGGTGATAATGCTAGGAACTAACGACGTCTCGAGAGCCCCAGTGACTCCCGAGTGCAAGTGGGAGCCTCTGCTGGTATGCCTCCTGAATGAACTGAAGGAGAAGTACAGGTCCAGGTTTGTGGTGCTGTGCACGATACCACAAAACCCGCTGATGGGCACCACAGTGGCAGATTTCATGAATGGCAACGTGAAACGGTGGAACGAATTGATCCGTAATCTGGTTAGAAGCAACCCTGGCGAGTTGCGACTTCTGGATCTCGAAAACACGCTGCGCATGATTGATCACATTGCGCTTACCAGAGATGGGATACATTTCAACACCCAACGAGGGAGACACTGAATGAATGATGTAATTCAGACGCAATTGAGGGAAATGGAGCAGGAATCGAGGGCGACCAGTTCTCTGGCTCGGACCAGCTCAACGACCGGAGGAAGTAGAATAAGGGCAAGCGTGCCCGAATCCCTCGTCAACCGCCTTGGGCCCTTGGCGATGGAGACGGCTGTAGCCGCACCCACCGCTCCGAGCTCAAACGTGAGAGAGAGGCTAGGGACTGCTCCTCCTCCCAGAACACAACCGCTTGAAAGCCGACTCGGCAGATCAGTGGTTCAGAACAGAAATAACTCCCAGACCGTGTCTAGGAGGAACGATCCGCCCGCCACGGCAAACCCTGCTCCAGCAGCAGGACCGTCTACGAACGTCGTGCCTGCGGAGGGAGTTGAACCAGGCAGCCTGCTGCTTTGGAACCGATCAGACCCGAGTAATTGGGGACAGTTTAAGACAGACATGTCCACGAAATTGAACAAGAATACCCTGACGTGTCGGGAGGACGCGATGAGAATGATTGGCGGAGAAAGTCCCACGGTGTCGCGATTGTATCGGGTACCAGGCGTGGATTGGCTGCTAGCAGAACAGGAGCAGTTCAGCTCTACGACTACGCTCCGACATGCAGACTTGAATGGATTGCCTCAGGACAACACCTTTGGACCCTTGAACACGCGATCCCTTACGGACGTCCGACAGAGAGCCCGGGAATTGACGCCACCTGCTCGAAGGGGCAAGTTTCAGGCAGAGAACAAGCCCAATAACAAGCATCATAAGATGTACAGGCAGTTCGCTAAACCACCCGGTCAGACGCCTGGCGAGTATTCAAGGGACTACCCCCGAACGACCACGGTAGATGGAGATGACCAGAGATATGGGAAATTGAAGGCCCCAATAGGCGATGGCCTGTTCGCAGCTTACGATAGATGAAAGCTGCAAAGTATCTGATCGTAGCCAGTTCCGATTATCTCTATACGCCCCGGTCTCTCTTTTGGCCCGACGTGATTTTCTTGACGGCACCTAAATTGGACTGGGGACAGGCAATCGGCATGATGATAAGTGTACGAAGGGTGGTCAGCATGGAGCCGCAGGTGATAGTGGTTGCAGGCTCAAATGATCATCTGCAAAGCAGGGGCTTATTTTCACGTCTGACGGATGGGTCGATCCCGAGCAACGAGGTCATAGGGGAGGCGATAATGACACTGCTCTCGGCGATGGCTGAGGTAGAAGCAGCAGCAAAACAACGCTTCGCCCAAAATGTGGTGAAGGTGATCTTTGCATTGTCCCCAGGGTACGCTGCCTTGCCAGAACCCCTTCAGTTTGTGTACACAATGGTCACAACGATAGCAGAGGGGAGGTTCAACGTAATAATTCCTGCCCCGAACAGAGTAGTGGACTCAGACAATTACTACCCGTCCCGTTCTGAGCTTCCCGCCGTTTGGGCTGACATTTCGAACGCCATACAAGGGCTCAGAGATTGTAGCACAACTCGGTTGGTGCTAGATGAAGTTCTGGGGTTGGAGCTGTCCAACTTTGCCAGATTGCTGAAACTAAGACCAGGGGTGGATGACGATCATCTGTTAATACAACAGGTGGCTGATAATCTCTGGTTCAGACAGATGGATCATGCCGAGAATGAGCAGGGCAGGACAGTCAGGAAGACAATGACATCAGCGGAAGAAGATCTCATGGCAATGGCTTTGCGCACGAAGCCGCACAATAACGTATGGTTGTACTTGTCACCAAGGCTGTGCACCTTGGGTGAGGACGCGTTCGAGCATGCGCCGGCAGTGATAAAGGAGATACATGTGTATCTGAAAAATTTGTTTGATGTCCGGGAGTTAGCTGGGGGCATGATGTTGAAGCTGATGCAGGACGTAAACACGATGTCACTGGACAAGTTCCAAGCTGACGTGCTAGCCACGAGGGCACAATACGAACGATCGGATGCTATCTTGGGTGGAATGGGAGTGGGATGGACGCCATCCTTCCTGTCGACGTGCTATCCTAGGGCATCCAGGAACTTGATCGCGAGTTTTGCCAGAGACATCAGGAAGTTATCGATTGGCCTGGTGTTAGCCTTGTACGTGACATTTGGTCACGAAAATTTCGTGAAGGGGCCGGCGAATCTCTTCACCCAAGCGATGGCAGATTTGAGATTGGATGGACTCCTGACCCTGATTGCCATGACCTACGGTCGACTGGGTGATTTGCTTGTGCTGTTACGTTACCCCGAACAACTACAGGGACCCAGTCGTGAGTTCAATGCACAGTTGGAAACCGCCTCGCTCAAGAAGATGAAAGACTGGAGGACTCTCCTGCTCCAATATCTTTTACAGCAGAACAGAAGCGTCACGGGAGAAGATAAGGTGGCGACGGATGCGAGTGAGTGCAAGCAATATTGTGGCATGCCCTTGCTGACAGATTTGGCAGTCATGATGCGGATCGATCCGTTGGCTCTGATTCACGGACTGCGGGAATTCGTCACGGTGGTGTATGGACCGGTGATGTCCTTCGTGTTCCCGGACGTGCAAGTCCAGGCATACAGGAGTTCGGTGTTATACGTCAACCTGGTCTCAGTCGTGGACTGTTCCGTGCTGAACTGGGTAGAGCAGAGGGAGTTGAGAGGGCTGGCCAGTGACGATAGGCTGTTCGGAAGAATAGCGGAGCCAGGTTGGATGTTGATGGATTTCAACAACCACTTCAAGTGCCGAATGGGCCGTGAGGAACTTTCTCACATCCAGTTCAACCCGAAGCTTTGGAACTTAAGACCAGTAGTGAAGGATACGGGAGCGGCCATGGGAGTGCCACTCTTACCAGAAACCTATGCACACGCTAAAGAGAACCAGCAAGCGTGGCTTTCCGGGTCCAGGCCGCTGCCGGACCAATGCCCTCGATATCCACCGATAAGGAGGATGTTGTTGGGAGTCACATCTCCCATCATTGCCCCTCGCATCGGAGCAGCTCGCGACGCATAGAAGAGAATGTTGAAGTGGAGTGAAGGGATGGAGCCGCGCTTCATCGGCTGGAACGTTGCAGCCGCGCACACGTTTGACTTCTCATTTCCTGATGCTTGGAGCAGGAAAAAGATCAAGGCACTACCTTCTCGAAAAGTGTATTCTCCCACAGATGACTTATCAAGACTGAAGTGGTCAGGAGAAGTGAAAGTAGTGATGATGGAAGTGGCAAAGGAGAGCAGAGGAGGCTCATATATAACAATAGAGGACCTGGCACCACATGGCGAGGAGTCTGTGGAATTCCTGGTGAATGATGAGTTGTTTTATCATGCAGGAGACATGACCGTACCGGCTCGGCCGGACTCGGGCATAGACTCACAACAAGGACCTTCAGGACCCAGGCCGAAACCTGATGCAGGTGATGATGAATTAATGGATCAGGACGATGACGACGACACCGAGGGAAAGACGGGAAAACCGGGTGAGACGGATCTGGGAGCGTTAGAGAGAGACTTGCTAGAATACCGGTTTAGTGAAGACGACGATGGGGAAGTCGATGGGAGTCTATTGCTAATGACGCCATCGTCTTTCATGTCCCCTACAAAGGAGGCGTCGGCCGACTTATCCCCGATAGACCCAATAAGCCAGGCGAGAGAATGCCGAAGCAGGGATCCGCAGAAATTGCTCCATGAGTCACCAAGGAGGAGAAAAATCGAAGAATCAGTGAGGGTATCCTTCCTGAGCACGCTGCCGGAAGAGGAATGGGAGAGATATCAAAGTGAGTTAGAAGGCAAGACAGGGGCAACCTAGAGCCGAGTGAATTTCATGGAAAGATCTTGGGACGTGATAAGGCGATATGGGACGCAGTCCATAATGAAGGTGGGATTGAACCAACCCATCATGCGTGAGGTCCTGGAGAAAATAGTGAATTCCATGGAGTCGGATGTTCTGACCGAGTCAGTAACAGAAGACAGTTCCGATGATCAGCAAGTCGCAAAGAAATTACCTGTCAGACGAACCAGGAAGGGGCTGAAGCAACTAAGAGGGAAAACAGGAAGTCGAGCCATGAACCCGAGAGTGGTGAAGTCGAGAGCCAGCGCAGTGGTGACCTCTCTAACGAGCGCAGGTCGTTCAGGCGAGAGCGGGCAAGGAGATAGTGCAACGCTGACAGGGGGAGAAAAAGAGAATCTGATACCCCCTATGCTCTTGGCAGTTCTGACCACGACTGCCGTAAGATCAAAGAAAACAGCACGAACCCTGGCAGACACTAAATTAGAGATGGAGATTATCAGTCAATGTGGATCTGGAGGACTTGAAGATTACAGGCCCTCGCGGACCAACATAGCCAAGCTGAAGCTGGAAGGACAACTCGACGTGGTCGAGTACAGTCGAGTCACTGTGCCGGAATCAGTCCACATGGGGGATCCAGCAGGAGGTTATGTGGAGATGTTGAAAGCGAGAAACTCAGCGAGAGGGCACCTGATGGCTTGGAGCGAGAAGCGAGCCATGCAGGAATATCTGAAAGAGCTCACGGAGAATTCAAACTTAATTCGACAAGAATACGGCACGGTAATGTCCTCTGAAGCGAACGAAATTGGATTGGAAAGGCTACTAGAAATCTCCTGGAGGGCGGCCCTCCAGAGATACTTCGACGAATCGATGCATGCACCTGCTACGGTGGCAGCATACCTGGCTCATCCTTGCATGAGAACTGATCTGCAAGTACGGTTGGCTTGGTGCCTGATGGGCATCAAGAAGGCGGAGTATGAAGCCAGTAATGATTCGAAATCACGGGAACAGGAGCTGGAGTTGATGGAAGCTCTGCGAGCGTTGATTTCAAAAGACGATTCTGCGATAGCATGGGCTAAGCGTAAGGATGCCCTTTGCTTTGTCAGGTTCGTGGTGGATCGTATCCCCACTCCTGTTTTGGGAGAATGTATAAAGATCATTCGGCAAAAGGGAGTTGATTGCGAAAGGAACTTCCTTAGGGCACTCCTGGAACTGTATCAGGACATGCCGTTGGTTGTACCAAACAAGGAGTCGAATGATATGGAGAGCTATCGCAAGTTGGAAGAGGTGAGAAGATACTCCAACAAAGAATTGAAAGTGAGCCGGGAGTTGATTGAAGCAGTCAAAGGACAAAAAGAGTTTGCAACACTAGGGAAACTGAAGTCGTTCCAATATGTGTCTGGCATACCAGGGATGGCGTATAATCCCTTCGTGAATGAAGAAGCCAGGGAAGCGTACTTCGACCATGAGCAAGTCATAGTACTCAATTTCTGGGTTAAACGTATTAAAGAGACTGGGATGCTGATGGTGGAACAACCCAAGCTTGGAATTATTTTGGAAGAACGAGTAGTCGAGCCCTCGATTCCCGAGCTAAAAGGGCAAGTGAGTTTTGATTGTGGTTCTTGGGACGGTCCCTTGAAAACCAGTCTAGTAGTGATGTGGGAACTCATGAAGCCTTCTTGGTGTCCTCATCCTAACGCCGGTTTAATCTGGGACATGACGGCGGATATCACGTTAGACCTGGATGATGACGCGAGTTTGCATGATCTGGCCATGATACATCATCTGCTGGCCATGAGGTTGACGAAGCGGAAGAGCAACCCATCCACGGAGCTGTCCGAGGAAGGTCCATCGAGCAATTGGTTGAAGCAAGGCACATGCTTGGCTCAACATAGTGGGATGGAAGGACATGTTTGTAACCTGGGACACTGCCTAGTTACGCTGAGCGAGCAGCATCGGCAACTGGCACGATTGTACGGAAGATTGAGCATGTCGGATAAGAGTGGCATGGAGTTGGTCGCGGACTGTCATGGGGTGACGGATGTAAACTTGATCACAGCCTTGGGATTTTGTAGCATGACGAGTTCGATTGAATCGCTTGAGCGCCTGGAGCGTGCCCATGAGCTAGTGACGTCCCTCAGCGTGGAAGTATTCCCTGGAGCATTGCAAACGGAGCAGAAGATCGGAGGCTGGAGAGAAGCACTGGAGAACGAGATGAATCTGAAAGATAGTGAGGCCTATCATAAACCGACTGGTTCAAAATATCTGGTGGGTTCAAACTCCGCACCATATTGCAGTAGTAGATATCCTACACACATGGTGGTGATGGATGCAAGGACACAGCAGGTGTTGATTGACCAACTTTTCACCAAAAGTGCGTAAGGTTGGCCAGAATGTCGGAGAGGTCATATGATTTATTGGCGAAGATCTTTCGGGCAGTCCCGAAGAGATCTGAAGGCGAGTTGCAAGACGTAGTCGGTGAAGAATTTCTGAGATTAAACGAAGGCAATGTGAGTGAGTTCCAGAAACAGAAAGCGAGTGGAGCCTTACCCACTGAATTCCCCACCATAGAAGAGAAAGACGACTTACATAGAATTCTGATGGAGGTGGAACCGTTGCTGGGAGCCTCAGGGTATCGGACCCGAAGGAAAATAGTGAGAACCCATGGGGAGTATCCTTGCCACTGCTTGGCGCAGACGTTGTGGTACCCTAAACGCGGGAATCTGATGCTAGTATGGGACGTGGAGGAGTTATACTCTACGGGGTTGCCCGATCAGAATCAACAGGTGTCAATAGTGGTGGTTAGTGCCATGCTGGCAGTGAGATGGCTGGAGGCTAACGCGGACACAAGTGAACAAGAGACGGCCGTGCCGACTCCTGAACAGCTGAGCAACGTGAAGATGAGTCATGAATTGGATCTTTTCAGAACCACCTGCAAGGTTCTGAGAATACCTAAAGCCATTGAAAGAGTATGGTCAAGGCAAAGATTGATGCCTTGGTTCCGTGCAGGGATGACATCATGGATGTATGAACGCGCGAAGCGTCACATGTCAAGGAACACGGAAGCCTATCAATCTTTCCAGCTAGATATAGGACCAGGAGCCTATAAGAGAGCATTCCTGACGCACAGAAACGCGGTCACCACGGCGGTGAAGCGGGTAGCTGGGGCGCCTTGTGTAACTGAAGGTGAGAAGAAAGAGGTCTTCAGAGCTGACCTAGAACGAAATGTGAGCCTATGTCTTCACAACAGCTTTTGCAGGAACCGGGAGCAAAAGGTTAATGTTGGATTGCTACCTTGTTGCAAACCGAGGCTGTTGGAACAGGAGAGTTGGGGCACGGCCCGCAACTCCATGGACATGCTGGAGAAAGTATTGGAAGACAGCGAAGCTGATGATCAAGATGGAGAAGTGATGGAATGAAGATGAACAAAGAATAGAAGAGAAGGAGAGAAAACTTGATTGTCTTTGTGTGCTAAAACTTGAACCAATCAACCAAGTTTTGATTATTGAACTTGTTAAACTTTTTGTTTTGATTTAGTTTGGTCAAACCAAACTTTGAAAATTGTTACAATTGTTAAATTGTTGAAAAAGAAATTTTAGTTATGACTATTTATGTATGTATATATAGAACATAGGTGAGTATATTTACCTATTTAAACACGATTGAAGTTTTTAACCTGTGTAAGACACAGTTTCACTGTGTGGCAACATGGTAAGATTGAGTAAACTCACTCGAGAAGGGTGGATAACTCAATAACTTTCCTAGCCACAGAGTTTCTTAGTTTTAATATTGAAAGGACCGCATAAATAACTGATTATACTTGGTGAGTGACGATTAAGTTAATTTTAACGGGTGCGTGGCCGTGCCATGTCCCACTTTTTAATCACAAAGAGCGAAAAGAAATTTCATGGCAAGACGACGTAAGTAGTCAGAAAAGAAATTTTATCTAGGACACTCCTCATGGTGCAAATTTTGTGAAAATGTTGAAAGGCAGTGAAATGTAGTACGATGCCATTTGTGAACACGTAGTGAGTTGAGGTGGGGTAGATAAATTTCATTTTCTTATGCGATTTGTAAGATTGATTATAGAAAACTGGATAACTACTTGACGATAACCCGGTGTTATGCGATCAATAGGGACATTGATGGGGACTGTCCGGGGAGTATGTGCCATTCGGCCAGATGGCACAGCGCAACCTTCCGACGAAGCACGAATTAGAGAGAAAAGGCCTTAACAGCAAAAAAGTGCTTGAAAGGAGGGTCGGAATATTCTGGAATATTTATTTGTAAAATTTCGATTTTCAAGTTGGTATTTCTCAGAAATACGAAAAACGGCCATTTTGAGCCAAAAAGTGACGAAAATCAGAACAACGACAGATATGTGAAAAACAGTCGTGCAAGAGACGGAAAATACGAAGCCTCTTATCGTGGCAGCAACGCACGATAAGACCCTTATCAGCGGATATTAGTGGAGAAGGAAGCTTCAGTGGGGAAGGAGTATTCCACGGAACCCTCCCGGGACGCAAATTAGGAGAGATAAGAGCGTTATCGCTGGAATATTACGGGAGCGGAGGCTTGGTCCCCCAGAGACTGTTTATGTGAAGGGACTGTATAAAACTGACTGTATAGCTACTTGGATGTCGTGAAACTTTAATTTAACACCGGTGTAACTTGATATTTTAGAATATGAGTAGCTAGAAAGAGGAAAGGGTCAATCCATCTCCAATGGATTTGATATAGAACTGTCACACAAAAACATATTAAAATAGGTTGTTCGAGCCGTGTTTTTAATGACAATCACGTAGTCTGAGGATCCGAGACTCAGCTATGTGGTTGTGTTCGCATGTAAACGAAAGCTGATCAAAAGTCGTTTGACTGATGGCCTAAAAATGGTAACTTTTACTTAGCCCTAGACAGACCAGAAAATCAACTGGCAAGGTCGAGACGGTGAAAAATGAGTAGAATTAAGGTAACTGACGCCTGCCAGTCGTTAATAGGTACTTTTTCTACGCTCCGTCGCTGTGTAGTATTTGGGCGAATGTTACACTACTACTACTTATTGAATTGTTATTGTTTTTGTTCAGTAGATAAAAATCATCATCTCCATCGAAGATGGCTCAACCCCTTCCCCCAACTCCTAGCTTCTCATCCTAGCAAAATGAATTCAGATGTTAATTAAATTCAAATCAGGACATGACAGGGAAGCTAAATGTTTTCAAGTCGATAAAAGTTTCAGTCCCGAGACCCCTCCGGATTCTTGAATCCGGGTAAATAAGGTCCTTATCTTCTTTCCGGAAGGCTGGTTTTCCACCCTTCGCCGTTGTTCGCAACGGCCTTGCAACTATTGTAGCGACACAATAGTTGCAACTCGGAACGGTCTCTGCTATTCCTGCAATCTGCTGTTGTTTCTCAATCACGACTTCCGTTGTTATCGTCAGCGCAACTAATGTTGTTGTGTTTTTCTTCGACTTTCTGCCAAAATGGCCGTTTCTGACGTTTCTCAGAAATATGACTTCATAATTCGAACTTTTGAAATTTCAAAATACCAGAATATTCTAGCCCTCACCGTTTGGCCAATCGTTCCAATAACGCTCTTATTCCTTCAAAATCGCCAATTCGGAAGGTTCACTACTAAAATTTCGAATACGCTGAATCTGCATTTTGATCCATTCTGGTTGAATGTCACATACTCCCCGGACAGTCCGGTCAATGTCCTCATTGAAACTCGCAATGTTTGTAAAATAGGTACAGTGTCATCGAACAGAATTTACAAAATGCACGAAACTACTTTTATCCACGTCATATCGACTCACTGCAGAATATAATTGGCATCATACTACATCAAAATAGCCTCCAAATTCTTTCATTAATCTGCACATTGAGGATATGACCTAAGATAAAAACATCTTTTCCGACTTCCTATGTCAATGTCCTGATTAAAGACTTTTTCTCTTAGATTTAAAAGGTGTTGGTTTGCAGGACAGTCCTGCCAACCAACAAGCTAAAATTATCCTACTATGCTTCTTCCCTTCGGAATTTTCGCTTGTTATTGTCCTAAATATTAAAACTAAGAAACTCTGTGGTTAGAAAGAACAATGAAACAATCTCCCTCTTCGAGAGATTACCCAAGCCTTTCATGTCAACACAAAGTGATCAGTTCTCCTAGCTGATTAAAAACAATCATGCAGGCTGGAATATTTAAATATACTCCTTCACTCAAGCCTTTCTAAATACATAGTAAGCCAGTGTCTCTAAAGCCACTCAACTAAAATCAAAATGCAAATTTATAAATGCAACAATTTCAAAACTCAACTAAATGTTTCAGTTTTCAATTACAACTTGGTTGCTTGGTTTCTCACTTGAGTTTTTTTTACACATAAAACAATTCTGAGTTTTAATTTTTTCTTCATCACTCCTTTGTTTTCTTCTTTTTTCGTCGTTTAGAAGTTCTAAAACTTCTAAGTTCTTCTAATTTCGTCTCTTTTTGCATCTCGTTTTTCGGCCATTCGTCAATGTTCCATTTCCTCCTCCTGTGATAATGACTCTGCACTCTCAGTTTCTGTATCCTGCAACACGTCGTTAGCTATCCTGACGCTGTTGGAAGCAGTCCTCCAACCTTCTGCTCTTCTACACTCTGTTTGCAACAAGGTAGCGGATCCACGTTAGATTCTCTGTTCCTGCAGAAGCTGTTGTGGAGACACAACATCACATTTCTCTCCAAATCTTCATTCAACATCTCTGTCTTCTCCTTTCCACTACTTTCACTTGTCCTGGAAATTCTTTTCACAGCGGTGGTCACTGCATTCCGATGAGTCACGAGAGCTCGCTTGAAAGCTCCTGCTCCAATTTCCAGCTGATATTCACTGTACACTCTGCCGTGCTTCGACATATGCTTTTTAGCATATTCGTACAACCATGCAGTCATGCTAGCTCTGAACCATGGCATCAATCGTTTTCTGCCCATATCTTCTTCACTTCCATCGGAATTTTCAGAATTTTGCACATTGTCTCAAAAATATCTAAATCTTTTAGACAATCTAATTTCCGCAACTGTTCTCTCGTCGGCGCCTCCTGTCTATTGTTTTCTTTCACATGAGCTTCCAGCCATCGTATCGCCATCATAACTCCCACTATCACTATTGTTATGGGCTGTGATGAGTCTGGTAAACCCATGGAGAGCAGCTCTCCAGAGTCCCAGATCAACATCAGATTACTACGCTTGGGATAGCACCAGGTCTGCAGCAAGCAGTGGCCAGGAAACTCGTCATGTGTCAACATGATGCTCCTCCAATTACGTTTTCCCGAAGCTTCCAGTAATGATTCCACTTCCATCATCACTCGGTGGACTTCATCATTCTCGTCTACTGTATTGTAATCTGTAACAGTTCATCCTCTCTGTTTCTGTCTCTCAAAGTCACTGAAGTTCCCGCTCACGTATCCCATGAACTTCTTTCCTAGTATTGATTCCAACTCTTCCTTGGTTCTCTCTGGAACTGCTGAGAACATCTTACATAGCAACTCGTAAGATTTTTCGGACATTCTCGCCAGTCTCACACACTTCGGCACTGAGAAGGCTTGATCCACGATCGTTCTCGTACTCTTTACATCCACGGCTACGAAATGTACCGGGTATCTGCTTTTGCACATTGGAGCCAATTTCGAACCCACCAAATATCGTGCTCCCGATGGTCTACAATAAGTCTCACTGTATCTGATGTTCATTTCCGTCTCGATCGCTTCCCTCCATTTTCCTATGTACTTCTGCTCAGTCTGCAGAACTCCTGGGAATACTTCTACACTGATGGCTGTGACCATCTCATGTTTCTGTTCTAGATTCAATAGTGACTCTATAGAACAAAATATGCTGTAGAATCCTAGTGCAGTCACTAGATTCACCTCGGTTCTTCCATGGCAATCCGCTATCAGTTCCGTTTCCGTTCTTGCTTTCATCACGACGTTTCCTAACAATACCGTCAATTGCTTGTGTTGTTTCTCTAGGGTCTTCACACAGTCCAGACCTCCACAAACGTGACCCTCCAGTCCAAAGACTTCCGCCAGACAGCTACCAGGTTTGACCCAGTCTTCTGGTCCCCAGCCAGGCAACTCCACTTTATCTTCTCCGTTGCTCCTAGAGGCCGTTATCATCACATTATATATGATGTTAAGGTCACGCAGGTTACAGTCTGCATTCAGTTCCCTCTGCACGTCTTGTGTCGCCCGTAATATCGAGTCAGCGTTGGGACTAGGACACCATGATGGCCTCATCAATTCCCACACTGCCATCAAGCTCGTTCTCAGTAATTCATCTGAGAATCCCAACCCAAACTCCACTCTTTTATCGGATTTTGGTACGGAAGGTGCAGTCACTTCTTCTTCGTAGACCAGTCCCAATTTGGCCTGTGGATTATTAACGCTCTTAATCGTTACAATTCTGGACGTCCAGAATCTTAGTAACACTGCCTGCTCGTAATCGAAGAAGCAATCGCGTATGTCTTCACTCAGGAAAGGGTTGTACGCTATCCCTATGATTCCGGATACGTAGCTGTACGATTTCTTCTTGATCAGTCCACAGTATTCGCTGGATTTCGGCGGTGCCCCCATAGATTCTTTAGTGAGTCTCAGCTCCTTGTTTGAAAATCTCCTGATTTCGTCTATCTTTCTCATGGGCTCTAACTCCTCGGGTTCTTTCATATTCACCCTCATCGGTTTGCTTTGCTGCATATCTAGCAGTGCTAGCAAGAGTAAGGCTTTCGCTCGCTCATCGCCTTCACTCAACATCTTAACACAAGTGTTCAATGCAGGTACTGAAATCTGCTCTATCATGAATCGAATGAAACAGAGAGCGTCTCTCCGCTTCGCACACGCTACTGCTGCTCCCTCTTGGACTATCAGATCCCTCAGGTTCGTCATAAGGGAAACCTTCTCTTCTTTTGACCTCTTCCTTTCTTCTGAATCATACTCTTCGCGAGTCAGTCCCATCATGCACCAGGCAAACCTCAGTTGTAACTCTATTCTTACGTAAGGTACTGCCACGAGAGCGTGTATTCTTGGCGTAGTCCTCATCTCTTCTTCGAAGTACCTTAATACCACTGCTTTCCATGGAAGGCTCACCAACTGCTCCATCGTTTCTGCCTGTATCTCAGACGACGCTAAAGTCCCGTACGCTTTCTGCTTGAGGGTGGTGCCTTGCAACATTGTCTCCAGATAACCCTCCATGGCACTCTTGTCTTCCAGAGCCATCACGTACCCTCTAGCCGAGTTTCGGTACTCCAACATTTCCATGTATCCACCGGCCGGTTCATCTATCGACACAGCCTCCGATACTGTCAGTCGGTTATACCCCACTGGTACTAGTTGTCCTGCGACATTTCCGTTTCCATGATTCATGGGAGATGGCTTAAAGTCTTTCATTTTGCTCTCTCCACATTGACTGAGTATTTCCATTTCTAAGGTTGCTCCAGTCAGAGTGCGGTCACTCCTTTTGGATTTATAACCTGTTGACTTTATTCCCGCCATGAGAATGGGTGGCACCATCGCTATATCAGTCAACATTTTATCTGTGCCAGGCAATTGATAATCACCTTGTCCAAAATCCATGACCCCTTCGGCTCGTTTCCTTTCCGCTGAGTTAACAGCTTTCATCGATATCTCCGAATCCACCTTCGTCTTTCCGACTCTCCTTGGTATCACTCTGCTGATGAACTTCATTTTCATCGCATTGATCTTATCAATCACCAATTTTGATCGCATCGTCCCTCTCCTGGTTCTTGACAGATACACCACCTCTCCTTTATCGTCCTGCGGTGTCATCTTGATGGGAGAATTCGCTTCACTTTCATCAGTGGCCGAGTCGATCAACAACTCACTCAGTCTCCCTTCACACTCATCAAGCTTGTCAAGGACTTCCCTCATCAAGGGTTGGTTGAGACCCGTTTTCAGAATGGACTGGGTCCCATAGCTCTGAACCACTGTCCAGACTTCTTCCATGAACGCCACTCTGTCCAATTTGCATCCCGTCCTACTCTCGTGGTCTCGGTGATGTACTTCCCATTCTTCTTCGGGCAGCGTTCCCAAGAAAGGTACTCTGGCTGAGGCCTCTATTCTTCTCCTTCTAGGTGATTCCATGAGGATTCTTTGGTCGTTATTCCTTGAATTGCCAGGAGAGCTGCTCTCCGGCAACTCCGTTTCATTTCCATAAAGGCTGACGGAGGCTCCAGTGTCGAAATGCCTTCATCCACTGGATCGGTCGTCTCTTACGTATCCGCGTTATTCTCAAGATCACTGAAGATAATGAAATCCAGGCTGGACACTCCTCCTGTCGATGCCCTGTCGTCTTTCCCACCAGCTTGACTTGCATCTTGTTGCATGGGTTCTTCGGTCTGACGGCTCCCTCCCTGTCCGTCATCTCCTTCTGACTTATCTCTGTTTGAGCTCGAGGGTCCTTGTTCATCATTGTCGGTTCCTTCCGGAAACTTCGGTATTATCGATGTACCGGCCGATCCATCTTCCTCTTCTCCATGGACCACTTTGATTTCCTCGCAGACGAAGGGTGCTAGGAAGGTTCTCGCCTGCAGTGTTCCTCCCACTTTCAACTCCGGTTTCACACTAGTCAGGATCAAGGAGGCTTCAGGCAGTTCGGTCCTGCCTCTCATCTTCATCGGAGCTAGGCCTAATCCCGTCCATTCTTTGTCAAATATTCCAGGCTTGGGAGTCGCGGCGTTGCTTATTCGCCTTCTCGTCGCTTGATCCGTATATGCAAATCGTGTGTATTGTAACACGGCGGCATTTCTCCCTACAAAGTATGGATCCATCGTTCCCACGAAATTCCCTATTCTCCTTTCATTGGTTTCGAACGCTCTCAACCTAGGAGTTTGAACCACGGAGACTGCTCCGAGTAACATCCTTCTTATCAGAGGGAATTCAGGGATTGCCTCCGGCAGCTTCTTGTAATCACCCCAGTCCTTCGTTTCTTCTCTCACTTTATGATATGCTGCAGTGAGACGAGGCGCTCTGGTCATTTCACCATTCGTTTTATCATAGGGTCTCAGATTCCAAAGCTTCGGAAACACTTCGAGGTGTCCTCTTTCTACTTCTCCCATGCGATCACGGAAGTGATCGTCAAAATTGATGACTGTCATCTCTGGCTCCGATATTTTCGCAAATAACGATCTTCACTCATGAGCTTCCGCAATGTGTGCTGCTCACACCAGTTCAGTGTACTACCGTCCACTGCTGATATGAGGTTCAGGTGCAGCACCGACCTCCTACACGCCTCCACTTTAACGTCAGGGAACGCAAATGTGACTGCTGGTCCATAGATCACTGTCACGAACTCCATGACTCCTCTGATCAGCGCCAAGGGATCGGTTCTCATAGCCAAGCTCAGATCGGTTAACAGGGGCATGCCTCCAACATGTCGTCTAACATCTTCTTCTCTTTCAATAGTCTCGCCTTCTCCCGTTCCAAAGCGATTTTGTTGTAAGAGATATTGGATAAGAGTGTGTCTCAGGTCTCTTATCTTATTCCACGAGTCCGTGGATTTCTTCATGTCTAAGTTCCTCACTCTCTCTCTCATCTGCTCTGGACAACGTGTCAATTTCATTAGTCCTCCCAAGTTTCCGTGTGTAATCGCAATCAATGTCAGAAGTCCATCTAACCGCAGGTTCTGGATTCCTTCGGTGAGCAGCATCGCCGGTCCTTTCACGAAGCTCTCTGCTCCAAATGTCACGAACAAGGCTATTAGTTCCACTATTGACACTTCCACTACTGCTTGGAGGAATTCTTTTATCAAGTAATGCGAGACTTTCGGGTAGACTTTTGCCAAGAAGGACGCGGTCCATCCGGCTCCCAACCCTTCCAGCATGCTGTCTGTCCGTGCAAAGCCCTCCTGTCCCTTCACTTCCTGGGTCCAGAAGATTTCCAGAGTAATCAGACACATTCTGTTCACAAATTCAGCGGTCTTTTCTACGGCATTTTGCGCCAGGTTCACCTCCTTCAACAAGTAGGCATGGATCTTTGTGATCATCACAGGGCCTTGCTCAAAAGCATCTCCACCCAATGCCGCTACTCTAGGATTCAGGTGTAGCCACTGGTTGGCTTCCGGCTTAGTTCTCAAAACCATCGCCTCCAAATGAGCTCTCGTCTCTAGTGAATTTTTCCTTCTCGTGTTTTCACCTGTCACTTCCATTGCTCGGAACCATAAGTCGTTGGACATCGCCGCGATCACTCGATGGTCGTCGTCTATTCCCGGTTTCAGTTTGAGCTGTCGACTGACTTTGGACAGTTCCAACCCCAGCACCTCGTCTAACACTAACATGTGTAGCGCATGGTCCTTGAATCCTCTCATCGCGTTTGAGATATCTGACCACACTGCAGGTAGTTCAGCCTTGAGTGGCCTCAGGTTCTCCATCTCTATCATGCGATTCGGGGCTGATATGATCACATCATATTTTTTTTCCGAAAGCAAGGTCACAATCGCATACACAAATTTCAGTCCATCCGGGAGATGTGCATACCCCGGAGACAACGCGAATACTATTCTCGGTGTCACTTTGGTGAACGACCCCTCCTTCGTCGCATCCACCACTTCACCCATCGACTCAAGGATATCTTTCATCAATGGCCACACAGCGTTCTCTGCCGTTGTAGGATCTCTGAGTCTGCTCAGAAAACCTCTACTGTGTAGATGGTCATTGATGCCAGCAAACACGATCGTAATTGGGTTCATGTCCGTCTGCCTTTGTACCCCTATAGCCAGAGATACCGATTGCAGTAGGTCCAGGTCGACCGCTGCCAACATTATGACGTCCGGCCAAAACAGAGACTTGGAGGTATGCACGAACTCTGAATTCGCTACTATCATAATCTTGGCCTTCCTCATTTCTGCTTTGTCATAGGCGGCGAAGATGGTCTCATCTTTCTTTATCGCTTTCAATCCGCCGTATCTTTGGACATCACCATCTTGATTCACTAGTTTTGGGTATATTCTTTCCTTCACATGACCAGGGGGTGAGCTTACTTGCCTGAACATCTTCACATGTTGTCCGATCGGCGCCCTTGTCACTAGAAATCTTCCAGGTCTCTCTTCTCGATTCCCTTCATCATGATTCTATCTCACATCTTGCAAGGGTCTCGCGTTCACTGGTTCCATTGTGTGGTTAGAGGGCAGTCCCTCTAGGTCAGCAAATCTCAAGGCCGTCGTGGAGCTGAAATTTATGCTAGCGGCTATCAACCAGTCTACGCCGGTTATCGAGTACAATCAGCTGATGGATAGCGTCGCTCCATTCAGCATCCTCCTTGCATCTTCGATGAAGCTTATCCTCTGGAGATCCAGCTTCATTAGTTCGTCTTTGTATACATGCCAGGGAGACGGTATGGGTCTTGACCACATCAACGAGCCTCTGCCCGGGCGTCTCTCCTCTCGACTGGTACTTGTCGTCTCCGATCTCGTGTCCGATCTAGACGTGCCGACTGTCTCTTCGATTGGGTTGACAGGTCCTATTCTTCTCCTAGGATGGATGGTCCTCCTCATCGGCGCTTCTTCCAATCGATCCTGTACGTCTGTCCTTTGACCTGGTTCGCTGGAGCTCTGCTGTCTGTAGTTCGTGACGGCCGGGACCGTCCCCAAGCGTGTTTCCAGGCTAGGAGGCTCAAAGGTAGTAATCACCGCGTCACTCGCTGTTCCTTCTTCCTGCAGCACTCCTGTGTCAAAGAGTTCCGCCTCTAGTTCGTCCAACCGCTCTTGGAAGACTCGATTCAACCAAGCTTGTCCTTCGATACTATCGAAGTGGATGCAGTCCGTGGTCAGTCTGGCCTGATCCATAGCTCTCAACTCATGTTCGATGTCCATGAGGATCATTCTTCCGGCGTTCCGACTTGCGAGGTTCCTCAAGATGTTATTCCACCTGACGACTCCCTCGTTGTGCCTTCTTGCTGCTGTTGTCAAGCTTCTCGTGTTCATTGGCACAGTGCAAACGGTCAGTACCGCGCAATTGAATTTCTGCCAGAGGGTAGTAAACAAACACACCATCATTGACTCCCATAGTGCTTCCTGCTCATCTGAACCTCTGGAGATGTCATTCGTCCCAACCAGGATCATCACATTGGGGATCCTCCACGGATTCATCAGTTCCACCATTCGATATAACTGGGCTATCGTCGCGCCTCCAAAGGCCATCACCGTGGTGATCCACGAGGTCCTCAAAATCGATAGTACTCTGACCAAGCTGTCTCTCAGTATCAGATGAGGTGTTCCCAGTGGTGGTTGCTGCAGGTTTACTGCCGGGCTCCAAGTCGCTCGATTGAAGCAAGCTCTCGGATCTGTCTCCGGAACTCCCTTGAAATTATATTTCAATTGATTGTTCATTTGTACGTCTATTATGCGAGACACTTTCTTCGCTGGCATCTTCTGTATTCTTCTCTCTGGGGCCTTCGAGCTCCCCATGAGTGTCGTTACGTCTTTTATCCCTTGTCTGATCACGGTCTGGGAGAGTCGTACTCTGCCCGTGTCGTCGATCGTTCCATAGGGTGCAGTCACCCCGGAACCTGGCGCATTCTTGTTGGCGACCAGTCGTCCAGCTGTCTCTATCAGCTTCCTCACCGTCTGTTCCACAACGGGGTCACCCAAGGTGTCACTAGGGTCCGGGATCGTCACTCGATTTGTCTCTGTCGGGAGCCGTGTCTCCGTTGTTTGACTCATTTCTCGAGGCGTCAAGAGCTCCATCGGAGACTGCTCACGAGGAATATTCCTTGCAGGTATCACTTTCTCCACGACTGTTGTCAACGCCATCTGTTCCGATTGCTCTTTGTAGTCCCGCCTCAAGCGCTCAATTTCTTGACCCTGCTTTTTGTTGCCGTCTTCGAACAATTTTCTCAACATGTCTCGATCGTCCTCCATCTTGAGCATGCTTTTGGTCATCTCGTCCAGCTCCTTCTTCGTACTTTCCAGTTCATCCTTCATCTCATCCAGATCTTGCATGGTTTGGTTCGTCTGAACCTTCTGTCCTACTTTCGCCCTCGTTGGTGGCACAGCTGCTCTCAGTGGTGAACCAGACGAGGCAGCCTCGCTGTTCATCTCCTGATGCATTCTCGTCAGCCCAGGTTTGGGCTTGGAGGGCATAGGCATCTCACCTGGTTGGTAAGTCCTAGAACTTCCCAATCCAGGCTCATTCGCCAAGTCACTCCCTGAGAGAGCCCCGTTTCTCCACCTCATCACTCTCATGTTCGGGCGGTCTAGTCCTCCCCTCTCTCCATATGCTGCCATCAACAGGACTTCCGTGGGGCGGTCCCCACGGTTGTCATGCCCCAAGATGTTGATCAGGGCGGTCAGCAACATGAATACCTCTGGGTCCTCCAGAGCGAAGTCTCGATCGATCAGCCGACGATAGATCGCATCTATCATCGGTCCTACATATGCCTCTGCCAGGTCCATCAAGTCATCCAAGTTGAAATTGTCCATACTGTTCTTCAGAATTGATTTGATTCGATTCGATTCCAAGGTTTTGACTCAACTGAGTAATTAAATGATCAATCAGGATCTAGAAAAAAATCACAAATATCACACTTGTCAGTTTCACCTTAACAAATATCGTTAAAATTTGCTTAAAAACAGTTCAAATAAAAAGATATTTATCCTAAAATTTATTAAAATCAATCGTTCTCTAAAATTTTGGAATTCGACCTAAGATTGGACAGCCCAAACTTTGGACCTATTCCTAAGATCGTCATTCAGTTGTTCATGGTCACTAACTCCTTCTTGCCCAAGAGCTTAATAACATAACACATAATATAACATGGCACACATATCACCATTACGTACAACTTAGTCTTTGGCCTAACACCCTCTCGCTCGTCACTCAGCCTATACTTAAGTAATATTTCTTATGTAAATATACTTGTATATTAGTATCAGAGAATATCACGTGTACAAGCGCGTACAATTCCCGAGGAAGCAGTCTTCCTCTGTTTGGATCGTACACTGGAAGCGAGAGTTCCTTCACGTCCATTTCCACGAGGACAAGACTAGGTTCTCTGGGTCCACCTGCTGCTTCTCCGTCGCCCTCCTTACCAAGAAGCATAGGTATTTTCCCGGTATCTGCGACGCCGCCGGAGGAAAGGCCGCTACGCCCCCTATCCCTGGTCTTTGCTTCCAAAGGAATTCCACGTTTTTGTATTCTCTCTTAAAATCTGCCGCTAACGCTGTCCTAAAACTCATGTCTGCTGAGATTGCTATCGCACATGTTCTATTTGTGAGTATGAAATCACTGTCTGTTAGTAATATGTTACTTGAATATTCATTTGGTAAGTTAAAATATGACTCAACTACCCTGCCTATGTCACGTTTCTTAGGTTCTTCGCCTGTTTCTGCTTCTAAGTCTCCTGTTTCTCTTGCTATTCTTAATTTTTTTATTATCAAGTTTTCAGTGTGGGTAAGTCCTACCCCCACTCCCCAGACAAAAATATCCATCGACGTCCCCGTCGGTCGCATACCGGGTATCAAGTCGAGGTTAGAAGCTGGAACAAGTAGTCGTCCTTCCTGGGCAGCCCAGGAAGGATCATCTCGTTCGGTCTTGATGTATTTCATGCTTTCACGATCTACGTCTTGAATTGTGACGCTGGTCTCTTCTGGGTCCGAGGTCATTTCGTTCAGCCATTCTAAGACACGCAGGTTCGTCAAGTCTTGTTCATATGACTGCTGTTGCTCGTCGTCGAATTCTACCTCGGGTTTTGACCAATCGTCGACCCACTCATCGTCGTGATCATCGACTATGTCAATTTCTTGTGACACAGTTATTTCTTCTAGACCCACTACTTCCTCCTCTATCTTTTTCAGATCTATCCTATCCACTGCAAAGTCGTCACCGTAAGGATTGTATTTCTTTCTGGGTCTTGTCCCGTCCTTCTGACGAGTCTGTATCGTGAACGGAAGATCCGATTCCAAGTTCTTGGGAACCTCTATCTGATCGGGATCCTGCCAATCCTCCTCTGCGTAGGGTAAGGTTTCATCGTCCGCTTCGATCACCTCGTTTGGATCCAGGTCCAGCGGTGTGTCCGTTCCTCCCTCCACGTCTTCGTTTCCATCGTTCTTCTCCCTGGTGCCCTTCTCGTTGACCTCACAAGCAGGATCCATCATTAGATAATCACCTTCTTCCATGTCTGCAGGTATACACCAGTCTTCTGTCGATGGATTGTGTGGCTTGATGTTCTCGTAGTGGGCGGCTCGGCCAGTACTCAGTCTATAAAAGCGTCCCTCCTGGTGCACCTCTGTAATCATGAAGGGTCCCCTCCACTTTTTTAGGAGCTTTTTTGTCCCTTTCGGTGGTATAACGTTCTGAAATACCCATACGTAATCTCCCACCGAGTAGCTTTTGCACCAGCTGCTTTCTTGTCAAATTTTTTCCTCTGCCTTGCCTGTGCTTGTTGAGTTTTTCGTCTACACAAATCGTTCAACTCCTGTTGGCGTCTGATCACATCCCTCACGTAGACCTGTGGAGAAGTTTTCTTTCCCTCATACTCTGGGTAGAAGAAGGTTAAGGGTAAAGACTTCTCGTGTCCAGTTAGCATCATGTGTGGGTTGACTCCAGTGGTGGAGTGTTGCGTGCTGTTATATGCTCCCATCACCTGCGGAAGGTATCTGTCCCAATCGGTCATGTACCTGGAACAATATACTCTCAGCATCGACACTAACGTCCTATTCTGTCTTTCCACTAAGCCATTCGTCTGAGGGTGGTATGTCGTGGAGTGAGCCTGAGCAACCTGTGAGCGTCTCATAAGCTCTTTCGTAAGCTCTCCTACAAAAGCTGTCCCATTATCCGATTGAAACGTCATCGGACAACCATGTCTTGCTTTCCACGTATTGATCAAATGGTCGCATGTCTCTTCCGCCGAGGCAGTTATGCAGGGCACGGCCTCTGCATACTTCGTAAAATGATCTATCATGACCAACACCTGATTATAACCACTGTCTGTCATGCATCTTCTGGTGATCTATCTGCACCACCTCATTGAATTCAGACGACTCTATTGATTGTAATGGAAATCGCAACTTCCTTGGATCCTTGACCTGTTGGCATGACAGACATGCTGTTACCCACTTCTCGCATGCCTTTTTCATTCTAGGCCACTCAAAGCGCTTCAGGATCCTCTGGTACATTTTGTCGATCCCCTGATGGCCCATCTGATCATGCGACCTGAATAATAGTTCTGTCTGATAGAGTTGCGGTAACACTATCGCGTTATACTTGTATAGGACTCTGTCTTCCTCTCTTCTTTTGCAAGCCACAATCCCGTCCTTGTTCAAATATAACCTCCCTTCCTTCTGCATGAAGTACTGTCTCAGGATACGATAACTATCTTCCTCGAGGTCCCCTTTATCCGGAGAACCATTCTCGATCCACCTTTTCAGGTTGCTTGTCATGCGATCATTTCTCTGCGCCCTGAGAAGATCCGAGAGTCTGTATCTCGCCTTCAAGTACGTCTTCATGACCCTCATCTGACTATTCAGCTCGTTGGGCTGGTGTGTGTCTTCTTCCATCTTAACGCACCAAATCTTCGCCAGCGGCTGTGTTTCTTGCTTGAACGGCTGTAGATCAGTCCTGACTACCTCTTTCTGCGGCAACAGACTTATCGAACGTTTCGATACCGCTATTGTCTCCAAATCATCTGCTGCGTTGTCAGAGATTCTTTCGCTTGGTATAAGGTAGCGATCGCTGTCAGGTACACCTCTGGTACACCTCTCTGTCCAGATCCCTTGCCCGAGTTTCCACTAGTAGTGTGTGGATCGCTAGCTCGGACAGTTCTGATCCCGAGCTCGAGTTCCTGTCTGAATAGGTGTCCATTCCTGAGTTTCGGGAATTGTCATCTGTTGAAGAGGTTGTGATGGAGTCTGCACGCTCCTCCAGATCATGTCTGTGCCTTCTTTGCATCCATCTGAACTCCCCGGACAAAACCTTGTTCCCCAGGTCCTGTTTTTCAACAGGAACTTTTTCGTCTATCTCAGACTCCCCGGACAAACTTTTTTGTTCCGGGTGTTGATCTTGTGCTCGCTGTTTCTTCTCATCATTCGTCTCCCCGGACAAATAGTCTTGCAGCAGGTTTTGTTCTACCTTTTCACCTTCCTTATCCTGGTCCACAAATGTGACGGTTTTCCTTCGGGTACTGCTCCCTTGTTCTTTCTGTCCGTAAGAGGTACTGGTTAAAATCTCGTGGGGTATTGAGGATACCAGTTGCTGAACTATTGTCCTACAATCCCTAACGTTCTCTTCCAGCTGGCGTCTGGACGGCATGATCTTCACCTTCTCACTGACTGTTAGCGATGCCACTGCTGCTGTCCACTCGGGGTCATCTCTGGTCACTTCTCTTTCTAACAATCCACCCAGCATCCGCATCACTTGCGGTGTGACTTGTACCGTTTTATCCAATAACGAGAGGCTGTTTATGTTCATGCGAGAGAGTTCTCGCTGGACCAGATTCGAGCGTAGCAACAGATCCAAGGGGACCGGGTCCTCTTTGGATAGGATCTTTATCTCGGCTGCTTTCTCTACAGGTAACTCAGGATGCCCTGGAATTGGATGTCCAGATTTATTTAACCATCTCGTTAAGGGAAGCGCTTCATAAGTTTCTTTGTCTAGAAACAAGAATCCCTCCTTTATTTCTGCCTGATTGGCTTGCTTCTGCTCCAATCTTTCATAGAACTCAGTTTTCTTGCTGAGGCTATCAGCATTTTGGTGTTTATCACGCATCCTGTGTTCGATTATCATATGGTAGCCATCTACCTTACTATCCATCTACCAATATAACTCTGATCCATCGAGTAGGTCTTCAACCAGGATAACGCTCTGTTGTCCACGCTTAACTTGAAGGGAGCGCTCCCCAAGTATGCACGGTACTTTTCCACGAAAGTGACTACTGCAAACATTTCTGCTTTTGGTGCGCCATATTTCATCTCTGTGTCTTTCAAGACATTGCTGCCATATGCAATGGGACGGAGAACCGTTCTTCCATTCCATTCTTGCTCTTGATGCAGTATTCCTGAGATGGCTACTACCGATGCGTCTGTATCAAGAACATACATGCCCTTTTCTGTAGATATGCCTAGCACTGGCGCTTCGCACAGTTCCCGCTTTATGTTTTCGAAGGCAACTTGTGCTTCATCGTGCCATTCGAACTTTTTCCCTTTGTTGCGCATTAGCTTCTGCATCGGATACACCTTGTCCGCATATCCTTTTATGAACTCCCGGTAGTAATTGGTAAACCCTAGGAAGCTCAGGAGCTGTGTGTCCGTTCTGGGAGCATTCCATGTCAACACTGCTTCCACTGCTTCCGGGTCCGGCATCACACCATGCCTGTCCACCATTCTTCCCAGGTACTTAATCGAATCCCTAAGGATTTCACATTTCGATGGTTTGCACTTCAATCCTGCTCTTTTCATGCATCCAAAGACCTCACCGAGCCTATCAATGTTGTCTTCCAGGGTCGGTGTCGCTATGACTACGTCATCCACGTAACAAATCACGAGATTCCCGTACTTCTTGGTCACTCTCGTCAAAGCCTGAGCCATCAGTCTTTGAAAAGTGGCCGTTGCATTGCACAAGCCGAAGGGCATTCTCTTCCACTGGTAAAATCACAATTCGCACGCGAATCCGGTTTTCTCTCTATCCTTCTTCCGCAGAGGGACCTGCTAGAAGGCAGAACCCAAGTCCAATGTGGTGAAGAACTTGGCATCACCAAGCTTAGAGAGGCTCTCGTCTATTCGCGGTATCGGGTACGCATCTTTTATCGTTACCGCGTTCAAGTAACGAAAGTCGCAACAAAACCTAAACTGCCCCCTTTCTTTTTCGCCATTACTACCCTGCAAGCCCATGGCAATTTCGAAAGTTCTATCATGTCGTATTCAAGCAACATTTCTATTTCCGCTCGGCACGCTTCCGATTTGTGTGGCGTCATTCGTCTTGCGACTTCCATATGGGGAACGGCGCCCTCTTCAAGTTCGATTTCGTGTTCGACGAAATTACAGCAACCGATATCCGCCTTATGTTTTGAAAATACATCTGCGTTCCGATTTAGGAGGTCCCGCAATTTTTCGAAATCTCCCTCACCTATTTTCCCATTTAAATGTTCTATCTCTGGCAAAACCGGTTTGTCAGATTCTAGTTCATATGACGAGGGGCGTTCCGGAAAATTCGAGCAGCTTGATAAGCCGTCGTCCGTTTCGGATTTCATTGAAAACAATTTATGAATAGATTTTAATTCATTAATCCTCTTTAAAATTTTATCTTTATTGGCATGATAAAGAGTCTTTCACACTATGTTTCTTCAAGTTTTGAGTCTCCTCATAGTCGGTCCTCATCGGCAAAGCGTAACCAAGCTTCTTTCCACGCTGGATTGAAACCGTGGTGTCCAGTGTGTTCAATAACACACTGACACACAGTCCGTTTCGCGTTAACGAGAAGCTCCGGCCTAAAATCACCGAACTCTGACTATTTGGATTCGGTATTAAGCAAACCTGTTTACTATCACTTAACGAACTCAAATTTCTCATTCTAAAAATTGCCACCACAGCTTGTCCTGGCTGTAGTTTTACTTTTCTATCTAAAAAAATTAGTACCTTGTTTTCGTCTGTTATTATCCTATTAATTGGTCTTTTAACATACTTCCGGTCCGGGTTTCTAATCCGTATCAGACCGTTGTTCAAGTCAATCATCACGTCAAAATTCCTGACAAAATCTCTGCCCAAGATGAATTGGTCGGCGTCGTCCAAATTCTCTACCACCAGGAAGCTCATCCAAAGATCCCTTCCTCCCATGTGGAGGACCGTTATTGGTGTTCTTCCGGCTACGTAAATGGCTCCTCGATTGGCGGCGGCCAGTCGGAGATTCGTTGGAATTAGATCTTCCCTCGCGAAGCCCATCCTTTCCCAAGTTTTTATCGGCATCACACTCACTACCGCTCCTGTGTCCAGAAGCCCTGTGACTCAGATTTTCGTTCCGTTGGTGTCGAGCAGATGTGCGGTCACATCTGCTCCATACCCAATGTTTACTGCATCTTGTTCCATCATGGCGTCATGGCCTATCCTGCGGACTTTGAGTTCCTCCTCACCCAAATAGATCTGCCCCATTTGGTCATCATCTGTTGTTACATAAGTCCTGGTGTAGATACTGATTCCATCCACGTTCAGCATTACTTGATACGGCCCATAGACCTCTAGGTAGCGTCCATGAAGTTTCTTCATGCGAGGGCCACCCGTTGTTAGTAGTGCTCGCACAGCTCTCGACTCGGTGCGTGGCTCCACCTGCCTCAGATAATCTGCATATGTGTCCAAATGCATCAAAGTGAACTCGGATGGTTCACTTAAATTTCTGATTACCTGATGTCCAGCCACTGAGATTATCGACTGTATCTTGCTTCATTGCGGCACCATGCCAAACCTCTGACCGGAGATCACATTAAGTTTCATGCTCAAACTGCTTGGTGCTTTGGTTTCTTCGAACTCCGTTGCTTCGAAGGTATTCAGTTGCTCCTGAAGTTTCTCATTCTCCAGTTCAACTTTCACTTTTTGTTCGATCTCTTTCGTCACCAGTTCCTGCTGCACTCTATTTAGAGCATCCCTCGCGGCTGCCCTATAATCAATCTTGAAGTCATCGGCCGCAGTTGCTGGTTCCGGTTCACGTGTCTCTTCTGTTACCGCTTGCATTTTCTTTGCCGCCAGCTCTTGAGTTTTATCTCTTCTGCGTGCCTCCGCTTCACTCAACAGGCGAGCCTTGCTGGCTTTCACTCCTGACAAAGCTTCTTCATGCCTTCGATGCTTGATGTCTGCCACTGCATCCCAGAATTGCGGACAATCTGATTTAAAATGACCTTCCAAGTTGCAAAAGAAACACCTCGGGCCGAATTTCGCAATTACTTCTCTCATGGAATCCTCATGGTCCAATTCTGACGCATCTTCGTCCTCGAGGCTAAAGCCTATTGCTTTCATGCCTTGTTTGTAAGTTGGGCATGCTGACACATGATGGTCCGTTGAACTGCAATTGGCACAAGAGCGTCTCTTGTCCATATCATCCCTCGGTTTGTACCAATTGTTCCCTTGGTTTGCCGGTCCGTTGTTAAAATTGCCATAATTGTTCTTGTAGTATCCAGATCTCGAAGGAGGTTTCAACAAAAGATAACCTTTTGACTTGAGCCTCAACTCCTCTGGTGTTGGCTCATTGGTTGATAGTGGTGTGTAATGCGTTGCTAGCATTGTTCGAAGTTCCTCATTCTTCACACCATTGATGAATTTTGAGGCTACGGCCAGGTTCATCATTCGGTTTGACTCATCCGGTTGGCTGCCTCTTCTCAGCATTTCCAAGTCATCGAGAAACTTGTCTATCGTTTCATCTTCTCGTTGCCTCCGTTTCTCGAAGCGCATCATCGCTTGGTGCCCCTGTACCCCTGATCCGAAACGGTTTAACAAGATTTCGAAGATTTTCTCAGCTGTGTCACGCTGATATTGCTTCTTGGCCATGACACAGTTCAGGGCTGTCCCTTCCAAGTTACTGGTGAGCGCACTGCATTCCTGTCTCTCCGACAAGTCCTCTTCCTCGAAATGCAGCTTCATCACCTCTATCCAGGTATCAATACAGCCATCAGATTCATCTTTATAGCATCTTGGTTTCTTAAAGACTCTTCTGGACTTCTCACTGCGTTCATTGGTTCTGGATAACCTTGTAAGGAATGTCTCCAAAGACCTGTTTAGGGGTTCAAAGGCTGTGGCCATTGTCGTAGCATCCCTTGAGTGTCCCGCCTGAGTGTCCTCACACCTTGTCAAAGGCTCTGTATGCGGTGCATCCCTGCAATCCGAATCGCCGTGAGTGTTCCCCCTTGGCCCACATGACTCCTCCCCGGGCTTGCATGCCCTCTGTTACCGGAATCACTTCTCCCAGTCGCATGTGTGCCTTGCGTTGGTCGTTCATTAGAGGTCTGTCTGTTCCCCGTTGAACTTGCTCTACTGTTCGGGCCCCATGTTCTATTATCCCTTGTGGCATAGCCTGATGAACTGCCCCTGCCTCTAGTGAATCCATACGTCCTCCTCTTTTGATGATCATTGAAGTTCACCTTCGGCTCCCTGCTGGGACCTCCCGAATTCGGTTCCCCTTCTTTTGGTCCACTCTTGCTGCTTAGTAGCCCGTCCAACCTATCCATGATAGCCTGAGTTCGCCTCGCCATCATCGCGTCTATCGTTGTGTCAAGAGTCCCAAGAGACTGCTCTTGCTGAATTCTTAACTTCTCCATGTCGTCTCTTAAGCGTAACTCTCGCTGTTCCGCTTCTCTTGTCATTCGCGACAAGTTCTTCGCCATATGCTCATCCGTTCTTTCTTTCAAGCGTTTTTCGCTCCTACCAACTTCTTGTCTATTGCGGTTTATTTCTGCCCGCAGACTTTCTCTTTCAATGTGAACTGCCCTTTCTAGTTCACTCATTCTTATGGGACATCTGTTCATTTTGTTCTCCTAAACCGTCCACTATGTTGCTTAAGGCTTCTTCTAGTGCTGCCCCGTTATCCACGAGTGGCATCACTAGTGGCGGTGTAACCCTGTCGGTCCCAGGTAGCTTCGTGCTGGTCGAGATTCGGGCCTTGACTCTCTGCCTCGACGTCTTTTCATTATCCACCTCAGGATCCGCCAATGCGTTGCCTAGCCCTCTGTTTCTACTCTCCCCAGTTTGCGGCTCTGAGTTTGTCATAATCGCGAAGCCTCTCGACTGGCCCGGTGTGTTTACCTCTTTGCTTATCGTTCTCACCACACCAAATTTGTCCATGGTTCCAGTCTCTCTTCCGACGTATGCCTCATTCTCCTGGGTCGAACTATTGAGGCTCACTTGAGACCCAAACTCCACTTGCTCTTCTTCGTCCTCCTTTTCCTGGGATTCACCTTCATTTCCTGCGCACCCTCCCATGGTGAATGGAAAGATGTTTCCTAAGGTGTTCCTCATTCTTTCTGAGAACGATGATGACGTTGTTTGTTTCTCAGTTCCGCCTGCCATCATAGTGTTGTCTGTTGGAGATGTTCTAGTTGCCGCTATTTCAGTTGAGATGTCGGACAGTTCCGACATCTCCTCTCGATCTAATGTCCCGGTGGAAGTGGCAAAATCATGGCCTTGTTCTACCGGAGTAGATTCACTCGCCAGCCTTCTGCCTCTCCCTTCCAGTCCATGTACTTCCTGGTTGTCGTTCATGGCATGGTCCGTATTGACCTCCACTTCTAACAGTTTTTTTCGCTCTTCTGAGGTCTTCTGACTCCTTGTTTCAACCATTCTGCCTGAAACCGTCTCCTTTTTGTCGGTCCGGGCTCGTTTGATCCAATCCACAAAAGGATCGGTCGTTGTTCTTCTTTGCTTTTTAGGTATGAATTTCCTAGAGCTATTACCCCGTTTAGGTATCCTTGACTTGCCTAGACTCATTCTCAATTTGTCACTTCCTAATGCCTATACACTTAATTCGATTGCTAGTGACGTTATAGTTTGACCACCAATAATAATGACACAACACAGTAAATTTCACAAGATTCTATAAAATAGTGACCACGAATCCCTGTATGTTATCAGAGTACAGTTTGTATATAATTTATTCACACTAACCGATTATCGGTCTTAAGATTTGAGAACTAGCACAAAATGATGTTATCAGTCAATTTAAAAGATAGTGTACTCACTACCCAATCAAGCACAGTTTATGTTGATTTTAAAACCAAAAACAAAAAAATATATATAATGACAGAATATGAATACCTCTATATAAAAAAAAACGTATGTGTATTGTACTTTTAGTCGGTCGCAGTACAATAGTCGAACTTATTTTTTAAAGAAAAAGCTTCCCCTGCCTGGTGCTGCACCAAACAGGCAAAACTTTGAAGGCAGTAATTTTCTCATGTGGGCGTCTATTGCACCCACCGAGTACTGTGTTACCTATCTGCCTTCGGACTGCCCGAACTAGAGCTACTAAAATCCTCAGGGCAGTCACTTTTCACAAAAACGTATTGGGTTTCAATCCACACCAATGAATTACTCTCTTTTTAGTTTAGACTTAGTGTCGCAAATATCCGAGTTCGGACTTGTTTTGTCTGTGGTCTTGTTTTTATTGAAAGGCAAGTTACCAGTGCAGTCACTGATTCCTAGCCTGTCTGCTAATAACCTAATACCTCTCACTGTAGTCTTTCTTCTGTTTACCTAAGTCTTTTAACAAAATAATACCCCTCCGGATTGGCAAAAATAGGACCCTTCCGTACTAGCTAAGTTCTTCATGCGAGGGCCACCCGTTGTTAGTAGTGCTCGCACAGCTCTCGACTCGGTGCGTGGCTCCACCTGCCTCAGCTAACCTGCATATGTGTCCAAATGCATCAAAGTGAACTCGGATGGTTCACTCAAATTTCTGATTACCTGATGTCCAGCCACTGAGATTATCGACTGTATCTTGCTTCCTTGCGGCACCATGCCGAACCTCTGACCGGAGATCACATTAAGTTTCATGCTCAAACTGCTTGGTGCTTTGGTTTCTTCGAACTCCGTTGCTTCGAAGGTATTCAGTTGCTCCTGAAGTTTCTCATTCTCCAGTTCAAGTTTCACTTTTTGTTCGATCTCTTTCGGTACCAGTTCCTGCTGCAATCTATTTAGAGCATCCCTCGCGGCTGCCCTATAATCAATCTTGAAGTCATCGGCCGCAGTTGCTGGTTCCGGTTCACGTGTCTCTTCTGTTACCGCTTGCATTTTTTTGCCGCCAGCTCTTGAGTTTTATCTTTTCTGCGTGCCTCCGCTTCACTCAACAGGCGAGCCTTGCTGGCTTTCACTCCTGACAAAGCTTCTTCATGCCTTGGATGCTTGATGTCTGCCACTGCATCCCAGAATTGCGGACAATCTGATTTAAAATGACCTTCCAAGTTGCAAAAGAAACACCTCTGGCCGAATTTCGCAATTACTCCTCTCATAAAATCCTCATGGTCCAATTCTGACGCATCTTCGTCCTCGAGGCTAAAGCCTATTGCTTTCATGCCTTGTTTGTAAGTTCGGCATGCTGACACATGATGGTCCGTTGAACTGCAATTGGCACAAGAGCGTCTCTTGTCCATATCATCCCTCGGTTTGTACCAATTGTTCCCTTGGTTTGCCGGTCCGTTGTTAAAATTGCCATAATTGTTCTTGTAGTATCCAGATCTCGAAGGAGGTTTCAACAAAAGATACCCTTTTGACTTGAGCCTCAACTCCTCTGGTGTTGGCGCATTGGTTGATAGTGGTGTGTAATGCGTTGCTAGCATTGTTCGAAGTTCATCATTCTTCACACCATCGATGAATTTTGAGGCTACGGCCAGGTTCATCCTTCGGTTTGACTCATCCGGTTGGCTGCGTCTTCTCAGCATTTCCAAGTCATCGAGAAACTTGTCTATCGTTTCATCTTCTCGTTGCCTCCGTTTCTCGAAGCGCATCATCGCTTGGTGCCCCTGCACCCCTGATCCGAAACGGTTTAACAAGATTTCGAAGATTTTCTCAGCTGTGTCACGCTGATATTGCTTCTTGGCCATGACACAGTTCAGGGCTGTCCCTTCCAAGTTACTGGTGAGCGCACTGCATTCCTGTCTCTCCGACAAGTCCTCTTCCTCGAAATGCAGCTTCATTACCTCTATCCAGGTATCAATACAGCCATCAGATTCATCTTTATAGCATCTTGGTTTCTTAAAGACTCTTCTGGACTTCTCACTGCGTTCATTGGTTCTGGATAACCTTGTAAGGAATGTCTCCAAAGACCTGTTTAGGGGTTCAAAGGCTGTGGCCATTGCCGTAGCATCCCTTGAGTGTCCCGCCTGAGTGTCCTCACACCTTGTCAAAGGCTCTGTATGCGGTGCATCCCTGCAATCCGAATCGCCGTGAGTGTTCCCCCTTGGCCCACATGACTCCTCCCCGGGCTTGCATGCCCTCTGTTACCGGAATCACTTCTCCCAGTCGCATGTGTGCCTTGCGTTGGTCGTTCATTAGAGGTCTGTCTGTTCCCCGTTGAACTTGCTCTACTGTTCGGGCCCCATGTTCTATTATCCCTTGTGGCATAGCCTGATGAACTGCCCCTGCCTCTAGTGGATCCATACGTCCTCCTCTTTTGATGATCATTGAAGTTCACCTTCGGCTCCCTGCTGGGACCTCCCGAATTCGGTTCCCCTTCTTTTGGTCCACTCTTGCTGCTTAGTAGCCTCGCCATCATCGCGTCTATCTTTGTGTCAAGAGTCCCAAGAGACTGCTCTTGCTGAATTCTTAACTTCTCCATGTCGTCTCTTAAGCGTAACTCTCGCTGTTCCGCTTCTCTTGTCATTCGCGACAAGTTCTTCGCCATATGCTCATCCGTTCTTTCTTTCAAGCGTTTTTCGCTCCTACCAACTTCTTGTCTATTGCGGTTTATTTCTGCCCGCAGACTTTCTCTTTCAATGTGAACTGCCCTTTCTAGTTCACTCATTCTTATGGGACATCTGTTCATTTTGTTCTCCTAAACCGTCCACTATGTTGCTTAAGGCTTCTTCTAGTGCTGCCCCGTTATCCACGAGTGGCATCACTAGTGGCGGTGTAACCCTGTCGGTCCCAGGTAGCTTCGTGCTGGTCGAGATTCGGGCCTTGACTCTCTGCCTCGACGTCTTTTCATTATCCACCTCAGGATCCGCCAATGCGTTGCCTAGCCCTCTGTTTCTACTCTCCCCAGTTTGCGGCTCTGAGTTTGTCATAATCGCGAAGCCTCTCGACTGGCCCGGTGTGTTTACCTCTTTGCTTATCGTTCTCACCACACCAAATTTGTCCATGGTTCCAGTCTCTCTTCCGACGTATGCCTCATTCTCCTGGGTCGAACTATTGAGGCTCACTTGAGACCCAAACTCCACTTGCTCTTCTTCGTCCTCCTTTTCCTGGGATTCACCTTCATTTCCTGCGCCCCCTCCCATGGTGAATGGAAAGATGTTTCCTAAGGTGTTCCTCATTCTTTCTGAGAACGATGATGACGTTGTTTGTTTCTCAGTTCCGCCTGCCATCATAGTGTTGTCTGTTGGAGATGTTCTAGTTGCCGCTATTTCAGTTGAGATGTCGGACAGTTCCGACATCTCCTCTCGATCTAATGTCCCGGTGGAAGTGGCAAAATCATGGCCTTGTTCTACCGGAGTAGATTCACTCGCCAGCCTTCTGCCTCTCCCTTCCAGTCCATGTACTTCCTGGTTGTCGTTCATGGCATGGTCCGTATTGACCTCCACTTCTAACAGTTTTTTTCGCTCTTCTGAGGTCTTCTGACTCCTTGTTTCAACCATTCTGCCTGAAACCGTCTCCTTTTTGTCGGTCCGGGCTCGTTTGATCCAATCCACAAAAGGATCGGTCGTTGTTCTTCTTTGCTTTTTAGGTATGAATTTCCTAGAGCTATTACCCCGTTTAGGTATCCTTGACTTGCCTAGACTCATTCTCAATTTGTCACTTCCTAATGCCTATACACTTAATTCGATTGCTAGTGACGTTATAGTTTGACCACCAATAATAATGACACAACACAATAAATTTCACAAGATTCTATAAAATAGTGACCACGAATCCCTGTATGTTATCAGAGTACAGTTTGTATATAATTCATTCACACTAACCGATTATCGGTCGTAAGATTTGAGAACTAGCACAATATGATGTTATCAGTCAATTTAAAAGATAGTGTACTCACTACCCAATCAAGCACAGTTTATGTTGATTTTAAAACCAAAAACAAAAAAATATATATAATGACAGAATATGAATACCTCTATATAAAAAAAACGTATGTGTATTGAACTTTTAGTCGGTCGCAGTACAATAGTCGAACTTATTTTTTAAAGAAAAAGCTTCCCCTGCCTGGTGCTGCACCAAACAGGCAAAACTTTGAAGGCAGTAATTTTCTCAAGTGGGCGTCTATTGCACCCACCGAGTACTGTGTTACCTATCTGCCTTCGGACTGCCCGAGCTAGAGCTAATAAAATCCTCAGGGCAGTCACTTTTCACAAAAACGTATTGGGTTTCAATCCAAACCAATGAATTACTCTCTTTTTAGTTTAGACTTAGTGTCGCGAATATCCGAGTTCGGACCTGTTTTGTCTGTGGTCTTGTTTTTATTGAAAGGCAAGTTACCAGTGCAGTCACTGATTCCTAGCCTGTCTGCTAATAGCCTAATACCTCTCACTGTAGTATTTCTTCTGTTTACCTAAGTCTTTTAATAAAATAATACCCCTCCGGATTGGCAAAAATAGGACCCTTCCGTACTAGCTAAGTTCTTCATGCGAGGGCCACCCGTTGTTAGTAGTGCTCGCACAGCTCTCGACTCGGTGCGTGGCTCCACCTGCCTCAGATAATCTGCATATGTGTCCAAATGCATCAAAGTGAACTCGGATGGTTCACTCAAATTTCTGATTACCTGATGTCCAGCCACTGAGATTATCGACTGTATCTTGCTTCCTTGCGGCACCATGCCGAACCTCTGACCGGAGATCACATTAAGTTTCATGCTCAAACTGCTTGGTGCTTTGGTTTCGAATGTATTCAGTTGCTCCTGAAGTTTCTCATTCTCCAGTTCAAGCTTCACTTTTTGTTCGATCTCTTTCGTCACCAGTTCCTGCTGCACTCTATTTAGAGCATCCCTCGCGGCTGCCCTATAATCAATCTTGAAATCATCGGCCGCAGTTGCTGGTTCCGGTTCACGTGTCTCTTCTGTTACCGCTTGCATTTTCTTTGCCGCCAGCTCTTGAGTTTTATCTCTTCTGCGTGCCTCCGCTTCACTCAACAGGCGAGCCTTGCTGGCTTTCACTCCTGACAAAGCTTTTTCATGCCTTGGATGCTTGATGTCTGCCACTGCATCCCAGAATTGCGGACAATCTGATTTAAAATGACCTTCCAAGTTGCAAAAGAAACACCTCGGGCCGAATTTTGCAATTACTCCTCTCATGAAATCCTCATGGTCCAATTCTGACGCATCTTCTTCCTCGAGGCTAAAGCCTATTGCTTTCATGCCTTGTTTGTAAGTTGGGCATGCTGACACATGATGGTCCGTTGAACTGTAATTGGCACAAGAGCGTCTCTTGTCCATATCATCCCTCGGTTTGTACCAATTGTTCCCTTGGTTTGCCGGTCCGTTGTTAAAATTGCCATAATTGTTCTTGTAGTATCCAGATCTCGAAGGAGGTTTCAACAAAAGATACCCTTTTGACTTGAGCCTCAACTCCTCTGGTGTTGGCGCATTGGTTGATAGTGGTGTGTAATGCGTTGCTAGCATTGTTCGAAGTTAATCATTCTTCACACCATCGATGAATTTTGAGGCTACGGCAGGTTCATCCTTCGGTTTGACTCATCCGGTTGGCTGCGTCTTCTCAGCATTTCCAAGTCATCGAGAAACTTGTCTATCGTTTCATCTTCTCGTTGCCTCCGTTTCTCGAAGCGCATCATCGCTTGGTGCCCCTGCACCCCTGATCCGAAACGGTTTAACAAGATTTCGAAGATTTTCTCAGCTGTGTCACGCTGATATTGCTTCTTGGCCATGACACAGTTCAGGGCTGTCCCTTCCAAGTTACTGGTGAGCGCACTGCATTCCTGTCTCTCCGACAAGTCCTCTTCCTCGAAATGCAGCTTCATTACCTCTATCCAGGTATCAATACAGCCATCAGATTCATCTTTATAGCATCTTGGTTTCTTAAAGACTCTTCTGGACTTCTCACTGCGTTCATTGGTTCTGGATAACCTTGTAAGGAATGTCTCCAAAGACCTGTTTAGGGGTTCAAAGGCTGTGGCCATTGCCGTAGCATCCCTTGAGTGTCCCGCCTGAGTGTCCTCACACCTTGTCAAAGGCTCTGTATGCGGTGCATCCCTGCAATCCGAATCGCCGTGAGTGTTCCCCCTTGGCCCACATGACTCCTCCCCGGGCTTGCATGCCCTCTGTTACCGGAATCACTTCTCCCAGTCGCATGTGTGCCTTGCGTTGGTCGTTCATTAGAGGTCTGTCTGTTCCCTGTTGAATTTGCTCTATTGTTTGGGCCTCATGTTCTATTATCCCTTGTGGCATAGCCTGATGAACTGCCCCTGCCTCTAGTGGATCCATACGTCCTCCTCTTTTGATGATCATTGAAGTTCACCTTCGGCTCCCTGCTGGGACCTCCCGAATTCGGTTCCCCTTCTTTTGGTCCACTCTTGCTGCTTAGTAGCCCGTCCAACCTATCCATGATAGCCTGAGTTCGCCTCGCCATCATCGCAACTATCTTTGTGTCAAGAGTCCCAAGAGACTGCTCTTGCTGAATTCTTAACTTCTCCATGTCGTCTCTTAAGCGTAACTCTCGCTGTTCCGCTTCTCTTGTCATTCGCGACAAGTTCTTCGCCATATGCTCATCCGTTCTTTCTTTCAAGCGTTTTTTGCTTCTACCAACTTCTTGTCTATTGCGGTTTATTTCTGCCCGCAGACTTTCTCTTTCAATGTGAACTGCCCTTTCTAGTTCACTCATTCTTATGGGACATCTGTTCATTTTGTTCTCCTAAACCGTCCACTATGTTGCTTAAGGCTTCTTCTAGTGCTGCCCCGTTATCCACGAGTGGCATCACTAGTGGCGGTGTAACCCTGTCGGTCCCAGGTAGCTTCGTGCTGGTCGAGATTCGGGCCTTGACTCTCTGCCTCGACGTCTTTTCATTATCCACCTCAGGATCCGCCAATGCGTTGCCTAGCCCTCTGTTTCTACTCTCCCCAGTTTGCGGCTCTGAGTTTGTCATAATCGCGAAGCCTCTCGACTGGCCCGGTGTGTTTACCTCTTTGCTTATCGTTCTCACCACACCAAATTTGTCCATGGTTCCAGTCTCTCTTCCGACGTATGCCTCATTCTCCTGGGTCGAACTATTGAGGCTGACTTGAGACCCAAAGTCCACTTGCTCTTCTTCGTCCTCCTTTTCCTGGGATTCACCTTCATTTCCTGCGCCCCCTCCCATGGTGAATGGAAAGATGTTTCCTAAGGTGTTCCTCATTCTTTCTGAGAACGATGATGACGTTGTTTGTTTCTCAGTTCCGCCTGCCATCATAGTGTTGTCTGTTGGAGATCTTCTAGTTGCCGCTATTTCAGTTGAGATGTCGGACAGTTCCGACATCTCCTCTCGATCTAATGTCCCGGTGGAAGTGGCAAAATCATGGCCTTGTTCTACCGGAGTAGATTCACTCGCCAGCCTTCTGCCTCTCCCTTCCAGTCCATGTACTTCCTGGTTGTCGTTCATGGCATGGTCCGTATTGACCTCCACTTCTAACAGTTTTTTTCGCTCTTCTGAGGTCTTCTGACTCCTTGTTTCAACCATTCTGCCTGAAACCGTCTCCCCTTTGTCGGTCCGGGCTCGTTTGATCCAATCCACAAAAGGATCGGTCGTTGTTCTTCTTTGCTTTTTAGGTATGAATTTCCTAGAGCTATTACCCCGTTTAGGTATCCTTGACTTGCCTAGACTCATTCTCAATTTGTCACTTCCTAATGCCTATACACTTAATTCGATTGCTAGTGACGTTATAGTTTGACCACCAATAATAATGACACAACACAATAAATTTCACAAGATTCTATAAAATAGTGACCACGAATCCCTGTATGTTATCAGAGTACAGTTTGTATATAATTCATTCACACTAACCGATTATCGGTCGTAAGATTTGAGAACTAGCACAATATGATGTTATCAGTCAATTTAAAAGATAGTGTACTCACTACCCAATCAAGCACAGTTTATGTTGATTTTAAAACCAAAAACAAAAAAATATATATAATGACAGAATATGAATACCTCTATATAAAATAAAACGTATGTGTCTTGTACTTTTAGTCGGTCGCAGTACAATAGTCGAACTTATTTTTTAAAGAAAAAGCTTCCCCTGCCTGGTGCTGCACCAAACAGGCAAAACTTTGAAGGCAGTAATTTTCTCAAGTGGGCGTCTATTGCACCCACCGAGTACTGTGTTACCTATCTGCCTTCGGACTGCCCGAGCTAGAGCTAATAAAATCCTCAAGGCAGTCACTTTTCACAAAAACGTATTGGGTTTCAATCCACACCAATGAATTACTCTCTTTTTAGTTTAGACTTAGTGTCGCGAATATCCGAGTTCGGACCTGTTTTGTCTGTGGTCTTGTTTTTATTGAAAGGCAAGTTACCAGTGCAGTCACTGATTCCTAGCCTGTCTGCTAATAACCTAATACCTCTCACTGTAGTCTTTCTTCTGTTTACCTAAGTCTTTTAATAAAATAATACCCCTCCGGATTGGCAAAAATAGGACCCTTCCGTACTAGCAAAACTTAGACCCCTCCGGATTGGGAAAAAAATATGACACTTCCGGACTAACAAAATTTACACCCCTCCGGATTGGGACCCCTCCGAATTAGTAAATATAAGACCCCTCCGGATTGGGACCCCTCCGAATTAGTAAATATATGACCCCTCCGGATTGGGAGCCCTCTGGTCTGTGTTAGTAGCTTTTCGGAGATTTCCTTCTTTCAACCTATACCCCTCCGGATACGTTCTCCGATGCAATTTTTTTTTCAATTAATTAGTAAGGGTATGTACTGCTTTCCTAGACCCTTCCGGATTGAAGTTAAGCCTCTTATTTGACAATTCACGCTAACGGTGAAGGGTCTTATTGCTCGCCTAACTTCGGCTCGATTAAGGTTTTTCTGTGCCTTTAGCCTTCCCTTTTCGTCTAGAACGGCCTAAAGTTACTTTATTCAACCGCTATTACCTTTTGGTAGGGGTATAAGGGCTTTTCTAAAAGAAATTTATAAAACGTGAAGGGTCTACCCTCCCAAATTGGTGAATTTGCTAAAAACAATCTCAAAAAATTTTCGCGCTTTTTTCCGAAAAACTTTTGTCTCTATCAGGAAGCTCAGCTAGTTTCTGATCTATTGGTTTCAAAAAATATCGATATCTCAAAAATCGCGACTTGTGGGGGGATCAAAATATCGCTACTTTGACCCTAAAAACCGGTCTGCTTTCTGTGTTTTTCACTGAAAAACGGTATAAGAGAATTAATATAGGCTATATAAGTAATAATATTAGTAATACTATACCCCTCCGGGTTTGTTTAATATCCGAATTAAGGTGCTTAACTCGGATATTCGCAGTTCGGTGAAGGGTCACTACAGTGCAGCACTGTCGAGCCCCCCACAGATTACTATCTTACTTTTTGTGCCAAAAGGGATACAAAACTTGTTAACGATACCCAACAGTCGATTGTTGTTGTCCTTGAGCCCCTTCTTGTTGCTCCTTGTACTGCTTGCCGGATCAGTCTTCTCCCATGACCCTTCCGAATTGAGCGCAAATCAGCTGACCCTTCCTGATTGAGTGCAATTTATCATTAACGTGCTTAAATGCTCAAATAACCCTACAGTACAAGCCTCACAAACGGGCTACAAAATTGATCGTAACAATCCTGACTGATATAATTGCCTGTAACAACAATATATTTATCAACAACAAACGGGAGGGTCGGATCACATCTTGTCTGGGGGATGATTTCTACTGATTTTTTTTTTTACTTTTTTACTGTTTTTGGTTTTTTCGGTTATTTTTTATGTTTTTTTGTTTTTCTTGGGTACTATACTACTTTTTATTTGGTTTTAAATATATCGTTATATGTTTTTGGTCACAAACCTCTCAGGGAACGACGGGACCGCGAATCCCTCCACCCTTCCTGGTTCGTGAATTTTCGGTCTTAACTAGGTTAAAAAGCTATTCACGATAATCCGGAAGGCTTCCGCGTTCCGAACTACCCTTCCGCCCCGGCGGTTTAGGCCTATTAAGGGCGGTAATGTGAGCATCCGCTCGGCGCGGAGTGCTCGTTAACGGTTCTGCCGGTCATGATGTTAAAAAAAGAATAACACCCAGGAGCGCCATAAAAACATGTATGTAACATTCGCCCGGAAGATACATATCGACGGAAAATAAAACCAAGTCCTAAGATGACTGGCTAATGTCTAAACAGAGCTTTACATGCTTTTCACCGTCTCTACCAAGCCAGTACTTTCGGTAGTTTTTCTAACATCGGGTCGACAAAAAACGTTACTGCTTTCGGCTTCGGTCAAAACACTCAAATTAACTTAATTACATGCAGAAATAGTGAGCTCATGGCTGGGTCTCAGTATCCCCAGACCACGAGGTCACTCCTAAAAACAGGGCTACTACTACTTATTGAATTGTTATTGTTTTTGTTCAGTAGATAAAAGTCATCATCTCCATCGAAGATGGATCAACCCCTTCCCCCAACTCCTAGCTTCTCATCCTAGCAAAATGAATTCAGATGTTAATTAAATTCAAATCAGGTCATGACAGGGAAGCTTAATGTTTATATAAGTCGATAAAAGTATCAGTCCCGAGACCCCTCCGGATTCTTGAATCCGGGTAAATAAGGCCCTCATCTTCTTTCCGGAAGGCTGGTTTTCCACCCTTCACCGTTGTTCGAAACGGCCTTGCAACTATTGTAGCGACACAATAGTTGCAACTCGGAACGGTCTCTGCTATTCCTGCAATCTGCTGTTGTTCTCAATCACGATTTCCGTTGTTATCGTCAGCGCAACTAATGTTGTTGTGTTTTTCTTCGACTTTCTGCCGAAATGGCCGTTTCTGACGTTTCTCAGAAATATGACGTCATAATTCGAATTTATAAAATTTCGAAATACCAGAATAATCTAGCCCTCACCGTTTGGCCAATCGTTCCAATAACGCTCTTATTCCTTCAAAATCGCCAATTCGGAAGGTTCACTGCTAAAATTTCGAATACGCTGAATCTGCATTTTGATCCATTCTGGTCGAATGTCACAGAGCTGAGCGAGAAAATTGGTGGTTTTAACACATCAACGGTGTTAATCGTTCTTTTTGACGAACGCGGAATGATCAATTTGGACTAACATGTTAATTTTTTAAATTTCGTGTAAAAAAAGACACGTTACGACGTCGAAATTTCGCGAAAAATGAAAACTTAATTGCCATTCACCGTTTTTCTCAACGAATTCTGTTGTTGTATTTCTTTTCAGTTTTCATTTGTCGCGAAACTTTGACGTCGTAACGTGTTTTTTTTACACGAAATTTAAAAAATTAACATCTTAGTCCAAATTGACCATTCCGCGTTCGTCAAAAAAAAACGATTAACACCGTTGATGTGTTAAAACAACCAATTTTCTCGCTCAGCTCTTATAATAAAAATTCGTATTCGAACTGATTTTGATACAATGTGGACGAATATCACAGTAGTTGGGTTCTATGAGAGTACTCTCAGCTGTTCTGAGTTGCCAATTTTGCTTCCAAATGCGACTGCTCAAATGCCCTCAGTTTTCGAGATGTGACTTTTCTAGGTCACTTTTTTTAAACGATTATATATTTCATGGAGTTTGAAGTTCTGATCTCATAGTGAAGCTATGCCAGGGTACTTCCAGGGGTTCCAGGTTTTCCTCCCAAATTTCACATCTCAAATCTTTGTAGTTTCCGAGATGTGACATTTTTTGAGATTTTTTTAAAAACATTTTCAGAAAATTTAAATTTACAATTTTTCTTAGAAAATTGAAATTCCTAACCCTTGTAGTTGAGTGTTGTTGTAGTACTCTCAGGGGTTTCGAGTCTTATCTCCAAGTATTACTGCTCAAAATTTTTGTAGTTTTCCAAATTTTTAAACAAATAAACTTGTAGTTTCTCAATTTTTGAAATTTCCAGCGCTGTAATTGGGTACTGTGAGATAACCTTCAAGAGCTGCAAATCTTGCGTCCAAATGCGAATGCTCAATTTTCTGAACTCAAAATTTCCGAGATGGTGTGAAACCTTTGATGTAATTTTAAAATTTTTGAAGAACCTAGAGATAAGAAACTTCCCAAAGTTTCAGGGGGTTTTTTGAAATTTTAAAGGAAAAGTTGATTATAAAAAACTTTACAAAACTTGAAATTTCCAACACTGTAATTGGGTACTGTCAGAATACACTCAAGCGATGCAGATCTTCTTTCCAATAAAGGCTGTTTTTATGAAATTTTGCGATATGAAATTGTGTGCGTGTGTGTTTTGAAGAGGATGGGGCTTCAAAAACGTTAAAACGTTGTATTAGTTTTCAAGCCTTTTTTTATTCGTTTTTAGTCTCGGGTTGATAAGTTTCGGCCTTTTTTATATCGGTTTTTTTTCCTGATATTTCGTCGGTTGATGAGCAAAAAAACACTTTTTGTGTGTTTGTGCCTATTGAGGGGAACTTTATAGCTGAAAAAAGTCTAGTAACCTGTTGAAAAATAATTGCTTATTACAAGTGTAAAAAAGACAAAAAATGAAGATATTTGCAAAACTGTCTGGTTTTTAGTGTCACTAGAAAGATACCAAAACATTACCCGCATTGGAGCTTCATCGATAGTAATTGATCATAATGGATTATTGTTGACAAAACTATTGGACAACATAATCGATAGTAGTAGATGTTGAGGCTGAAGTGGGGGGGGGGGGGGGGGGGGGTTGGGGTGCATGGCGCACCCCATGTATTAAGATACGTTTTAGATTTCCGGTCCGCCATGCTATGTATTAAGATTGGGTATAGAGTCTACAATGTATTAGAATAGGGAATACCGATGTTAAGGTTTCAGTGTGATGGTAAGAGAAAGAAAAACGTAATTATTTTGGTTTTGTCTACTTTTTCGCAAAATGTTGGCGCGCGTTAAGTAATTTGTAAATATCAAAAGTTAATTACGTGTAGGTTGTGTCATGAAGGGCTTCTAATTAGTTTTTTGATACATAATAAGTCAATGGTAAGAGTTTTTGGGTAAAAACTTGGAATTTTTAGGGAAAAATTTTCAAAAAACTTCAAAAAACGATAAGATTAGCCAATACTCGACGTAATTTATTAAATAATCTTGTTTTATCTACTTGAAAAAATGCTGAAAACTACTGAAGTCCGAAAAATTCAATTTTTTTTAGAGAAAAAATGCAAAAACTTCAAGTATTTGGAAAAAATTGCAAAAATTTCAAGTATTTGGAAAAAATTGCAAAAACTGCAAGTATTTGGAAAAAATTGCAAAAATTTCAAGTATTTGGAAAAAATTGCAGACATTTCAAGTATTTGGAAATAATTGCAAAAATTTCAAGTATTTGGAAAAAAATTGCAGACATTTCAATTATTTGGAAAAAAATGCACAAATCTTTGGCTAATGTATTGTTGCTTTTGATCTTATTTTAAACATACTTTTACGTATAGATTTAAAAAATAAGCTAAGATTGTATTTTAATTGGTATTATGTTGAGACAATGATACAAAATTTTGAATAAAAAAATGACTTTCTCCACAATTTTTTTCTGAAAATATTGAAATACAATGAAGTTTACCTTAATTTGAGCTAAATATTTGGTGATACAATGCTCTAAACACCAAAAGAAGGTTCATAGTAGCAGAATCAATATTGAAACTTCCGGAAAACAGTGAAATTAGTCGTAATTTTTGAGAAGGTAAAATAAAAATTAATCAAATTTACATGAAATTTTCCAGAAAATTTCCATTTCGAACCTTTTAGTTTTGTTTTTAACTGTTTTTTTTTGTCCAGTTCAGGGATTATTTTTAGTTATCTCAATTCAAATGAACAGTTTCTAGACATAACTTTGGATCCAAAATATTCATTTTTGAAAAATGTCAATTAAAAAACATTTGAACTTTTTCGAATTACTCTTCAAGAAAAAAGAAAATATTCCGTGTGATTTCCTTAATGATGAGATAGACGTAGATTCTTACTTTTTTCATAATTTTTTGGACGTTTTTGTTGTCCAAAATAGAGTTCTGCGACTAAGTAAAGGTTTCTTTAGGGAAATTTACTCAATCAAAGAGTTTATTTTTGATCCACATATTGCGTATCAAAGTTATAAACTTACTGCTGAGTTACACCTGACTTGAAGTTACACCTGACTTGAAGCAGAAAACTTGAAGTTAATAAAAAGGTCGCACGATAATATTTCAAAGACTCTTTTTATTCCCTACCCAACTCCCAAAATTGTCAAAACTCCTCGGCAAAGTTCTTTACTCCTCCATTTTTTAAAAGATTTTCTAAGTTCAAAATCTTGCATGATCAGGTTTGGAATCAGATTTCCAGAGATTTGCTTTGAAAAATTCATCAACTTTGAATTATCATCTCAAATCTACATCAAAATCAAAAAACTTGACTATCTACTCAAAAATCAGCAATTTCTCATTGATTATATACAAAAAATTCAATTAACTTGATAAGAAGACTTGCAGAGATGCTACTTTTATTTATTTTCCTTCTTTAGTTACTATTATCGGCAATATTTCTTAATTTTACTTCAAACAACTTATGGTCATTTATTTGTGCAATTGCTTTTCTGTATATTTTTACTTATTTGGAAGACTTTAAGTCCTTAAAAGGTAAATCATTGTCTGATTGGATACGACAACTTGAACAAAAATGAACATTTTTGTGATTGGAAACGACAATGTGTAAAATGGAGCTTTGTTTCCAATTGGACCCGAGTTTACTATAAAAATTCCATAAAAGGAAATTAAAACCTGATTGGACACGCGTTAAGTAATTTGTAAATATCAAAAGTTAATTACGTGTAGGTTGTGTCATGAAGGGCTTTTAATTAGTTTTTTGATACATGGTAAGTCAATGGTAAGAGTTTTTGGGTAAAAACTTGGAATTTTTAGGAAAAAATTTTCAAAAAACTTCAAAAAACGATAAGATTAGCTAATATTCGACGTAATTTATTAAATAATTTTGTTTCTATCTACTTGAAAAAATGCTGAAAACTACTGAAGTTCGAAAAATTCAAATTTTTTGAGAGAAAAATTGCAAAAACTTCAAGTATTTGGAAAAAATTGCAAAAATTTCAAGTATTTGGAAAAAATTGCAAAAACTGCAAGTATTTGGAAAAAATTGCAAAAATTTCAAGTATTTGGAAAAAAATTGCAGACATTTCAAGTATTTGGAAATAATTGCAAAAATTTCAAGTATTTGGAAAAAAATTGCAGACATTTCAATTATTTGGAAAAAAATGCGCAAATCTTTGGCTAATGTATTGTTGCTTTTGATCTTATTTTAAACATACTTTTACGTATAGATTTTAAAAATAAGCTAAGATTGTATTTTAATTGGTATTATGTTGAGACAATGATACAAAATTTTGAATAAAAAAATGACTTTCTCCACAATTTTTTTCTGAAAATATTGAAATACAATGAAGTTTACCTTAATTTGAGCTAAATATTTGATGATACAATGCTCTAAACACCAAAAAGAAGGTTCATAGTAGCAGAATCAATATTGAAACTTCCGGAAAACAGTGAAATTAGTCGTAATTTTTGAGAAGGTAAAATAAAAATTAATCAAATTTACATGAAATTTTCCAGAAAATTTCCATTTCGAACCTTTTAGTTTTGTTTTTAACTGTTTTTTTTTGTCCAGTTCAGGGATTATTTTTAGTAATCTCAATTCAAATGAACAGTTTCTAGACATAACTTTGGATCCAAAATATTCATTTTTGAAAAATGTCAATTAAAAAACATTTGAACTTTTTCGAATTACTCTACATGAAAAAAGAAAATATTCCGTGTGATTTCCTTAATGATGAGATAGACGTAGATTCTTACTTTTTTCATAATTTTTTGGACGTTTTTGAGCTAAATATTTGGTTATAAAATGCTCTAAGCTTTGGAAAGAAGGTTCATAGTAGCAGAATCAATATTGAAACTTCCGGAAAACAGTGAAATTAGTCGTCATTTTCGAGAAGGTAAAGTAAAAATTAATCAAATTTACCCAAAACTTTCCATTTCGAGCCTTTTATTTTGGTTCTTAACTGTTTTTTTTGTCCAGTTCAGGGAGCATTTTTAGGAATCTCAATTCAAATGAATATTAAGAGCAATATTCCATGAAATTTCTAGATCAAACTCCATGATTCAACTCCTCCTCATTTTTTTTCATCGAATTACCCAAATTTGTACAAAAATTACGATTTTTGGGTATTCTTGCTTTCTGTTTAATACATGTTTTCGCTATTGAACACTCTTTACTAGAAAATTTACTCAAAACTGGAGAATTTAGGAGGAAAATAGTATCAATTGAACGAACAATTTGCTGACAGAGATGAATTTAGAACTGATACCTTATGATTAATACAATAAAAGTTGTAAATATCTTCCTCAAGGTTCCCTTGTTCAGTTGCTACCATAAACTATTTAAGCAAAAATACATTTTTTGGGATCAATAACTATCACTTTTCTTGCAAAATATTTATTAACAAACGTTTTTTATTCTTAATTTTTAACGGAAATTTTTTCAAAAATACCCAAGTGAGAAAAAATTGGTGCTTGTTAAAGCATTCAAAAACAAATGTAAAAAATGAGAAAAAAAAGTTGTATTTTTACGATTTAAGAACAAATTAGGAGCAGTTCTATTAGTTATAATCTGAAAATTTCCGGAAATATCCAAGAGAACCTAGTTCCTAACAACTACAATATAAAAATTTCTGAAAGAGCACGTCTCAAAAAATTGATTTAGCAAAGCAAATCAAGATGGAAATTGGAACAAATGTGTAATTTTCCGATTTTTATTAAGAAAAAAAAACTCTGTATAGTAAAAATGTAGTAATGTATTGTGCATAGTGTTGTATTTTGTATGTAGTATTGTATATGTATGTAGTATTGTGTATTGTATATAGCAAGGAAATGTAGATCTTGGAAGCAAGTTTTTGATTTATGTTCCATGTATCTACTTCCAAAAGATGTTGGATTGGGTTTACTTTACAAAAACTATCCTCAAACATCTGATTTTTCATATAATTTTTCTTATTATATCAAATGAAAACAAATTTTTCTAATGAATTACACATGAATATAAATCTTTGCCCCTTTTTTAGGTCGGATTTTTTTTCTCAAGAAATACTTTAAAAGCTAAATTTTAGTAAAATTATCCCAAAACTCCTAATGAATTAAATTGCTAAAAGCCTTTAAATGATTTTCTCAACCTCATAACTGAATAATGCTGTTTTAAATCTGAATTTCTGTTTTAGACTAAATTTTTAGTTAAGAATGATGTTTATCGTTTTCTTGAAATTTTCAAACTTTAGCAAAAACATACAATTTTTCCAGGTCATTTATCAATTTTTTTCTGAAATCATCAAAAAAACAATAGAAAAGCATAATTCCTAATAAGTCAAACCACATTATCTGCTTAAAAAGGCTCTACTCTATGAACATTTTATAAGCACTAAACAAGGAAAACTTTGAAAAAGGAACTACAAAAAACCTTTCAATTAGTCAATATTTTACAAATATCCAAGTTTTACAACTTTTTAGCGAATATTTAACTACTCATTAGCAAGTGTTATGCACTTTAATACAAATATATCACAACAAAGTCTCCGCAAGCTTGCAAACAAGGGAGTTTTTACTGTTGATTAAAGGTTTTCGGATCGAGTTCCATGGAAAGTTTCACGACAATTTGAACTCGATTTTTGCTATCTTTATCATCAATCAAAATTTTTGAATAAAAAATAAATGACAGTTCAGGTAATGTAAAGAAAACACTGTATAAGTTCTGACTAATTTTGTTACAATTGTTTAGACTTTTCAGATTCATTAAAAACTGATTTTCATAGTAATTTCTATGTTTTTTTAAAAAAAAATTAAAAATTTTACCTTCTCTTGAAGTTTGCTTGGAGACTGCTGAGCACATAATTTAACATTATGCTGAGAATGCTTCTTCTTGAAATGATTAGCGAGCTCCTCGCTGCTATAAGTATAAAAGTTACAGTTAGAACATTTCAAAACACCACAGGTTCTACGATGTCTTGATGCGTCTTTACGTGTGTGTTCTCTGCCACATTCAATACATGAAATTCTTTCGTTTCTATTCAGCGACGGCATCTCAATAGTAAAGAAAAAAAAATGGAAGATTTAAAATGTACCAAATGTTTAGATAAGATGAGTTGAATAGTAAACATGAATAGAAAATGAAGAAAAGTAAACAAAAAAGCAAACTTGTCAACCAATTGTCTTTAACGTGAAAGAAAATCAGAATGGATATGCTATTTAGTCTAGCTGAAATAAAAATCATCCAATCTAACCATGGAGTTTTCAAAAGTATCAACCAATCAGAATCGAGCTTTAATTACAAGGAAATTTTAATCTTTTCTGATATCAACCAATCAGAACTAAGCAATTTCTAGACATAACTTTGGATCCAAAATATTCATTTTTGAAAAATGTCAATTAAAAAACATTTGAACTTTTTCGAATTACTCTACAAGAAAAAAGAAAATATTCCGTGTGATTTCCTTAATGATGAGATAGACGTAGATTCTTACTTTTTTCATAATTTTTTGGACGTTTTTGTTGTCCAAAATAGAGTTCTGCGACTAAGTAAAGGTTTTTTTTAGGGAAACTTACTCAATCAAAGAGTTTATTTTTGATCCACATATTGCGTATCAAAGTTATAAACTTACTGCTGAGTTACACCTGACTTGAAGTTACACCTGACTTGAAGCAGAAAACTTGAAGTTAATAAAAAGGTCGCACGATAATATTTCAAAGACTCTTTTTATTCCCTACCCAACTCCCAAAATTGTCAAAACTCCTCGGCAAAGTTCTTTACTCCTCCATTTTTTAAAAGATTTTCTAAGTTCAAAATCTTGCATGATCAGGTTTGGAATCAGATTTCCAGAGATTTGCTTTGAAAAATTCATCAACTTTGAATTATCATCTCAAATCTACATCAAAATCAAAAAACTTGACTATCTACTCAAAAATCAGCAATTTCTCATTGATTATATACAAAAAATTCAATTAACTTGATAAGAAGACTTGCAGAGATGCTACTTTTATTTATTTTCCTTCTTTAGTTACTTATATCGGCAATATTTCTTAATTTTACTTCAAACAACTTGGTCATTTATTTGTGCAATTGCTTTTCTGTATATTTTTACTTATTTGGAAGACTTTAAGTCCTTAAAAGGTAAATCATTGTCTGATTGGATACGACAACTTGAACAAAAATGAACATTTTTGTGATTGGAAACGACAATGTGTAAAATGGAGCTTTGTTTCCAATTGGACCCGAGTTTACTATAAAAATTCCATAAAAGGAAACTAAAACCTGATTGGACACGACTTCAACCCAAATAAGGAAAATCCATTCTGATTGGTTAAACCCACACATTCCAGTTGAAGGTACCCCTCTCTTTTAACTAAAAATCATTTGATTTTCAACTTAACTACCGTCAACTTCCTCCTTTCTCAGCTCTAAATACATTAATTTCAACTTAATCACCGTCAACTTTCTCCCTCTCAACTGTAAATCTTGTTTTTACTCATTAACTCAAAATATTGCTCAAAATGATCTTCTTAGTATAAAACAACAACCTTATGTTCTCGGTGGAATTTTCGGCTGATTTAGTACAAATCCAAGTGCGAGAAACAGTTTGTGGAGTTTTTTGGCACGAATGGACATCCCAATCCAAGTCTGAGAAATGCAAATGATGGAGGAATTGGCCGAGCATATGGGAATGAACTACCCCAAAATTCCTGACTCTAGATATGTGGCCCAACCATTCGAAGATTTCATCTTTTCTTGGGAAGAGGGATCTGTGGACAACCCAATTACCATCGAAGAGGATGAGGGGTTCTCTGAGCCAAGAACTCCAGTCAGCGAACCACCAGTGATGGAGGCAAGACCAGCTTTGCGATCCATTGAGAACTTGCAAATTTCTTCAGCTGCTTGACAGCTCTTTGATTTGTAAATAAATTGGTTACTGTCTTGTGCTTTGTAATTTAATTTCTTGGCATCAAGTAAATTTATTTTCAAGAAATTGGAACAAAGAGATCAAAGAAAAGTTTATTAGGAAATTTCAATGGTAAAACTTTGTGTAAAAAGAAACTAATAATGCATCTGGTAATACTTTTATAGAATTTTGTTAGAAAGATGGCAAAAAAATTAAACCAGTTTTTGCAAGCATGTTAAAAAATTTATATTAATTTTTGCACCATGCAAAAATTTTCATAGTTTTTTTGCACGCTCGTTAAAAAAATCAAAGAAAATCTGGCAAATTAAGAAAAATTCCTTTAAATATTTTCGCATTTTAAAGAAAACTCAAAGATGATTTTCTTGCACTGTTAATAATTAAAGAAAATGAAAGTCTTTGTTTCAACTATGATCATTTAAAAAATCTCTTTTTTGCATGTATTTTGATCGAAAATATTAGAAAAACAATGTATTAAGATAGGGAATAGCACTCAAAGTCAGCAATTATGAAAAAATTTTTGCATTTTTTAACAATTTTTACAAAATAAAATTTTGCAATTTTTGTATATGCATAAGAAAAAATAACTTAGATTTTTGCATTTGTTTTCAAAAAAACCACAAAAAAAACTTGCATCTAACACAAAAATTTGATGAACATTTTTGCACACTTTTTGAAAAAACCAAAACAGTTTTTTGCATCTTGTAAAAAAATTTAATTAAATTTTTGCAAACGTGTTGAAAAAATCAAACCAAAATTTGCATCTTGCGAAAAAACTCCGAGTTAATTTTTGCACACGTGTTGAAAATTACAAATGTATTCGTTGAAAAAACTTTTGATTTTAAATAAAAACAATATTGACAAGAGTTTCATAAACAAATATTCAGTTATTATTAGAAAATTTGATACGCTCACTGTTCACGGTACCATAACCATCAATAAAACAATCAACAATTTTCAACAAGTCAGTCTCATACTTTGAGTTTTGAATTTTTCGAATCCTTTCCAAAAAAGCTGATCCAAGAGTCGCTACTTTTATTAATGCTACTTTTATTAATTTTCCTTCTTTTGTTACTTATATTGGCAATATTTCCTATTTTTACAGCAAACAACTTTTGGTCAATTATTTTAGCGATTGCTTTTGAGTATATTTTTACTTATTTGGAAAACTTAAGTCCTTAAAAGGTAAATCATTGTCTGATTGGATACGACAACTTGAACAAAAGTGAACATTTTTGTGATTGGAAACGACAATGTGTAAAATGGAGCTTTGTTTCCGATTGGACCCGAGTTTTCTATAAGAAATCCATAAAAGTAAACTGAAATGTGATTGGACACAGCTACAATCCAGATAAGGAAAATCCATTCTGTTAGGTTGAACCTACACATTCCAGTTGAAGATACCCCTCATTCCTAACTAAAAATCAATTTTTTTTCAACCAAACCACCATCCAGTACCTCCTCTATCAGCTCTAAACACCCTAATCTCAACTTATTTTTTGTAAGATTCCCCCTTCTCTCAGTTCTTTCTTTTTTTTGCTCTTTTAGTCATCTTATTGCTCAAAATGATCTTCTCAGTGCAAAACAGTAACCTTATGTACTCTGTAGAGTTTTCACCTGATCTAGTACAAATCCAAGTGCGAGAAACAGTCTCTGGAGTTTTTCTGGCTCGAGTGGACATCCCAATCCAAGTCTGGCACATGGTGGAAATGATGCGAAGGGATTTCAGCGAGCATCATATGATGCAAGTTCCCATCACAGAGAACCAACTTGGAACCATGCAAATGATGGAGGAAGTGTCTGAGCATGTGGGAATGAACTACCTCGAGATTCCTGACTCAAGGTTTGTGGTTCAATCAGTCGACGACTTCCTCTTTCCTTGGGAAGAGGGGTCTGTTGACAACCCAATCACCATCGAAGAGGATGAAGGGTTCTCTGAGCCAAGAACTCCAGTCAGCGAACCACCAGTGATGGAGGCAAGACCAGCTTTTGCGCTCCATTGAGAACTTGCAAAATTCTTCAGCTGCTCGACAGCTCTTTGATTTGTAAATTAATTGGTAATTGTCTTGTGTTTTGTAATTTGTTTTCTTTGCATCAAGTATTTTTTTTAAAGAGATAAGAACAAAGAAATAAGATCATTAAAAAATTTGTTTAAAAAGTTGCATAGGCAAAGTTTTGTTTAAAAATTTGTAAAACTCATTTTTAAAAATCAAACTTATTTTAAAATTAGTAAATATTTTCAAAAAATTTTTTTTTGTATCATGATTAAATTTGGATCAATTTCGATATTTGTGAAAAACTTTACAACATTTTCGCACACAAGATAAGGAATCACTACAATTTTTGCACACATGTTAAAAACTTTACATTAATTTTTGCACCATGCAAAAAATTTCATAATTTTTTTAAATACTTGTTAAAAAAATCCAAGAAAATCTCGCAAATTAAGAAAAATTCCATTAATTATTTTCGCATTTTAAAGAAAACCGTAACAAGATTTTCTTTCACTGTTAATAATTAAAGAAAATGAAATTCTTTGTTTTAACTTTGATCATTAAAAAAATCTATGTTTTGCATGTATATTTATCAAAAATATTGGAAAAACAAGGTATTAAGAGAAGGAAAAGCATTCAAAGTCATCAATACTGACAATTTCTAAATAATAAAAAAAAAGAAGTTAGGTTTTGCAAATGTACATATTTTTTAAAATATGAAAAATTTGCGTTCTGCAACAAATTTTCTATAAAATACGCATATTTGTTATAAAATGATTGATTGTTTTGTAAAAAAGTAACATATATTTATTCGTTGAAAAGCAGTTGAATTGAAATTTAATTAACCTTGACTAGATTTTTATGAAGAAAAAATCAAAAATTAATAGAAAAATTGACAGGCTCACTATTTACAGAACCATAACCATCAATCAAACAATCAAATATTTTGAACAAATCAGATTCATATTTTGAGTTTTGTACTTTTCGAATTCTGTCTAAAAATGCTGAGCCAAGAGTTTGCGTAGATACAAGTTTTTGCTCAGAACTTAGATAATGTTTTTTGAACTTTTTGCGAACAAGTCGTTTCCTTGATACGCTTGGTGTTTTTTTTTTGCTCCGTTCCATCGTAAATTATCCTGAACTCCACAACTAAGCTGATTGAAGACTTGTGACAATACTCGAAAAAAATCTGTGCTTGTACAAAGTGTAAAGACAATCAATTTCTTGATATATGCATTGATATTTGTCTAATCTCTGAAGAATTTGGCTAAGCGATGTTCCAATTAAAATTATATTAAATTTGCAATTTCCGAAGGAACAGAAAGAATCATGAGTAGACACGCAAAAATTTTGGGTTGCTATGTATTTTTCGTAAAATTCGTTGGAAACAGAAATAAACAATGATTTACTATCATAATCTGAATAAAAGCTGGGAATAGCTTGACACATAGCAGCTGCCATTGAAAAAAAAGATTTTTTTGCAGAAAATTGTGGAGTTATATAGTAGTAGTAACGCCTACGCAGTTTCCACTTAGGGAAATCCATCCATATTTGGTACTACTTCCATATATGGAAATCGCGATGACTCATACCGCTTACTTCCATTTTCATTCAATCTCAAATAATTTTTCTCATTTCTCCTAATCTAGTCAGTTTAGTCTTCAAAATGTACTCGAGAAAAGTTGATAGTCGCAACTATATTGAATTTTCAAAAAATCAAAAAAGAATTGGGAGATATGTTTGGTTCCAAAAATCTTACAAGGGGAAAATATACTTGGAACCGTGCTTTCAACTATTAAAAATAAATGTTTTGGGACAATTCGAAAAATCTCAACAAGTCTATCTTAGTGAAGAAGAAGCAAAAGCAATATCCGCAATACGGAATACTGTTATTCACGATGCTGAAAATCTTGGACTCGTACCTATATATGAAGCCAAATCTGGTAAAGAATCAACTATGGATCAGGAGCTCGACATTTGTAATAGAATATATGAAATAGCAACATACAACATGAGGAGGGTGTGTGTCACAATCAAGAAGTACAGTGTGAGCAAGCCTCCCTACATTCAGATTCGACTCTTCACTGCAAAAGAGAATGAAGCAATAAAACAAGTTGCATATGTCAACTATACTTTGAACGAATTCAAAGAACTGTCCCAAATTTTGGGAGACTTTATGTTTGTTGATAATTGTAAATCTCAGTAAAGCTTTGTGATGTTTTGCTTGTTTGGTAATTGAGATATTATTGGTTCAAAACTATTTTTTCTCACTAAAGTGTATTTTTAGAGCTATAATATCTGAGGAAAAGTCAGACAAAACATACAATTTAATCGAAATTGACATAAAACACTAACCAATTATCAAATGATTTTCCAGTATTTGTTTATGAAATACAGATAAATTTATTTGATTACTGTTTTCATCAAAATTTAGTTAAATTTTGCCTCAATTTAACAAAATACAAACAAGAATATTTTTAGTTGAAAACATTATCATTAATTTTTTCGATTTTTTGAATTTCATTGGTTGTTTTCATTTTTGTTCTGCCTTAGTTTGAGGTTTTGACCGGCTACATGATTTTCTTAAAACTAATTAGACTCTAAATAAGCAAAAATTATTTACGGTGATTTTTATTACAAAACACTTTAAAATGATAAAACAATTCGAATTTTTTAAAATTCTTCGTTTACTTTGGTCAGAAGAATGTTTCTATCAAATGCGTTTTCAATGTCTGAAATGGAAGTTTATCACATTTTAAGATTGAATTACTACGAAAAACTAAAAGAGTGGTAGACAGATGACGTTGATGGAGATTGTATTAGTTTTAACTTGTATAGAAACACAGAAAGTTCAATAGTTTTTTTTAAAAAGATCGAGAGGAGTTTACAAAAAAGAATAGTACTGCCAGATTTATCAACAATGTTTATATTTAGAAGAGTTAACTCAGATTGAGTGGTTGATCAGTAAGAAACAAAACAACGGAACAGCCTATGAAACAAAAATTGGAGATAAGGAACATCAATTCGATTACTGCTTTGAATTTGATACAAATACAAAATCCAGATTTGTCAGAATATCTTTTGATCGCTTATCCAATTTTAATAGACTTCCGGTTGTTTATACTACAATATACCGAAAAGAAAACAATAAAAATGTAAATTTTGGTAATTTTTTTTTCACTGGTTAGAAATAGAACAAATCGAAAAAATTTCGATCGAAATTTCAAAACTTGAATTGAATATCGAAAAAAAACCAGACAAGAAATCTCAATTAACCCACTAAGGAATCAAATTTCAAATCATAGTTATCTCAGAAAAGTTCAACAAAATTGAATGATTAGGAAGTTTCTTAAACATAGTTTGGTTCTGATCTACAAAGTTTTTTTTAAATCTGTGAATACTTTTTTCTGATTGGTTATTACGACAAATACTGCCTGTGAAGGTATCCTCAATAACTACAAACGATATCAAAATTATTGAAAAATTCATGAGAAGTAGAGCTCAATTCTGATTGGCTGACATTAAATTTGTTTAAAGTTCCATGACTATTGAAGCTCGATTCTGATTGGTTGATATCAAAAAAGATAAAAATTTCCTTATAATGAATGCTCGATTCTGATTGGTTGATATTTTTGAAAACTCCCTGGTTAGATTGGATGATTGCATATCCATTCTGATTTTCTTTCACTTAAAAACAATTGGTTAATAAGTTTGCTGTTTTTATTCATTTTTATTCATTTTTTGAGTCTATTCAACTCTTTTAAGTAAAAATTTGGTTCATTTTAAATCTCCCATTAGATTTTTCTTTACTATTGAGATTCCGTCATTGAATAGAAACGAAAGAGTTGCATGTCTTAAATGTGGCAGAGATTACACACGTAAAGACGCATCAAGACATCGTAGAACCTGTGGTGTTTTGAAATGTTCTAACTGTAACTTTTATACTTACAGTAGCGAGGAACTCACTAATCATTTCAAGAAGAAGCATTGTCAACATAATGTTAATTTATTTGCTCAGCAGTCTCCAAACACACTTCAAGAGAAGGTAAATTTTTTAATTTTATTCTAAAAACAAAGAAATTACTATGAATATTAGTTTTACTGAATCTGAAAAGCTTAAACAATTGTTAAAAATTTAGTCAGAAAATATACAGTGTTTTCATTTCATTACCTGAGCTGTCATTTATTTTTTTTCAAAGGTTTCGATTGATGTTAAAGACAGCAAAAATTGAGTTCAAATTGTCGTGAAACTTTCCATGGAACTCGATCCGAAAACCTTTTATCAACAGTAAAAACTCCCTTGGTTACAAACTTGCGGAGACTTTGCTGTGATAAATTTGTAGTAAAGTGCATAAAATTTGCTAATGAGTATTTAAGTATTTGCCTAAAAATTGTAAAACTTGGATATTTGTAAAACATCAACTAATTTAAAGGTTTTTTGTAGTTACTATTTTAAAGTTTTCCTTGTTTAGTGCTTGTAAAAGTGTTCATAGAGTAGAGCTTTTTAAGCAGATAATGTGTTTTGACTTATTAGGAATTATGCTTTTCTATTGGTTTTTTGATGATTTCAGAAAAAATTGATAAATGACTTGGAAAAAAATGTATGTTTTTGCTAAAATTTGAAAGTTTCAAGATAATGATATACATTGTTCTCAACTAAAAATTTACTCTAAAATAGAAATGCATACTCTAGTCATGAATATACAGTTATGAAATTGAGAAAATCATTTAAAGATTTAAGCAAAGGATTTATGGTACTCTTTCTGCTTCGGATTGTTGATTGTTCGTTGAAACGATTTATTTTTCCATCTAAAATTCAATTTTCAAGTAAAAATTGGTTCAAATTGGTTTCATTTGGTAGATAGTAGATGAAGCAGAATCTGAGAAGATGCTAAAATGAGATAGAAAATCAGTTTATTTCCTAGGAGTTCTGAGATAATTTTACTAAAAATTAGCTTATAAAGTATATCTTGAGAAAAAATCCGACATAAAAATTCTCAAAGTTTTGTATTTATGCGTAATGCATTAGAAAAATTTGTAATCATTTGATATATTAGGTACTTTATATAAAAAATCAAATATTTTGAGGATAATTTTTGTGAAGCAAACCCAATCTGAGATCTTTTGGAAGATGATACATAAATCATAAATCGAAAACTTGCTTTCAAGATCAACATTTCTTTGCTATATACAATACACAATACTACATACATACACAATACTACATACAATATGCAACACTATATACAATACATTACTATATAGAGTTTTTTTCTTAATAAAAATCGGAAAATTACGCAATTGTTTCAGTTTGCACCTTGATTTGCTTTGCTAAATCAATTTTTGGAGACTCACTCTTTTAGAAGTTTTTTTTTTTTTTTTTTTTTAGGAACTAGGTTCCCTTGCGTATTTCTGGAGATTTTCAGATTATAACTAATAGACCTGCTCTTAATTTGATCTTAAATCGTTAAAATACACCTTTATATTCTCATTTTTTTACATTTGTTTTTGAATACTTTAACTAGTACCAATTCTTTCTCACTTGGATATTTTTGAGAAAACTTCCGTCATATATTAAGAATAAAAAGCAAGTTAATAACTATTTTGCAAGAAAAGTGATAGTTATTAATCCCAAAAGTTGTGTTTTTGCTTAAATGGTTTACGGTAGCAACTGAACAGGGGAACCTTTAGGAAGAAATTTACAATTTTTATTTTAATAATCATACGGTATGAGTTCCAATTACATCTCTGCCAGCAAATTGTTCGTTCAATTGATACTATTTTCCTCCTAAATTCTCCAGTTTTGACTAAATTTTCTTGTAAAGTGTGTTCAATAGCAAAAACATGTATTAAACAGAAAGCAAGAATACCCAAAAATCGTAATTTTTGTACAAATTTGGGTAATTCAATGAAAAAAAATGAGGAGGAGTTGAATCATGGAGTTTGATCTAGAAATTTCATGGAATATTGCTCTTAATATTCATTTGAATTGAGATTCCTAAAAATGCTTCCTGAACTGGACAAAAAAAACAGTTAAGAACCAAAATAAAAGGCTCGAAATGGAAAGTTTTGGGTAAATTTGATTAATTTTTACTTTACCTTCTCGAAAATGACGACTAATTTCACTGTTTTCCGGAAGTTTCAATATTGATTCTGCTACTATGAACCTTCTTTCCAAAGCTTAGAGCATTTTATAACCAAAAATTTAGCTCAAATTAAGGTAAACTTTATCGTATTTTCATATTTTGAGAAAAAATTGTGGAAAAAGTCATAGTTTTATTCAAAAATTTGTATCATTGTCTCAACATAATGCCAATTAAAATACAGTCTTAGCTTATTTTTAAAATCTATACGTAAAATTATGTTTAAAACTAGATCAAAAGCAACAATACATTAGCCAAAATTATGAGATTTCTGCAATTTTTTCCAAATACTTGAAACTTTTGCAATTTTTTCTCAAAAATTGCAAATTTTTTTGAAACTTCAGTAGTTTTCAGCATTTTTTCAAGTAGATAAAATAAGATTATCTAACAAATTAAGTCGAATAAAAGCTAATCTTATCGTGTTTTGAAGTTTTTTGAAAATTTTTTCATAAAAATTCTAAGTTTTTACCCAAAAATTCTTATAATTGACTTACCAAGTACCAAAAAACTAATTAAAAGTCGTTCTTTACACAGCCTACACGTAATTAATCTTTGATATTTACAAATTAGTTAACGCGCGCCAACATTTTTGTGAAAAAAATAAACATTTTCACTCAAAAACGAAAAAAAAAACGTTTTTCTTACCATTATCTTACCATCACACAAACCATAAAACCTTACCATCGGTATTCCCTATCTTAATACGTTGTAGACTCTATACCCAATCTTAATACATAGCATGGCGGACCGGAAATCTATAACGTATCTTAATACATGGGGTCCGCCATGCACCCCCACCCCCCACTTCAGCCTCAACATCTACTACTATCGATTACACTTGACAGTTGACAGTTTTAAATCTTAGTTCCATTTTTACTTGAGTACAATCATTTTTTTAAATTAAATTAATCCATTATCATTGATGGTTTTTCTATTGAAATCTAATGTTTTCCGCTGAAAAATTGTTTTCCCTGCACTTTTTCTCCGAAACTATGATGCGTCAAAAATAAATTTGGAACTGAATATTAAACAACATGAAACAAAAAACGAAATCTTTTCATAAACTCATGTTTTTTTTTCTGGTTCTTTTTAGCTTGTGACACTACTGATTATCTCCTTCCAAGTTTAGTAAATCCCCCAGCATAAAACTGGGTGGGGGGGGGGGTAAACTGGGGAGAGTAAGCTGGGAGGGGCAAACTGGGGAGGGGGAACTGAGAAGAGAGGGGGATTAGAAGAGGGGTTGTGGGGTTTACAATGAGTGAACCCCCCTCTCCCCCCCGTTCAACCATTACTTGAACGTGAGTGGAAGGGGGTAAACGAGTGAATGGCCATACTAAAAGTGGGCGAATGGCACTTTTTACCATGGTGATGATAAAAATAATTAAATTATCTTTTAAACTGCCAAACTGAAAAATTAGAGAAAACTTAGAATCGAAAAAAAAAATTATTTGAAAAGTAAAAGTTCATGAAACGTAAAACATAGCAAGTGCACTAGATAGGAAATCAGAGAACCTTAAGAAAAGTTGCAAACTTCATCAATATTCTCCGAAAAAAATCCATTTTAATCAATTATTATAGATTATATTGAGATAAAAAGCATAGATTATACTCCATTTTAAATCGATTAAAATCGATTAATTTTTAACTTTAGACAGACTGTCCAAGAAAGTTCAATATAATCGACTATTAGCCATGAAACTTCAGTGCGAGTTATCTGATGCATCAAAAATCTAGCATCAAACTTTGAGTTTTGCAGTATGCTCTTAAGCTAGCACACCATTAGGTTACAGCTGGGAATTGCTATAAAAAACTTGCGATATAAATTTGCAGCTTATGCGTGTATGGGGAAGGTTTAAGAAATTTAAAAAAAAAAATTTTCTCCTAAAGTTTTCTGATTTTGCCTCAAATGACATCAGATATATTATAAGGCAATAGAAACTCTCAGGAGTTTGTTTTCATACAAGCAGACTTTATACTTTTTTGGTTTGTTCATTTTTTTGGTTGTAATTTATCGATTTTTTGCTGCTTTGTTTCTTGTGATGGTTTTTTTTCAATTTGACATTCTCTTTGATATATTAAATTTAAGTTGTGAGCCTCCCTAAATTACATTAATATTGATGGGCACCTTTCCAAGTTTTTGTTGAAAAGCAGTTAATTAAACTTCCATAATATTCCACTCTGAGAAGTAAACATCTGCTTTGGTAACAAAACAAATGCTTTTTAAAATTAAATTCGTGGCATTTATGTATCACTTCAAATTTATTTGCTCAATGCTTTGTTACAATGCTTTTTCAGTTGAATTTGAAGTCACTTTCATATTGGTTTGAGAAGATAAAAACGTTTTTATGCTCATTTTAACATGCTGCCAATAAAATCTTGCTCTATTTTATTACCGTGCTGCACGTTTTTTGCTCCAGTGATTCTAGCCGGCGAGTATTTGCGTTTATTGTCAAAAAACAAAATACTTCAATTTTTAAACATCTTTACACGCTGACTGCTTTTGAAATCATATTAATACCTGTGTATCTGCTAGTTTATCCTGAAATAATCTATATATCTTTTTTATTTGATGTTAAATCCTTCCCTATTAAAAATAGCATTTTATTGTTAATCCAGCCTTGACTAGACAAAGACAATACGGCTTTACTAGTCAATGTTGTATTTTAAAAATGCAACCATCAAACCAAATGAACGCGCCTCAAAAAGGAAAGGCCCGATTTGACATCGGACATTTGTCACCTCGGAATTTGACGTACAAAAGCGCTTCAAAGTCGGCGCAGAGGCGGGAACGACCTTTGATGTCCTGCGATGCCCTTAGTGACGTCATGATCAGCAGTTCTGATTGGCTGAAAATTTACGGATTATCAGCCAATAAGCTTTCACTGGAGCATATTTTACCTTTCAACGGGTTCAAACACAGTACGAGCTACGATGATGGCGTGAAGAAAAACGTTTCGTCCAAATATGGCGAGGGTTATTTCGACCAGTACATGCAAAAAGATGGAAAAGTTTTCAACTTAATTGCAGATACCCAAAAGTTGCAACAATTTATCCAGCAACTCAATGCGGCAATTCGTGTTTACAAAAACCGAATGGAATGGCTAACTTCGGGATCCCGGAAATTTTTCGGGGTCCTTCATGAAAAATGCGTTTCGATCATTATAAACGTTCACACTTATGATGATATAAGATACGATCAATATGTCAAAGCTTTGGAGGAACTTCTGAATGATCAGATTGCGAAAATCGAGAAGTTTAATTTGATTAAAGTCGGCCAAGATGTCGAGTGTTTTAAAGAGTGTTTCGTAGACGTCAACAATTCATCGATCAATGAGGCGCTCCAGTGGGTTAAAAATATGGACAGATATTCTCTGAACACTAATACGTGTGTAGTTGAAGGAGTAGCGAAGGCGTTCAGTTTGGCACAGCCGCCGAACCTAAAATATGGTAAGAGAAAGAGAATGTCGCTCGAAAAAATCAACGTGGCGCTATCAGTTAATCCAAAATTTTTTAAAAAATAACCAAGAGAGTGTTTATCGAGAAACATTCGTTTATCTGTCAAATTCATTTTTCAGATCAATATATGCAGTTGATTTTCATTTTTTGTTTGTTATTTTCATCGTTTGTTGGGCAAGTAGCCTATTCTTGGTACTGTTTTTAAAATACAAACAAGTATAGCCAGTTGCCGAGTAATTAGCACAGAATGTTCCACCATATTCTTAAAACAAACACGAATTTTTTTTCTTCAAATTAGTGTCGTTTTTTGTGCATGGTGGATAAATGGATCTGACGAAAACCAAGAGCTTTGTTATATCCGACAATCACAGTAAAGCCGGCAAACTGGGCTTTAATTTTTTCTCAAAAAAGACAGGAAAACAACAAACCAGATTTTTTTTTCAATTTTTTTCGGCAGAGGTTTTTTTGAATCAATGAACTTTTTATTCCCAAAACCGCGCTAAAAAAAACTAAAATTTTAACAAGAGTAAAACTAAATTTTTATGGCCTATCTTTCTGTATAAAGTCTGCTCGCTTGCTCTACTCGCTAGTTACTGAGGCAAACTTTTGGAAGTTTTTCAATGTTATTTGCATCAAGGCTCGAAGGGCTCTATTTTGAAATATCATTCTTACAATTCCGATTAGTGTAGTATTTCTGCGTACTGGGATAAAAAGGATCTGAACGCTAAACTCGAAGCTAGGCATGTTCGATAGTCATAGTAAAACAGGCAAATCAGAAAAGATTTGTTGTAGAAAAATGATTCGAAAATTTAAAAAATATATATTTTCTTAACTATTTCTAAGTTTTTTTTGCTTTCTTTTTTGCATTTTGAATTTTTTTTTTCCTAAAATGGCGCTGAAGATGGCGCAAAAAATAATTTTACTTTTTACTTAAATTATTTTTTTCAGGGCTTAAATAGAGCATAAACAAGCTATTGTAAGCCTGTTCGCTCGTTTTATTTGCACAAAATTGAACTATAAAATTAAAGTTTTAAGCAAGTTTTTCTCAAAACTGGGAAAATTTTTAAAATTTAAGTATTGGCCAAATCACAATTAAAAGGGTTTCACTGTGTGGAAAAAATGCTAAAACACACCCGAATACAAACTTCCTCCTTATTTTCAATATTCGGAACAAAAAGGATCTCATAATAATAAACCTGAAAGTTTTTTTCACAGATTATTTTTGTAAGAGCCAAACAGTTGATTCGAGGATAAACTATATCGCTATAAGTTTCGCTGCTGGTATTAGATAAAAACTTAGAAGAGAGAAAAAATAATAATTTGTTCCTCATTCCAAATGATTATTTTTGGTTCAGGCGTGTACCTGTTTACTGAAAATGGAGCCACAGACGGTACCAGGGAGATCCTCAAATCCAGGGTCACCTTAATTGGGAAGCCACTACACACAGTGGCCTACAACAGCACAGACAGAGACACAGTGTCTTTTCTGAGGGAATTGAGTGGGTGTGTAAAGGGGGGCAGATTCCACGCCTACTCCGTCACTGAGACGGATGTCGACTCTTTGACGGGGGAGATCAGTTATTACGGGGGCACTCCGCCCGGTGAGTTCTGAAAATAAAATTCGCAAAGGTTCCTAAAGTTTCCTAATTTAATCTTTATCGAGCAAATTAACAGGCCAGCATCGGTGTGCAATCAATCACAGACAGGCGTGGGACGGGGATGATTATTTTTGACTTTATGAGAAAGATTTGAGGACAGTAGCAACCGCTCTCTTTTCAGTTCTGGTTGCTAACCTTTTCCAAAGGTTCCCTCTTTGGTGCTATTTTACGATATTCTTTTTCTGCCAACCAACCCTTAACATTGTCTAAAGTTGCATTTGGAGCCAATATTCACAATTTTGCGGTGAGAGAGTGCCGAAAAAACAGCAAAAATATTTTAAGCCATTAGGCGTCTTAATAATGTTTTGGGAGAAAATCAGAAAATCAGTTTGGTACCCTAAAAAAGTAACCGCACTTGCCGCACTGGTTGGCGATTGCAATAGATGATTGTTTGATTGCTAGGCGCCGGTATGCCAGATGAACTGATGCTAATTTGGACGGAGCTTGAAAACGCACGAGACATCGTAGACCAACTAGAACACATCATCAAAACAACCGAAAAAAGAAAACTGTCTCGCAAAACCGAATCAGTAAAATCATCAGGCACTGACTCTGGATTCGGATCATTGGGTCAAAGCTTGAGTTCTCTTGGATCCCTAACATCGGCGAGATCCGAGAAGGAACCGAAGCCCCGGTATGCAGACATGCAATACATGGATTCCAAGACTTGGTTATTGCAAAATGGAATCCGCAATAGGGGTCTGGAATTTTACACGTTCCTTGGAGGAGTGGCATTTAGACACTGTGACGGGGTGGTGCCTAATCTGGACCATAGCCAAAGTGACAAAGAAAATAAGAGAGCCATGACAAGTTAGCTTTATCTTCCGAACACGTCACGAAGTGACAGGAAGGAGCTATGGCTTAGGATGTTTTTTTTTCAGCCCAATTTTGCGAAGCTCAACAAAAGTTTTTGAGGGCCATGTGTGTTGTCATGTTAATCTCACTTGGTCGTGATTTTGGATCTCGAGAAATCTACTAGTCGTGATTTCGGATCCAGCAAAGAATGAAAAAAATTGACTTTGTCGAGAGAAAAAACTGGTCCAAATTTTTTCGTTTTTCAGACTAATTGACCCAACGTTTTATTCAACTAAACTGCTCAAACTAATTTAGCCATAATTACCTAATTCTTGGACGAGCGCCTAGAAAAAAATAGTCAAACAAACAAAAATCATTTTCTCATATTCGCAGCAACCGGATATCCTTGTTATTTTGAAAAACAATCGAAATTCTCCGCCTTCAACAACTTGAGCTCAACTTTTACAGATGAACTTTAAAGTCGACTATATTTCTAATGCAGGTTTTGTTTCAGTATTGTGTTCCGGCTTCTAGCACGCTTTTAAAGCAAAGGGTTTTTAAGCGTATAAAACAACACGCACCTTAAATGTTCCAGTTCGTAAAGAACAGTAATTTAAAGCATAGCTACAATTTTGTCCAATAACATGTAAAGTGATCCCTATTTTTTTTGCTGTATGTTCCAAAATCATTGCAAATAAAATGATTCGCTATTTTTTTTTTCAAATTATTTTTTAAAAGTGATTTTTGGCAGGCGTCGATTCGAAGAAACTGATCAACGCCAAGTACTGTGAGAACTTCGTGCATGTGTTGTGGAAAGATGGGCGAGTAAGACACGTGCAAGTGACGGGAAAGATGTTCAGAGACTACGAGACTCGAATGAACTCGACACTGAGACAGATCTCCAATAGGATCTCGTGGCTGTGCCAAGGCAGTCGGGAACTGTTCGGAACTGTCTGTGAAAACAAGTGAGATTGAAGAAATACAATTCTAACACAATGTTACGATCATTCCAACCCTTGTTTCGATCATAGACTTAAAAATCAGACTTCATAATTACAAGATTGAGCATAGACTATTTAATATCCATTGCATGAAATTAGGTGGGAGCGGCTCTAGAACTTTTACGAGAGTTGAAAAACGCTTTCGCTCTAAAAGCAAGTTCAGTTTCCGCCCTCTCCTGAAACATTGAAAGAGCCCTACTTCACACTTTGCTAAACGCATGCCAGGTCTTGCGCATTTATGACATCAGCCTTTTTTGGGGTCCGTTGGATACCAATGAACATTGAATCCTTAGAGGAAGTTGCTCGATACTTGAAGGTCAGAAAACCTTTCCAGCCCAAAAAACTATAAATATTGGGTTATGGTCCGAATCAGTGACAAAATTGCGGTTCTCTTCAAAGAGCTGTACAGCTCGTATGTCAATAAAGGGTTATATCAAGGATTTATTTACCGACGAAGAGCGGATTTTCAATCAGGTTTCATAGGAAGGTTCAATCTTTCATTATTGAAGGTTCAATCTTTCAATCTTTCTAAAAAAATTCGAGCTCGCTTGAAACAACAAAAAGATTTTATGCAAAATAGTATCAAAGAGTGACTCTTTGGGTAGTCAGGGGGTTGACTCCCTGAGGGTGGCGTCCGCAATCCCCCTCCTCCTAAATCCGCCCTGATAGTACTAAAACGAGACCCGTTGGGTGGCTAGCGTGATAAATTATCCCTCAATCCGTCCAAATCTTGTTAAAGAGATCAGAATTCTCTATTGTTTCTTAGAGTGTACATTTTGGTGGACACCAGTGCCTCCATGGAGTCCAGACTGCTGATGGTAAAGGAGAAGTTGTTCCAGCTGAAACAGGAACAACTCAGACACAAGGTCATGTTCAACATAGTAGCATTCGACAGTCATGTCAAGGCATGGAGAGACGCACTGGTTGATGTCAGCGAGGAGAATCTCAGACAGGCATGGGACTGGGTCAGGGTGAGTAGATCATTTACACAAGGTCAATTCGTTTTTTCTAAAACGAGCTTTAACACTTTTTTCATCAGGATATTGAAACCGGGGGTTCTACAAACACTCTGGGAGCCGTGAAGGTAGCTCTGAGCGACAAAAACACGGAAGCCGTTTACCTTTTATCCGACGGAAGACCAGACCAACTTCCCAAATCCATTTATGCACAAGCATGTATGCACCCTCGAATTCCAATTCACACAATCTCATTCAACTGCCACGACAAAGATGCCAACGAGTTCCTGAAGGAATTGGCAAACATCAGTGGAGGAAGGTTCCATATCTTCTATGATTCCAGGACTCCTGCCGACGTTCCTAGGGTTCGTACCGTTGATATCTGATTTGTTCGTCACGCAAAAGTAAAATCAAAAGTTTGAGATTTTTTTCTATTAGTTTTCTTTGCTCAGATCGTCAGATGAAGGGCGGACTTAAGACTTTCTCAAGGATCGAGGGCGAGTTTTCAAATTATTTTCAACTAAGTAGTCAAACTTTTTAGGTTGAAATAACTGATTTTTGAGCTCTCTGAAAAACCATTAACGGCATTTTGCAGTATCTTTTTGCGCCGCAGTCAATTTTTTTAGAAAAATGCCAAGGATGCCTTTTTTTGGCGCTGCCCCCCCCCTCCTCCTTAAAATAAGTATATATAATTTAGAAAAACACTATGGCTGATCGGCTAAAAGTGAATGTCGTAAAATAGTACCAAATGGGGGACCTTTTGGACAGTCAGACTGATTGAATGCCTGAGAGGAGGGGGAGCGCATATATATCCCAATGAAAATCAAAATGAATTTCAAAAAAAATTAGGGAAGACACCTCACCAAAAATGCTAATCATACATTTCTATTAACTATGAAAAATACTAATCATTCAAACTTCATATATTTTGCTAAAATGGTGTCCTTCAACTTTCAAAGAATTTTTTCCTTGAAGTAGTTTCAAAATTGCTCACTTCAAAAAAATTATTTTCAGGCGCAAAACGAGTTTTGTATTCAAACATACAATTTCCGAAACGTTTATTCTGCATGCAAAATATAAATTTTTGTGTGAATAAGGCAACCCTGGATACACAAAAATTGTTTTTCTTTTTTTTTTCGTTTATGTGGATAACATTTTCCAAAACCTTTCAAAACGTCTATTTTATTTTGTATGGCATGTGTACATATGCCTTGATCAATGCTTGATTAATTGAAAGTTCAAATTTTAAATATTTCATCTTTGAAAATTTTTGCGAGAATTGAAAAGGTTGATATTTGCCTAATATCAATTGTGAAGGACAGTTCTAAGACAATTCAGTTTGCTTCCTATTGACAATTCCTAAAACCATTCAGCTTGCCGCCCTTAAAAATGCAAGACTGTCTAACTTTTGGTGACTCTGGTTTTGAGTAAACCAAGGTCTTTGTTAATTGTTTTTGGCTATGAACACAACCAAGGGCGGATCTAGGGTTTTCTCGAGGGGGAAGGCAGATTTTCAAAAAAATTTCAAAAAAACTTGACAACCTTGTTTTTTTTAGGTTGACCAAATTGATTTTCCGAGCTCTCCTAAAGCACTAAAGCACACTAAAAAGACTCTGTTTTGCCAAACTTTTTGCGCCGCAGGCAAATTTTAGCCGTTTTTGGGCACTTTTTGAAAAATTTTGACAAAAAAATTGCGTTTATTGGCGTGTGCTCCCCCTCAAAAAATTATTATATATTGGCGCTGAAGGCGCCTTAAGAAAAATTTTAGGGTCGGTCGGCCAAAAATGGTTTTCTTAAAAAGTACCAAAGGGGGGACCCTTTGGGTCGGCAGGTAGTCGAATCCCTGAGGGAAAAAGCGTCCGCCCAATAATAGTTTTCAGAATTAATCACGGAAAAATCAAATTTTCGATTTTTGGAAAAATTCTATTCAAATAAATTCCGTATATAAAAAAGTCTTTAATCATAGACCTTTCATGTAATTTTCTGTACTTATAGAAACGCTTGAAAAGTATGACTAACATTTTCTTATTATATTAATTTTGTATGGCTAGCAAATTAGGGCAACCAGATTAAACTAAACATAGTATCTTTTTGGCCGTGTCATTGTATTATTGGCTTACACAAAGGAAGCATTGCAAGCTGTCAAATACAAAACTACGGAAATTTCAATTTTTTGCCTGGAATGGTATGTTATTTGAGAGAAAATTTTCTAGAAACACAAAACAATAAAAATCTAAGTTTCCGTTCAAACAACGAGCAAAAAAAGGTAACTACAAAAAACCAGTTTCAGTAAATTTACAAATGGTTGAATTATTTAAACACCCTTGCTTTTAATTACACTAAAACTTTCCTACACCACATGTAAAACCCGTTTTGTGGTAAAGCCGACAAAACACCAGCTGACAGACAGCAGGTCAACAATTTGTTTGAAGCGGAATTTTTACCGTTCGACAAAAAACTACTTAGACTCGATCTTAGGACTGCTGTCCTCCCAGGCCTAGTCTTACCTGTCTACCTAATGCTCCTGAGAAATTTAAAAATTTGCAGTTGTAGTTGTTATAAATAAAGCTATAAAAACCCTCACATCGTTTTGTATCATGACTGAACATGAAAACAACTTTTTGATTTTTTCTTATAAATAATATCGTCAATTAAATTTTAAACTGAAACAATATACAAAGGTTGGTCAGAATGAATGAAAAACAAATCCTGGAAAAATTATTTTCCGGTTTTTCATGCTTTTTTGCGGATAAAAGACCTCACAACGGGTAATTGGCGAGGATTTTTTTTTGTGCACATTACGTTTCAAAAACGATTTCAAAGCTATTTTGGTTTTGCAATTCTTTTAAATTGAGACCGTTTTCGTTGAGAAAAAACGGAATCAAGTTTTTAACGATATAAAAAGAACTGAAATCTAGGGATTCCAAAGTGAGGATCTAACTCTTCTCCGCCAAGAACTTGACAAGGGCAAACAGAGTCTGAAGCTAGTGGCCAAACTTAGAGCCGAGTGTGCGACGATGGAGTGGGTGAAACCCGAGATGCAGTCGGATGGCCGAGTAGAGAGGGGAGTCACGACTAGCAGGACTCCGAGGACTACACGAGAGATGAGTTCGGGATCCTCTATCGGCAGTATGAGTCATAGAGGTAAAAAAAAACTGGATACCAGTTTGACCCCAATCAAAAAATGAAAAAGTTATTAAAAAAAAACAATAGCAGAGAATAAAACCTTTTTAGGGACTCCTCGTAAGTTCAAGGTCATTGACCCCGAGCATGAAATGACGAGATCCCTTGAACACGACTCGCCACGGCTGGACTTAATGAGAAAGACCCTTCAGACAATGAAACAATATTCCTCTGAAAATGCCTCCTCAATAAATTCGGCCAGGTCAACAACTCAATCTTTGGAATCAGAATTCGAGATTCCAGGTAGTAGTAAAGCTAATTGGATATTGGAAGAAACACAGAAGATGTTCGAACGGCAGAAGGTCAGAAGAGACGAAGCGCTCAAATTAGCCGACAATGTTTTGACTCAAGCGCAAAACAAAAAACTTATGCAGAAGACGCCAAGAAGTGTTTATCAAGACGAAACTGAAGAATCGTTGAGAGACTGGTTAAAGTCTAATAGCTTAGTGGCCAAAAGACTAACAATTATAGACGCCCTTTCAAAGACGCTCATAACACAAAAACCAATGTTCGTACCTTCAATCGATAAAGTAGTTTTGTCAAAAGTATTTGACGAAATTTTGCCAATTTCTTACGCCACAACTCGTCAAAAAAACGAGATTCACCTCGTAAATCCTGCCGCCGTTGATTTGAAGTCTTACGAATCACGACTGACTGAAATGATTCAGACATATTACCGCAAACTGGATTTCCATATATGGCAAAGATTGCCTTATATGGAAAAACAGGGTTATAGTAACATCCCGCCCAATTGGGAAACAGACCGAGGTGCTATTTTGGAGTCGTTGCAACGATGTAATTGGCCAGTAACGAGACAAGAGTTACAACTCATTGACGACGAAATTGAGCTTGGGAAGAAATTTCTCCAGCAGTCGATTGATTTACGACTCTGTACTCGAAACGCACAAAACTCACCCGAAATCAAGTCGGCGAGGCACGAGTTCAAATCTTCGCCACGTTCAAAGTCTAGAAGGCTTCAGCGAGCGCAGTCGGCACGAAGACCGGTTTCGGACTTGCAAAAACAACGTCGAGAGGAAATTTCCACGAAAGTTGAGCTTTCACAGGATGAAATTAATTTAGTTAACATGTACCGAGAAAAGATCCGTAGCAACGGGTCCCTTCGCGCGAACAAACCTCAAAAAATAACAGCAGAAGATAGAAGTCCAAAAGTTAGACGAAAAATCCAACCAAACCGACGCGAAGAACCGGTTGCCAGAAGTGCTCCAAAGTTCGGTGAAAACGACAGCGCGCAAACTAGTTCCAAGCTATCTTTGGAAGGCTCCGAGTCTTACACAGCTTCTTATTACAGCAACAATTGGCCAAAGGAAGCGGAAATCAAGATCCGGCAACCTGAAACAGGTCAAGTCAGCGGCGCCCGAAAATCGAGCGCCGAACAACCTTTTGAAAAATCGACTCAAGAAACTGTGACCGAAAAAGAAGATAATAAAAGAGAGCTGCTTCAAAATATAATTTCCGAGGCAGGGCAAGGTCGACAAAACTCGGATTATCGGGAAATATCCGAGGAGACTGCTCGGAGAGCGCCGAACGGCGAAAAGAGTCTGGTTTCTAGTTCGGCTTTTGCCGATGGAACTGGTTATTTAGACGAAGATGATGAAGAAAATGAGAGCAAGAAGAGTTTTTTCTAGCCATTATTGGACTTTAACTTTCACTAACAAGCTTTATTTTGTCAGATATTTTTTTGAATGATTTTAGATAAATTGCTCAAAGAATTTCATTTGGAGAACCATCATTTCGAAAAAAAAATTGGTTAAAAGAACTCTGTTTTGAACTCTTTTTGTTGGCTCAATGTTAACATGGGTTTTGCAATGCAAAAAATGAGGCATAGGACTGTGTTTTTTTTTAAAAAAATTGACACTCTATACTTTATATATGCAAAATATAGTACACTTTTATACCATGAGAGTCACCTTGAAACTACTTAGTTACAGAGTTCAAGTTCAGTACCAGTCAAATTGATAACTTCTTCTTGCATCCTTCGGAATGACGAAGAAATTTTCATCTTGAGCGACATAAGCCGGGCATTCACGCGCATAATCTGTGATGCGAAGGTAGAATTTCGCTCCTGGCGCTACTGGGAGTTCCAGGAAAACTGGGAAACCTTCCGGTAATTTATCCGCATTTTTGTCATACTCCGCAAGCTCCGTAAAAATTTTCCTGATCATTGGCGCCTCGACATCTATAAGGGACAACAGCTCGGGAAAGTCGAGCGGGAAAGTCTTGGAGAAGGCTATTCGTCCTCTGAATTCTTTTTCGGACTCTTTAACTATCGGCTGTTCGACCGGTTGCTCGGGTAGTTGACCCGCCATGTACTCGTCGAAGTTGCCGTTGAAGTTGGAGAGATCGTTTATGTATGTCTTCCGCGTCTTCACAGATAGTCGCACATTTGACCACTTGTACCGGTCGGCAGGGTACCCTCCAATCTTAAAAAAGTTCCGTTTTCATTCATAATTATTTAGTTATATCCACGAGGGAAACGAACAGTATCAAGAATTACGCAAAAACTACTTTGTTAATTGATAAAAAAATTTATATCACAGGAAGCCTCTTACGCAGTTCAACAAAGTTTAAGAAGGGTTGAATCTCCAAAATTTTGCGCAAATTGTTTAAAATTTATTTTTAAACAGAGATTCTGGGTTTTATTTAGTAAAAATCACATTTATTGACTATCAAGTGAAATTTTTTTCTTTTATACTGGTTTTTGGAGATTTAACCCTTCTTAAACTTTGTTGGGCTGCGTAAGAGACTTCCTGTGAAATAAATTTTTTTATCAATTAACAAAGTAGTTTTTGCGTAATTCTTGATTAACTGAAAAAAGCCAAAATAACCCATTTTTGGGGTAAAATTTTTGTTGAGAACTTTGGAGAAAAAATGGCACCATATTAATTCTGGTGAAATTGTAAGCAACTTTTATTTTATTCACTTTTTGTCTAATCTTAACCCAATTTGAGAAAAACATGTTTGAAAATTCAAGTTTTGTTCGTTTTGTCCGGATAATTTAAATCAGCACTGTAGAACGATATATGATTGGCGCTTCTTGATAACATTAACCCAAGTTGAGAAAACTGTATCAAAGGGTAAAAGTTTTATTCCGCTGGAAATCTAAAAGTTAGATTCCACTTTCGAAGCTAAAAATTGTTCACATTTTGTCGCACCATTTCCACATTCGATTTTGGAGAAGGCTATTTACGTCACTTTTAGCAGATGAATTTCAGTTAAACTCAAAGAGTGCATATATACCTAAGTGCGTTCATAGATGAATCAATATGTAGGAATGCACATCTGTAGTTATTAGAGCACTTTTAGACTTTTCCTGAAAAAAAAAACATCAAGACCTATATAAGAGTCTTCACTATGTTCATTACTCTTAATAAATCAGTTCACCTTATAAAAAAATAGCTATTTCGAAAAACTCAAACCTCTCAACTTTAGGCCAGTTTTTAAAACGTGGCGCTTTTAAAACGTGGATGCTTACAAGCCTTTCCACAAATACAAATCTAGACCTGCTTTTTTTAGGTTCACCTCTGCAGTTGATATCTAATGCAAAATTGCTGTCAGTTACGGTGCCCTTAAGCAGTTTTAAGTCAAAACGTTTTTTTAAGGTAAACAGAATTTTTGACACGATTTATACGTCCCAAAATGAGTGAAACTTTAATTTACGACATCAAAAAGAGCAGTTTTCATCTAAATCAATTTCCTTGTTGTCCAAAAAAGACATTGCCGACAACATTTGACATTAAATAAGCGACAAATATATCTCTTCAAAACTTTGTTTTATGTAAGCTTCGGAATGATTGGCTCAAACAAATACATAATTGAATAAAAAAACAGGACTCAAAAGAGGATTCTTTTTTGTTTGTTCCGAAAACCTAGTACAACTTTTTTATGAAGAAATCCAACACCACGTTAGTTCAGTGGTTCAGTACCAATCGAAGTGATAAATTCTTTTTGCTTTAAGCGGAATCTTGAAAAAAAGTTTATTTCTCGTCACAAAATCTGGCATTTCACGCGAGAACTCTTTAATGCGCAGGTAAAACTTTGCAGTAGGTGCAACTGGAAGCTCAACAAAAACTGGAAATCCGTCCGGAACATTTCCTGGCTGCTGCTCGTACTCGGCTAGTTCGCTTGCGACTTTCTGCATAATCGGCGATTCGACGTTTAGAAGATTGATTAGTTTCGCAAACTCAAGCGGAAATGTTTTTGTAAACGCTACTCGTCCGTGAAGTTCTGTTTCGGATTGTTTCCGCTTCGGTTTTTCAACCGGCTCGTCGGGAAGTACACCCATCATGTAATTCTCGAAATTTCCTTCAAAGTTCGAGATGTCATTCTCGTAAGTCTTTCGTTTTGTTATAGTGAGTCGTAAGTTCGACCAACTGTAGCAATCAGCACTGTAATTCCCCACCTAAAAAGATGATCACTTATAATTTTTTTAGAATTGGAAATTCATAATTCAGGTGACTAAATTTTTCATAATTTAAAATTGGAGCCACTTTTTCACATATTATTGTATATTTTTACCATCAGGCTGGGGTATGTCTGTGATATGAACAAATATGTATTTCATTGCCAGCTATTAGGTGGGATACTACAGTGAAATTGCTACATTGTTGAACATCCAAATCTCTCACTTTAATTGAGCTTTCGAGGTTTTTTCTGATGGTTGAACTTTAATGGCACGATAGTCCATTTTACGAAACACCATTGAAAAAAAAAATTGATGAATCTGAAAAAATAATTTTAAGGTTTGAGTTAAAAAACTCAAAGGTACCGAGCAAAAATTAAGCCTGATTAATTTTTAAATTCTTTTCATTTGATAATAAACCAAAGTCAAACTCTCTAGATATTTGGTCAATGAATTTGTTTAATAGGTATTGAAAAAAAAGTTACTTGCGATGCAAGGCTTCTTAGCGAAAATGAACAGGTCATAAAGCAGGCACATACTCATTAAACAATCAAAATCAAGACGAGAAAAACATACGTACGAAAAAAAAAATTATTTATTTCTTTTGTGTAAGTTTGTTTTTTTATTATCAATTCTGATTGCTGAATGTTTGTAAACCCATAAAGATCTATCATTGTCCGTCCAATCAAAAATCAAATTTTAACCCGGGCCAAACAGAGCTTCGCACCACTTGGGATACAACAGAAACAAAAAAAAACGGAAATCAAAAAAATTGAAAAACCTTGAAAAAAAATTAGGCCTAGAAAAAATATCTCGCAAAAAGATCATTGTAGGTAAGCATGCCAAGAAATAGATTTGAATAGTAAAATTGCAACAGAAAAAAACTTTTGAAGAGAAAAAAAAGCCGACAACCTTTGAGCAAATACCAGTTAAACCAAAAAAATTTTGATTTCAATAAAAATTTTTAAACAAATTTAGTCCTTCCTGAAACTGCAATAGTCAATACATGCAATTACAATTAAACTTGCTTGCAGCACAAAGAAAACTACGTGATTGTGCACCTGAGCTAAAAAAAATTTGAGCAAAAAAACAAAAGAACGACCATTCAATTTTTACCGGAAAAAGTTCAATTTCCTACATACTGAAAAAAACAAGGTCTAGCCGACCAAAATGCCGACCATTCAAATTGTATCGGAAAAAACTTCAATGTACTGAAAATAACAAGATTCAGCCGGGACTTGCACCCCGGATCTCAGGGCGCAGAGACGATGTCGTAACCTCCAGGCCAAGTAGGAAAGAACCTGGATGTCGTTATGGTTCAATATTGAAGCAAAAAAAATGATTACGGTAAATAAGTTTAGTTCCCGGTTACAAGACAATTGCTTTGGCAAGTGTTAGAAGACTGCTCTATTGCAAGAATGTTCTGAAGGTCTCTTACCGTTTATAGATGTTGTTCAATATAAAAGACAAGGCTGAATTGTTCGAAAAAAAATAAAAAGAAAAGTTCTTTCTGAAAATTACCTGCTCCTCCACACGCTATCTAAGCTACAAAGTGAAACCCTCGTAACTTCATGAAAAATATTCACAGGTAAAAATATATCTTCAAACATCAGCTTAAGATATAGATATTTTTCAGATAGTGTTAAATTATGCCAAAAATGGGTTGTTAAAATGTCGAAATTAGTCTGTTGAAATAACCACCGAGAGCAAAAATATTCCGCCAATTTTTCAAACGTTGGAACAACAAAACTGTTCGCATTAGGGTGAAACTTTGAATGTTTTGACTGTCTCTTAAGGTCTATGAAGTAGTCTTGGCTCTGAAAAATTTTACGCGTAACTTAAAAAAGAATCAAATTTTTTGAATTTTTCTAAGCCACACGCTATGTCAAATACAAACTGATATGTTTTTGATTTTACAAAGTAATTAACTGACTAAGTAGTATGCCTAAGTTCATCTTGAAACAATATTCATGACGTTTCAATCTCCGCTATTGCGTTAGCAGCACGGAATATATCGCGCGATAATTATCCCAAGTGGCCATTCATTGAACCCCTATTACTTAGAAAAATGATCTCAAGTGAAACAACCACACCGAGCACAATTTTTCATTCTTTCCACAAAGGTCGGAAAAAACCCAATTAAAAAAGTCAAAATTCATGGAATGAATTGTCTACTGGTATCATTTTTAAACAAACAACGAAACTGATGCATGAAGCTCTTGAATCCAGTTTGTTCGGGGCTGGATAAACAAAATTGCTGCGAGTAAAATGACATATACTAACATTCAGAGACTTTGGTTTGAGATATATCTTCGCTGACAAAATTGAAATTCAGTTTCAACAGTTAAGATGGTTTGCTGCACGGCCTAATTCTTTCATGCACAACTATACGCTGCACGGCCTAATTCTTGCACAACTATACGCACCCTTTCTCATTTGATAGTTTTTTCAATGAAGGTTCGTAACCATTTTTTTTAAGGGAAAATTTATCTTCCCAACCTAACAATTGACTATTGATAAGGTTTGTTTTCAAAACAACCATAAAAGTCCCTGACGAATGACAATAACAAACATTTTTATTGCTGGATTGAAACCAAATCATATTCACGAAAATCAAATTTATCATTGCATTTTCAAAAAAGGTGTCCTCGAAGCGGCTGAAAGTAGCCAAATTAGTTGATAGAAGGTGTAAAAGAAAATTATTTTCAAAATTTTCCCAAAAAATTGTTCTTCAAGCTTCCCAATTGAAAAAGATTGAAAAAACGATGCAATATATCCGCTAAAAAATTTTGATTTTTCGTATCTGGATTAGTTTTCTAAAAAATTGTTTCCACAGATGTGTTGTTGCCCAGCCAGCAAAATGGAAATTTTTTGCAGCCAATTGTAATAATAGCCAATTTTTTGTATCTACAACAGGTTTTAACTGTTTGATATGATATCAAATAGAATGGAAGGAAAATTTTTTACCCAAAACCTGTTACAATGTTTAAGTTTAAAGAATGATTTATTGGGGTTTAAAATTAAAATGCAGAATACTTTTTGTCTTATTTAGAAGTTGTTCACGTTTTTCGTGACTTTGACACTTCTTGCCGTTTGATAGTAGATTTTCCCTCTCTTTTTTTTTAAAAAAAAAGAGTAAATCTTAAAAGTGTCAAAGTAGATTTTCCCTCTCTTTTTTTTCAAAATTAAAAAAAAAAAGAGTAAATCTTAAAAATCAAGCAAGCTTTCAATCTCAAAACGTCAAATTTGGACTTGAACAATTTTTAAAACTTTTCTGGAAAACAAACACAAACAAACAAAAAATCATCACGACAAATATAAGAGTGTAAACAACGTTCACCGACTCTTCAAAAGAAAACATAGCCAACAGATAGCTGGAAAAGAGTAGAAAAAAAAGTACGGAAATTAAAAAGAATAACCAACTCGCTTTTTGAAAAAACTTCAACTTTACAATTTCAAAGCGAAAAGTTTGTGGTTTTATAGTCTTTGGAATTTCAGGAACAATTCAAGGTTGACTCTTTTTTGCTAAAATTATTACAAAATTGCAATACTGGATCAATATCTAACATTTTTATTCCACTCAAAAATTTAAAAATTAAATTCCTTTTTCGAAAATAGAAGTCGACCAAGTTTTTCAAAAACCTGCATTTTCGTAATTGAAGAGTTTAACTTGCCTCTACCTTTCCGCAGATGAAATCAAAATGGGCTCAAATAGTGCATTTATACTTAGAAGCATTCAATAATGCATTATTATATTAAGTGTTATAAGACTTTTCTTAGAAAAATTGAAAGAAAAAAATATCACGACCAATATAAGAGTCTGAACTACGTTCATCGACTCTTAAATTGCAGCTATTACATTTTTTACTGATTCAAATTTTTAAGTAAAGCGAAGAAAAAAAGCTGCTAAAGATAATTTAACAAATTTAAAAAGTGGCGATCAATTACAATCAAAGCAATTAATAATTTGCTGAAGTTTCAATGAACTCAAAGTCCAAAAACATTATCAACCATCTTAAACGAATTTTTGAATTAAAGTTTCAAAAAATCCACCACTTCTTTCAATTTCAAGAGTCTTTACCGAATAACACATTTTTCGTACGTTGGTTTCAATTAGAAATAATTGAGCCGATAGATTTTTTTTCGCTGATAATTTTGAGAACCTTAAGTTTTGAAAAAATGGTCTCATTTATCTGTGTGAAGCAAATGCATTTGAATTGCACTCAGTGAAAAAATTAAAAGACAAAACCGCAAAACGCAGTGAACAACAATTTTTGATTTGTTCTGGAAAAATTCTATACCAATATAGTTTGTTCACAAAATTAAGGGTTCTCGTTAGCTATAAATTTTTTTGATTCATATTATAGGCACCCTTCAGAAAGACTTACCACCCTTTTAACGGTTAAGAAAAAGTCAGTTTTGAACGCCTAGGCATTTTTACCCTCATTGTTCCGACCATGAGGAAATTCGTCCTCATAAAGACAATAAGTTATCTTTTAAGTAGCGAAAAATTTAGTCTTACTCCTGTTAAACAATTTTTTTGAGCTTCATTTAGCAAGCTTGCGGCAATAAAAAGTTTCTTAAAAATATTCAAAAAATTTTAAGCAAAACTAAATTTACGTAAGAATTAATTTAGTAAAACTTACGAAAACTTACTAAGTAAAAACTTAAGCCCTATCTGATCGTATAGTTCTCTCATGACATCGCGCTTAAAGAAATGACGGTGCATTTGAGCAATCTCCCCCCTAGATAGACCAAGTGAACAATCTAGCCCTTAATTTATATAGCAAATTCAATTGTAAGGTCTGCATGTACTATGCTCAAATCAGATTGGCTGAAAAATATTACAATTAACCAGTGAACGATCTTCTACCTAATTTGATTGAGGGTGAGATTGTTCAGTTGGTCTAAAACGGCACCATTTGATAAAATAAAAAATGAATTTTTTAGTTTTTTTTACTGAAGTCTATTATTCTGTGTACTTCCACAGCAAATGGCGATCACAGGTCAAAATGGAAAGGGTTATAACGTTTGGGCAAGGGCTTTGGAAAATCAAAAGTACAAAAAACGTAAATTGAATTTTTCCAAAATATATCTCACCACTTTCTCCTTCTGTTTTCCTTTTTTGTTCTCTGGCTTGAACTGGATGCTTTTCCAGTCTAATTCGGCAGACAATTCGCCCTTCTTCATAATTGCCTCCACCTCCTTCTTCAGCCACTTTTCAGTGGGTGCCCCGTGCTTCTCAAAGGACGCCTTTTAACCAGCGTCACTCATTTTCCAGTTTTAAAAACACTCTCTGTTTAGATTCAATCAAAGCCAACTCCCACCACAGGTTGAGCCCCCCTCCCCCTCCTTGACCAAATTAAGCCCCCCAACCAACCCACCGAAAAAAAATTTGTGACGTGCATCGTTGATTTTACAAGGCTGTAGATAAACCCCAAATCTGCTCTGTATTTGGTAATTATACCTTTCAAGCCAATTTTCAAATTAATCGGGTATAGATTATGTAATTTTAATTAATTTAAAAAAAAACAGGTGGAAGGGGGCGGTAGAAGAGTAAAAAGTAGCTTGTTCAATCCAAAACACCACTTTTGAAACAGTTTTTGCCATAGTTTCGTGAGACATGCTTTAGCGAAAGGATTGGTTGTTTTTATGTCAGAAGTGTATTTACTTCTTAATTTTCCGTTTTGATAAAAATCAGTTAAAATTGATTTCCAAAAACATATTCAAAGTGCTTTCGAAAATGACCTCTATAAAGTATAACCAAACTCAGTTTTTCTTCTCATATTAAACCCGAAGTTAGATTGGATAAAACTGGAGATGATCTCTGCCTTCGTTAGGTACATGTAGAGGTTCTTGACCCTGTCGATCACCACCATCTTGTCATCAAACACTTCTGGGTTGTAGAGGATGGAGGTGTGTCCGTTGACCTTGGGAATTTTCACGCCCAGCACTCTACATGGAAAAAAGATTAAGTTAATAAAATACATGCGCTCATATAAAAAAAATATACCAGCTGGTATCATTTTTTACTGGTCGTCAAATGATTCCTTTCCACAACGCCCAAAAAAGATTTTGTTTGTTTTATAATATGATAAGAAAACTTCGAAAAAAAATTAAAAAACAATCGCGACTTTAGTCACAACTTTTTTTTGATGAAAGAACCCGAAACATCAAAAATTTCCACAAAAGTTACCTACATTTTTACAACAAATTCGGACTAGAAAAAAAACGTTATGTGTTAACTTTCATGCAGGGTCTGAGCTTAGAGTCTTTCGATCATAAAATTAATGATGTGACGATTAGAGACATGACATTGCAACCTCTTATCAAATTCAATTCGGTCGCGGTAGTCTATAATCATAGGTTACGTAGCAAAAAGTAGACAAGTCGTAAAGTAGACACGTCATAAAGAAGACACACTTAGCAAACCTAGGAAATAAATAATTAACAATTATTTAATTCCTATGTCATTTAGTAGTAGACAACCTTTGTTTCATATCATATCGATCATAAAGTTGACAAATACTATATTAATCAGAATTTGCTTTCTGCACTCGATTCTGATTGGTTAATATAGTATTTGTCTACTTTTTGATCGGTTTGATATGCAACAAAGGTTGTCTGCTTTTTGACCGCACTCCATAATCACAACACCACAATCTCGGCCAGAGCACTGCACCAAAAATGTCGTACCTGTACCGTGTGTCTATCCTGACACACTGTCCGTACTTGTAGATGATAGTGGTATCGTGAGGCAGCAGCTTGGACACCAGAGGAACCCACGTCTTCACGTTCCAATTGAAGGTGCTGTAGAAGTCGTTCGTGCGGTAGATCATCCTCGCCAGCAGGTCGAATGAGATACTCGCTATCTTCGATCCAAACTCTAATTGGTGCATGAACATCTCTCTCACATACACCCTATACGCAGAAGAAAAAGCTTTTGCTTTGATATAAACCACGGGCGGACGGATTTTTGGCAGAATCGCAAAAAATTTAGGGGACTTTTTTGTGTTATGAATTTCTCCAAGTGTTTCAAACATACCAGTTTCTCAAAAATAACCTAAGCAATAATTTTTTTCAGAAAATTTAAGTTTTAATGAAATAACTGCGAACTGGAAAAAATATTATAAGTTTTAAGCGCATAGCATAGAATGTTTTGAATCACAAAAATTTACATTGAGAACGGCAAAAAAAGTCAAAAAAAACCAATCAAAGTTTTCTTAACTTTTACCAAAAAATAATTTTTACGCTCGATTTAGTTATAACGCTGCAAAATGGAATATTTTTTTTTGAATCCAAAGCGCGGCCAAAAGTGCCTTAATAGGATACCACATTTGACTCCTGTGAGCATTCTTTGAGGTAGTCAAAAAGGCGGATGAACAATCTAATCCATAGTTCCTTCCCATCCCTTTAGGTAGGAGGTCGGAACAACTAATTCTAATGAAGGTGAGTTTGTTTTCTCACTTGTCTTTGTAGTTGATGGCCTCATCCAGAAGAGAGAGGTTGCGTTCGAAGAAGGAGGAGTGAACTTTGTCGAAGAACAGGGCCAAGTACTCTTTGCGTCGCATTCTGAATGCCAAATGGACAGGAGTAGTTTCATGCACATCCAACGCCTCCACAAACTGATTCAGACGAACGCTGTTCATGTAAAACACACAATGGTTACATAATAATCCATATGAAAACTAAAAATTAGGTTGCCATTTTTTAACGTTCCGTTTTTCTTAATTTTACTGCAACTGCTCCGGATCGAGGTCCGCGACTTAAGTAAAGACTGACGGCGCAACTTACGAATAGACTGACGGCGCGACTTAAGAAAAGACTTAAGCGGCGCGAATTCAGATAAGACTGACGGCGCGACTTACGAAAAGACTGGCGGCGCAACTTACGAAAAGACTGGCGGCGCAACTTACGAAAAGACTGACGGCGCAACTTAAGTAAAGACTGACGGCGCAACTTACGAAAAGACTGGCGGCGCAACTTACGAAAAGACTGACGGCGCAACTTACGAAAAGACTGACGGCGCAACTTACGAAAAGACTGACGGCGCAACTTACGAAAAGACTGGCGGCGCAACTTACGAAAAGACTGACGGCGCAACTTACGAAAAGACTGACGGCCCAACTTACGAAAAGACTGACGGCGCAACTTACGAAAAGACTGGCGGCGCAACTTACGAAAAGACTGACGGCGCGACTTAAGTAAAGACTGACGGCGCAACTTACGAAATGACTGACGGCGCAACTTACGAAAAGACTGGCGGCGCGATTTAAGTAAAGACTGACGGCGCAATTTAAGAAAAGACTTCAGGGACGCGGCTTAAGAAAAGACTTAAGCGGCGCAAGTCAAGAAAACACTGACGGCGCGACTTAAGAAAAGAATTGAAGGCGCGACTTACGAAAAGACCGACGCCGCGACTTAAGAAAAGAATTAAGAGGCGCAACTTACGAAAAATTCAGTCTCAAAACGGTATGCAGCGCGACTTGCAAAGTTTTTTCTTAAGTCGCTGACCTCAACCCGGGTGGCACATTTCGGCGCGACTTAAGTAAAGACTGACGGCGCAACTTACGAATAGACTGACGACGCAACTTACGAAAAGACTGGCGGCGCAACTTACGAAAAGACTGACGGCGCGACTTAAGAAAAGACTGACAGCGCAACTTACGAAAAGACTGGCGGCGCAACTTACGAAAAGACTGGCGGCGCAACTTACGAAAAGACTGACGGCGCGACTTAAGTAAAGACTGACGGCGCAACTTACGAATAGACTGACGACGCAACTTAAGAAAAGACTGACAGCGCAACTTACGAAAAGACTGGCGGCGCAACTTACGAAAAGACTGGCGGCGCAACTTACGAAAAGACTGACGGCGCGACTTAAGTAAAGACTGACGGCGCAACTTACGAATAGACTGACGACGCAACTTACGAAAAGACTGGCGGCGCAACTTACGAAAAGACTGGCGGCGCAACTTACGAAAAGACTGACGGCGCGACTTAAGTAAAGACTGACGGCGGAACTTACGAAAAGACTGACGGCGCAACTTACGAAAAGACTGGCGGCGCAACTTACGAAAAGACTGACGGCGCGACTTAAGTAAAGACTGACAGCGCAACTTACGAAAAGACTGGCGGCGCAACTTACGAAAAGACTGACGGCGCGACTTAAGTAAAGACTGACGGCGCAACTTACGAATAGACTGGCGGCGCAATTTACGAAAAGACTGACGGCGCGACTTAAGTAAAGACTGACGGCGCAACTTACGAATAGACTGACGACGCAACTTACGAAAAGACTGGCGGCGCAACTTACGAAAAGACTGACGGCGCGACTTAAGTAAAGACTGACGGCGCAACTTACGAAAAGACTGACGGCGCAACTTACGAAAAGACTGGCGGCGCAACTTACGAAAAAACTGACGGCGCGATTTAAGAAAAGACTTAAGCGGCGCGAATTCAGATAAGACTGACGGCGCGACTTACGAAAAGACTGGCGGCGCAATTTAAGAAAAGACTTCAGGGACGCGGCTTAAGAAAAGACTTAAGCGGCGCAAGTCAAGAAAACACTGACGGCGCGACTTACGAAAAGACTGGCGGCGCAACTTACGAAAAGACTGACGGCGCGACTTAAGTAAAGACTGACAGCGCAACTTACGATAAGACTGGCGGCGCAACTTACGAAAAGACTGACGGCGCGACTTAAGTAAAGACTGAGGACGCAACCTACGAAAAGACTGGCGGCGCAATTTACGAAAAGACTGACGGCGCGACTTAAGTAAAGACTGACGGCGCAACTTACGAATAGACTGACGACGCAACTTACGAAAAGACTGGCGGCGCAACTTACGAAAAGACTGACGGCGCGACTTAAGTAAAGACTGACGGCGCAACTTACGAAAAGACTGACGGCGCAACTTACGAAAAGACTGGCGGCGCAACTTACGAAAAAACTGACGGCGCGATTTAAGAAAAGACTTAAGCGGCGCGAATTCAGATAAGACTGACGGCGCGACTTACGAAAAGACTGGCGGCGCAATTTAAGAAAAGACTTCAGGGACGCGGCTTAAGAAAAGACTTAAGCGGCGCAAGTCAAGAAAACACTGACGGCGCGACTTAAGAAAAGAATTGAAGGCGCGACTTACGAAAAGACCGACGCCGCGACTTAAGAAAAGAATTAAGAGGCGCAACTTACGAAAAATTCAGTCTCAAAACGGTATGCAGCGCGACTTGCAAAGTTTTTTCATAAGTCGCTGACCTCAACCCGGGTGGCACATTTCGGCGCGACTTAAGTAAAGACTGACGGCGCAACTTACGAATAGACTGACGACGCAACTTACGAAAAGACTGGCGGCGCAACTTACGAAAAGACTGACGGCGCGACTTAAGAAAAGACTGACAGCGCAACTTACGAAAAGACTGGCGGCGCAACTTACGAAAAGACTGACGGCGCGACTTAAGTAAAGACTGACAGCGCAACTTACGAAAAGACTGGCGGCGCAACTTACGAAAAGACTGACGGCGCGACTTACGAAAAGACTGACGGCGCAACTTACGAAAAGACTGGCGGCGCAACTTACGAAAAGACTGACGGCGCGACTTAAGTAAAGACTGACAGCGCAACTTACGAAAAGACTGGCGGCGCAACTTACGAAAAGACTGACGGCGCGACTTAAGTAAAGACTGACGGCGCAACTTACGAATAGACTGACGACGCAACCTACGAAAAGACTGGCGGCGCAATTTACGAAAAGACTGACGGCGCGACTTAAGTAAAGACTGACGGCGCAACTTACGAATAGACTGACGACGCAACTTACGAAAAGACTGGCGGCGCAACTTACGAAAAGACTGACGGCGCGACTTAAGTAAAGACTGACGGCGCAACTTACGAAAAGACTGACGGCGCAACTTACGAAAAGACTGGCGGCGCAACTTACGAAAAAACTGACGGCGCGATTTAAGAAAAGACTTAAGCGGCGCGAATTCAGATAAGACTGACGGCGCGACTTACGAAAAGACTGGCGGCGCAATTTAAGAAAAGACTTCAGGGACGCGGCTTAAGAAAAGACTTAAGCGGCGCAAGTCAAGAAAACACTGACGGCGCGACTTAAGAAAAGAATTGAAGGCGCGACTTACGAAAAGACCGACGCCGCGACTTAAGAAAAGAATTAAGAGGCGCAACTTACGAAAAATTCAGTCTCAAAACGGTATGCAGCGCGACTTGCAAAGTTTTTTCTTAAGTCGCTGACCTCAACCCGGGTGGCACATTTCGGCGCGACTTAAGTAAAGACTGACGGCGCAACTTACGAATAGACTGACGACGCAACTTACGAAAAGACTGGCGGCGCAACTTACGAAAAGACTGACGGCGCGACTTAAGAAAAGACTGACAGCGCAACTTACGAAAAGACTGGCGGCGCAACTTACGAAAAGACTGGCGGCGCAACTTACGAAAAGACTGACGGCGCGACTTAAGTAAAGACTGACGGCGCAACTTACGAATAGACTGACGACGCAACTTACGAAAAGACTGGCGGCGCAACTTACGAAAAGACTGACGGCGCGACTTAAGTAAAGACTGACAGCGCAACTTACGAAAAGACTGGGGGCGCAACTTACGAAAAGACTGGCGGCGCAACTTACAAAAAGACTGACGGCGCGACTTAAGTAAAGACTGACGGCGCAACTTACGAAAAGACTGGCGGCGCAACTTACGAAAAGACTGACGGCGCGACTTAAGTAAAGACTGACGGCGGAACTTACGAAAAGACTGACGGCGCAACTTACGAAAAGACTGGCGGCGCAACTTACGAAAAGACTGACGGCGCGACTTAAGTAAAGACTGACAGCGCAACTTACGAAAAGACTGGCGGCGCAACTTACGAAAAGACTGACGGCGCGACTTAAGTAAAGACTGACGGCGCAACTTACGAATAGACTGACGACGCAACCTACGAAAAGACTGGCGGCGCAATTTACGAAAAGACTGACGGCGCGACTTAAGTAAAGACTGACGGCGCAACTTACGAATAGACTGACGACGCAACTTACGAAAAGACTGGCGGCGCAACTTACGAAAAGACTGACGGCGCGACTTAAGTAAAGACTGACGGCGCAACTTACGAAAAGACTGACGGCGCAACTTACGAAAAGACTGGCGGCGCAACTTACGAAAAAACTGACGGCGCGATTTAAGTAAAGACTGACGGCGCAATTTAAGAAAAGACTTAAGCGACGCGACTTAAGAAAAGACTTAAGCGGCGCAAGTCAAGAAAACACTGACGGCGCGACTTAAGAAAAGAATTGAAGGCGCGACTTACGAAAAGACCGACGCCGCGACTTAAGAAAAGAATTAAGAGGCGCAACTTACGAAAAATTCAGTCTCAAAACGGTATGCAGGGCAAAGTTTTTTCTTAAGTCGCTGACCTCAACCCGGGTGGCACATTTCGGCGCGACTTAAGTAAAGACTGACGGCGCAACTTACGAATAGACTGACGACGCAACTTACGAAAAGACTGGCGGCGCAACTTACGAAAAGACTGACGGCGCGACTTAAGAAAAGACTGACAGCGCAACTTACGAAAAGACTGGCGGCGCAACTTACGAAAAGACTGGCGGCGCAACTTACGAAAAGACTGACGACGCAACTTACGAAAAGACTGGCGGCGCAACTTACGAAAAGACTGACGGCGCGACTTAAGTAAAGACTGACAGCGCAACTTACGAAAAGACTGGGGGCGCAACTTACGAAAAGACTGACGGCGCGACTTAAGAAAAGACTGACAGCGCAACTTACGAAAAGACTGGCGGCGCAACTTAAGTAAAGACTGACGGCGCAACTTACGAATAGACTGACGACGCAACTTACGAAAAGACTGGCGGCGCAACTTACGAAAAGACTGACGGCGCGACTTAAGTAAAGACTGACAGCGCAACTTACGAAAAGACTGGGGGCGCAACTTACGAAAAGACTGGCGGCGCAACTTACGAAAAGACTGACGGCGCGACTTAAGTAAAGACTGACGGCGCAACTTACGAAAAGACTGACGGCGCAACTTACGAAAAGACTGGCGGCGCAACTTACGAAAAGACTGACGGCGCGACTTAAGTAAAGACTGACGGCGGAACTTACGAAAAGACTGACGGCGCAACTTACGAAAAGACTGGCGGCGCAACTTACGAAAAGACTGACGGCGCGACTTAAGTAAAGACTGACAGCGCAACTTACGAAAAGACTGGCGGCGCAACTTACGAAAAGACTGACGGCGCGACTTAAGTAAAGACTGACGGCGCAACTTACGAATAGACTGACGACGCAACTTACGAAAAGACTGGCGGCGCAACTTACGAAAAGACTGACGGCGCGACTTAAGTAAAGACTGACGGCGCAACTTACGAATAGACTGACGACGCAACTTACGAAAAGACTGGCGGCGCAACTTACGAAAAGACTGACGGCGCGACTTAAGTAAAGACTGACGGCGCAACTTACGAAAAGACTGACGGCGCAACTTACGAAAAGACTGGCGGCGCAACTTACGAAAAAACTGACGGCGCGATTTAAGTAAAGACTGACGGCGCAATTTAAGAAAAGACTTAAGCGACGCGACTTAAGAAAAGACTTAAGCGGCGCAAGTCAAGAAAACACTGACGGCGCGACTTAAGAAAAGAATTGACGGCGCGACTTACGAAAAGACCGACGCTGCGACTTAAGAAAAGAATTAAGCGGCGCAACTTACGAAAAATTCAGTCTCAAAACGGAATGCAGCGCAACTTGCAAAGTTTTTTCTTAAGTCGCGGACCTCAACCCGGGTGGCACATTTCGGCGCGACTTAAGTAAAGACTGACGGCGCAACTTACGAAAAGACTGACGGCGCAACTTACGAAAAGACTGGCGGCGCAACTTACGAAAAGACTGACGGCGCGACTTAAGTGAAGACTGACTGCGCAACTTAAGAAAAGACTTAAGCGGCGCGACTTAGGAAAAGACTTAAGCGGCGCAACTTACGAAAAGACTGACGGCGCGACTTGAGTAAAGACTGACGGCGCAACTTACAAAAAGACTGACGGCGCGACTTAAGTAAAGACTGACAGCGCAACTTACGAAAAGACTGGCGGCGCAACTTACTAAAAGACTGGCGGCGCAACTTACGAAAAGACTGACGGCGCGACTTAAGTAAAGACTGACGGCGCAATTTACGAAAAGACTGACGGCGCAACTTACGAGAAGACTGACGGCGCAACTTATGAAAAAAATTAAGCGGCTCAACTTACGAAAAAACTGACGGCGTGACTTAAGTGACGACTGACGGCACGACCTAAGAAAAGAATTGACGTCGAGACTTAAGAAAACACTGACGGCGCGACTGAAGAAAGCACTGACGGCGCGACTTAAGAAAACAATTGACGTCGAGACTTAAGAAAAGACTGACGGCGCGACTGAAGAAAAGACTGACGGCGCGACTTAAGTGAAGATTGACTGCGCAACTTAAGAAAAGACTTAAGCGGCGCGACTTAAGAAAAGACTTAAGCTGCGCGACTTAAGAAAAGACTTAAGCGGCGCAACTTACGAAAAGACTGACGGCGCAACTTACGAAAAGACTGACGGCGCAACTTATGAAAACAATTAAGCGGCTCAACTTACAAAAAAACTGACGGCGTGACTTAAGTAAAGACTGACGGCGCGACTTAAGTAAAGACTGACGGCGCAACTTATGAAAAAAGTTAAGCGGCTCAACTTACGAAAAAACTGATGGTGGACTTAAGTAAAGACTGACGGCGCGACTCAAGAAAAGAATTGACGTCGAGACTTAAGAAAACACTGACGGCGCAACTCAAGAAAACACTGACGGCGCGACTTAAGAAAAGAATTGACGTCGAGACTTAAGAAAAGACTGACGGCGCGACTCAAGAAAACACTGACGACGCGACTTAAGAAAAGAATTGACGTCGAGACTTAAGAAAAGACTGACGGCGCGACTGAAGAAGAGACTTAAGCGACGCGACTTAAGAAAAGACTTAAGCGGCGCAACTCAAGAAAACACTGACGGCGCGACTTAAGAAAAGAATTGACGCCGAGACTTAAGAAAAGACTGACGGCGCGTCTAAAGAAAATATTTAAGCGGCGCAACTTACGAAAAATTCAGTCTCAAAATGGAATGCAGCGCAACTTGCAAAGTTTTTTCTTAAGTCGCGGACCTCAACCCGGGTGGCACATTTCGGCGCGACTTAAGTAAAGACTGACGGCGCAACTTACGAAAAGACTGACGGCGCAACTTACGAAAAGACTGGCGGCGCAACTTACGAAAAGACTGACGGCGCGACTTAAGTGAAGACTGACTGCGCAACTTAAGAAAAGACTTAAGCGGCGCGACTTAGGAAAAGACTTAAGCGGCGCAACTTACGAAAAGACTGACGGCGCGACTTGAGTAAAGACTGACGGCGCAACTTACAAAAAGACTGACGGCGCGACTTAAGTAAAGACTGACAGCGCAACTTACGAAAAGACTGGCGGCGCAACTTACTAAAAGACTGGCGGCGCAACTTACGAAAAGACTGACGGCGCGACTTAAGTAAAGACTGACGGCGCAATTTACGAAAAGACTGACGGCGCAACTTACGAGAAGACTGACGGCGCAACTTATGAAAAAAATTAAGCGGCTCAACTTACGAAAAAACTGACGGCGTGACTTAAGTGACGACTGACGGCACGACCTAAGAAAAGAATTGACGTCGAGACTTAAGAAAACACTGACGGCGCGACTCAAGAAAGCACTGACGGCGCGACTTAAGAAAACAATTGACGTCGAGACTTAAGAAAAGACTGACGGCGCGACTGAAGAAAAGACTGACGGCGCGACTTAAGTGAAGACTGACTGCGCAACTTAAGAAAAGACTTAAGCGGCGCGACTTAAGAAAAGACTTAAGCGGCGCAACTTACGAAAAGACTGACGGCGCAACTTACGAAAAGACTGACGGCGCAACTTATGAAAACAATTAAGCGGCTCAACTTACAAAAAAACTGACGGCGTGACTTAAGTAAAGACTGACGGCGCGACTTAAGTAAAGACTGACGGCGCAACTTATGAAAAAAGTTAAGCGGCTCAACTTACGAAAAAACTGATGGTGGACTTAAGAAAACACTGACGGCGCAACTCAAGAAAACACTGACGGCGCGACTTAAGAAAAGAATTGACGTCGAGACTTAAGAAAAGACTGACGGCGCGACTCAAGAAAACACTGACGACGCGACTTAAGAAAAGAATTGACGTCGAGACTTAAGAAAAGACTGACGGCGCGACTGAAGAAGAGACTTAAGCGACGCGACTTAAGAAAAGACTTAAGCGGCGCGACTCAAGAAAACACTGACGGCGCGACTTAAGAAAAGAATTGACGCCGAGACTTAAGAAAAGACTGACGGCGCGTCTAAAGAAAATATTTAAGCGGCGCGACTTAAGAAAAGACTTAAGCGGCGCGACTTAAGAAAAGACTGACGGCGCGACTTACGAAAAGACCGACGCCGCGACTTAAGAAAAGAATTAAGCGGCGCAACTTACGAAAAATTCAGTCTCAAAACGGTATGCAGCGCGACTTGCAAAGTCTTTTCTTAAGTCGCGGACCTCAACCCGGGTGGCACATTGGGGATGGTCGACTTTTTTTACGCCGACTTGATTTTCCGAGCTCTCCCAAAACATTATAAGGTATTTTTATATTGTTTTGCGATAGCTAGGAAAATCAATTTTGTCGACGTAAAAAAAGTTCAATCAAATGGTGTGCTAAAAAAATTTGACTAAAACGTTAGTGTGATGACGGCGCAACGCAAGAAAACACTGACGGCGCGACTTAAGAAAAGAATTGACGTCGAGACTTAAGAAAAGACTGACGGCGCGATTCAATAGCAAATTCAACTGTACTTTTAACAATAACACGAGCAAAAGTGAATAAGGAAGATATTTTTCGCAATATCTTCCGCGATATTAAGGCTAAATTGAATTGCAGCAAAATGGTACTAATTTGGCTCTTTGAAAACCCGTTGAGCATCCGCCGTTCAACACTAAATTGGAAGCTTTCAACTGTTCCCGGGATCTTGAAAACTTGGCTCTTTTTCCTCCCCCCGGCTCTTTTTCCTCTCCCCCCCCCCCCCCCACATGAGCATCAATTTTATGGTCTAACGAGTAGTTTTACAAGGTTAATTATGAAGACCAAATATGTTTGTCATGGCCTAGTTTATTTGCATGTCAATTTCCATGACAATCGGACAATGCAAACAGTAATTTTAATTATAAAAAATAGCGGCTCTTTTCCAGTTCCCCCCCCCCCCTTTCAAATTCAATTTTGAAAAGCTTAATTAACGTTGTCATAATGCAATGAAATTTGGCGTGGTGAACGAATCGACAATTGTGAACAGATTTGTTCTTCATACTTTACAGCGTAACATCTCGCATTTAGCCGTAATAACACGTAAAACAAAAATAAAACTCGGTATTTTGAAAGGGGGGGGGACTGGAAAAGAGCCAAAATTGCAGGTGGGGGGAAAAGGAAAAAGATCCCCCCACCTGCAATTTTTTTTTACTGATAAAGCTACTGTTCACATTGTCCGATTGTTATGAAAATTGACATGCGGACTAATTAACAAGTGCCAAACATATTTGATCTTTATAATAAACCTTGTAAAACCACTCGTTACACCATAAAAGTGATGGTCGTGTGAGGTGGAGGAAAAGGAAAAAGAGCCAAAAACTTACTCTAACGAACTATAAAGCGATCAGTAAGATTTAGATGTTTTTCAACGCTGCCCAAAAAAAACAAGTTTTGAATTTTTTTAAATTACTCCAAAGTATCTTACTAAAAGCTCCTTTTTTATCAACCATCACTTGGCACCAAGCTAAAATCAATCTTACATGTCTTTTTTCCATACTTCTTTCAGCTTCGTTAAATTGTTGTCAAACACATCCCTCGTCAGTTCGTACTTATCCGCCCCGTCCGGAATCCCAATTGCCACAGCTGTCTCAGTATCGGTCCCACTCAGAATCGAACCTATGTCCGGTGACATTACAGTGGATTCTCTGGCAGACGGAGCATTGGACCGACTGCTATGTTTTCTCTTCTTCTTCCGATGACCGGTTTTGTAGGTATCGTCACAACTGACTTCGATCACTGGTTCTCCACCCTCTGTTTTTATTTGGTTAATGGTCGCATTTTCATTCTCGACTGGTTTTATAATGTCATCTCTCAGTAAAACAGACGATCGTCGCTCCTGAAATGCCTCAAAGAAACTCTTCGCCAGAGCGTCTCTGGTCGGATTTTGGCCCATAATTGCTGACTTTGTTAGACTGGTAAATGAACAAGCTTCTCTGACTTTCTTCGTATCTTAGTTTCAAATGGGTCACGATATTTTTAGAGCAGCTGATTTCATGTCTGCACAGTTGACTTTTGACTGCAGACTGAAATAAAGTTTTCCGGCAGATATGGAGTCAAATAGCAAATTCAACTGTACTTTTAAGAATACCACGAGCAAAAGTGAATAAAGAAGATATTTTTCGCACTATTTTTTTGCAATATTTTTCTGTCGGGGAGGTGGACGCCCTGGCGACCCAAAGGGTCCCCCCTTTGTACTGTAGCATAAGCCCCAGTACCTTATGGTATGATTCTTGTGGGTTCTATTATTGGAATGGAGTATACTTCTTACTGGAAAAGAGAAATTGTTTAAGAGAAATTTACTCACATTATCTGGATTGGGATTGTTGAACATCTTTGCATAGAAAAAGAAAGATTTTAACAATCACTGAACTATGTAAAGTAAACTAAACAACCCCACCCAATTAAAAGTTTTACAATCTGCCATCAAATTTTTCAATCTTTTTGGAAATTAAATATCCTCCAGGATAATATAAAACTAACAAGGAGAGCACCTGAGTACACCAAGTACTTATTAGAAGCAAGGTATAGCAAAGGGGAGGAGATGTAGGGGCGTTACAGTACTATTTCGAGATTTTTGGCTGACGGACCCTTAACTTTTTCTACTAGCGCCTTTGGCGCCAAAATTTTCTAGTTTTGAGGGCGAAGTGCGCGCCAAAAAACGCAATTTTCTGGCCAAAATTTTTTTAATCAAAAAGTGCCCAAAAACGTCCAAAAGAACATTGGGCCAAAACAGGCTTTTTGTAGTGTTTTAATAGAACTCAAAAATCAATTTAGTCAACCTAAAAAAGAATGTCAACTTTTGAAATTTCGCCCCCTCCCCCCCTGTTTTTTTAAACTTTTTTTCCTATAAATTATAAATTTTTTGTAAAAATTATCCCCCACACGCCCCTTAAAACACAAAGTGATCTATTTCGCTCCTAGTAACAAATCAACGGCAAGTAGCCTGCTTCAACCAATTTGAAACGATTTCTAAGACGGATTAAATCTCCGCTTACTCGTTAATAGTGCAAAATAGTACTTATTAGAAGCAAGGTATAGCAAAGGGGAGGAGATGTAGGGGCGTTACAGTACTATTTCGAGATTTTTGGCTGACGGACCCTTAACTTTTTCTACTAGCGCCTTTGGCGCCAAAATTTTCTAGTTTTGAGGGCGAAGTGCGCGCCAAAAAACGCAATTTTCTGGCCAAAATTTTTTTAATCAAAAAGTGCCCAAAAACGTCCAAAAGAACATTGGGCCAAAACAGGCTTTTTGTAGTGTTTTAATAGAACTCAAAAATCAATTTAGTCAACCTAAAAAAGAATGTCAACTTTTGAAATTTCGCCCCCTCCCCCCCTGTTTTTTTAAACTTTTTTTCCTATAAATTATAAATTTTTTGTAAAAATTATCCCCCACACGCCCCTTAAAACACAAAGTGATCTATTTCGCTCCTAGTAACAAATCAACGGCAAGTAGCCTGCTTCAACCAATTTGAAACGATTTCTAAGACGGATTAAATCTCCGCTTACTCGTTAATAGTGCAAAATGTATCGCGTGTTAATTGTCCCAAATTGGCAAAAATGGCAATCTTTAAGCCCCGATAACTTTACAAAAAATGATCACAGGTAAGATATCTTTTCAAATTTAAGCTTAAAACATCAATACCTTTTGAATGAAATGAAAAAATTTTGTCTAAAATGGCTAGTTAAAAAGTCAAAATTTGTCTGAAGAAAAAAAAAACACAGCCCGAGCACAAATATTCCTTTACTTCCATTACGAAAGTCGGAACAATAAATGGAAAATGAAAAAAATGAATCTCGCCTTTGTACCTCTAGGGAGCTGAACAAAACATAGCCTAGAAGAACGATACGTTTTGTAATTTAAGTCCTCCAAATTATCAAATTCAGCTATATAAACTATAAATTCTACAAACGGTTAAAAAGAAAAAAAACGGATGATCAAACGCCAGAGAATAAAAACAAAAAAGTTACTGTTCGAGTTCAAGTCACTCTATTCAAGTCATTTTTGGCTTATGTTATGACTCTGCTTTTGCTATAATTGGTCGCAAAAAACTCGGGCAGGAAAAACTAAACTGAAGCGCCAATGACCTATTTCAGAAAAACCTTGCACGCATGAGCAAATTTTTGGACATTTTTGATGTCCCACGGTTGCCTAAAAAGTAAAATTCAAATGCAAAAAGTGCTTTTTAGGTGTTTTTTTGGCGCGCGCTCTCCGCTCAAAATTAAGATATATTGGCGCCAAAGGTGTATTTAGGGTCAGACAGCCAAAAATCGTCGTTTCAAAATAGTACAAAGAGGGGAACTTTTGGGGGTCGGCAGGGTGTCAAATCCCTGAGAAGAAGAGAACGTCCGACCCCGTCCCCCCTAAACCCGCTGTTGTTTCGCATACTTTCTTCAATATGTTGCTTCGTGTTGTTCTCAGCATGCAAAATTTTTCTGATATAGGTCATTTACTCATTTAATTAAACTTGTCTTTTAACTTTTTGCTTCTAAGTGTAGCGATAGCAGAGTCATAACAGCAGCCAAAAAAGCAACCTGTTATAAAAAACGTTCTCACCTTTATTCCTCTGTGTTTAAATTGATATAGAATGAGTTGAATTAGAACAATGATTTCTGCTCTGTTACAATTATAAAGTTGAAATTTGTCGTTGTTGTATTTGAGATTCTTGCGTTGAGTCCGATGTTCCATTTTATGCTTCTAGGCTGTTGCTGAAATTAAAATCCCAATTTTTGTATCTGAACATATCTTTGTCGTATTTTAATAACAGAAGGTTTATTTCTGGCTTCAGCTAACTATAGGTTTTGTGGCGATTGATAACAAAATTCAAAACCAAAAGTTTCAAGAAAAACTCATAACAATCAAAACATTTCATTTTTTTCATGGTACAAATGTTGAAGGGCTGCACGAAACTTTCCAACGAAATGTACGGAACGTCGTTCGAATCACGACTGTACGGGCTCCATTATATTATAATATTCATTCTGTTCTGATTAATGTTTGTGGCACCTCATTTTTTTTCTTCAAAAAGAATATAAAAATAAAACACCCAGAGAGCAGTTTTGGAGAGCAGTTGTTATTGATACGGTGAAAACAAATTAGATTTTTGTTTGTGATTTGAATCACATATTGTTATGCTTTGATACGCAGGGGGTCGAATCCCTGAAAAGGAAGCGTCCGCCCTCCCCCGCCCCCTTCCCCCCACCAAAAAACAATCCGCCCCTACATTGCGTAATATTAAAAAAAGCTAAATCTTATGAAATGTCTTTATTCTGTGAATTATAAATCATGTGAGCTCCAGCAAAATTTTGGGTTTTAAACAGATGCTGTTTGAAAGGGCCGTTGTTTGAGTATACAGATAGATATTTGCGTCTAAAAAACAAAAAAAAAGAAATTCAAAACACATTTACTCGAAATACCAAGTGAAAAATGAGACTACATTTAGAATGAAGAAAAAAAATAAATGCAATTCCAGAGCACCGAAATCACGCACAGCCCAATCTAGTGTGCAATGGCTTGATCTGAGCACTGATCGCCCGTAAAAGATAAGCACTCCTACCTCGAAGTGTAATAGTTCAGACCTTACACTGTGAAAGTACACTGTTTGGTACCACGAGAAAGTTCTGGACGCAAAAAAAACGGCCTTGAGTCGCAAAAAAGAGCTTCGCTCAGCGGACTATGGTTAAATAGGCTGGATAATTTTTCACAGATTTTGCGCGAATCGAAGAAACCCCAATTTTTATTATTATTACTATTATTAATATTATGATTTCCATGATTATTATAGTTACTATTTTTTATCATTATTTCACTGACTGCCGCATAATTTTTTTGTTTCCAGGGTTTTCGGCTAATTGCTTCATCGAATTTTTTGCACCTCTTTTCTTTGCCGTCGCCTTTTTGCAATAGTTGGATGTTAAGTTAACTTAGTCTCTGATTTGTCCGTGTACTGGTTTTCCTGTGTGCTCAGTTTACTGGCCCCACATTTTCGTTTGAAACTGGGTTTTATTGATCATTATATAAAAACAACCCAATTAAACTTCGGTTACTTTAGCAAAGCTGGAAATTTAAGGAAAAACAATTGAGAATTTCATTACGCAGTCCGGTACAGTTCTTAAAGATTTTTTTTTGAGGTTATCGTGCTGGTAAAGGGCTGCACGAAACTTCAAAATTTGGTTTTTTGCTCGAAATTTGACCGAAAATCAAATTTTTGAAATTGGTTTTTTTTCAACATTGAACGCTCAGATTCAAATTTTTCAATGTTGTCGGGCTTTAAAATAAGATAACACTCATTCTGTTCTGATCTAAAAACAAAATCAAATATCACAAGGAACTAAAACACATCCGGAGAGCAGTTTGGAGGGCAATTTCCTTGATCTTCTAAAAACCTTTCTGATTTTGTTTGCAAATTGAATCACAAATTTTTATGTTTTGTAACAGTGCTTCAATATTGTCCCTGAAATAGCCGTGAACTGATTTTCCTGTGTATACTCATTCTTCTAGCCTCATTTTTGTTCAGACTGGGTTTCAATATTCACTTATAAAAAACAACAAGACTGCTCGTATCAGGGCGAAGCCCTGAATGTTCTGACTGCCCTCTAAGGTTTATGGAGCAGTAATAATATTAAAAAAATAAATAAAAGAAAAAAATCAAAATTTTTTTTTCTTAAGTTTGAAATTTTTTTGAAAATCATCCCCCCACACGCCATATAAAGTACAAAAGGATAAAATTTGCTCCTTGTAACAAATCAATTATGGCAAATAAGCTTCTTTTAACAAATTTGGAACGATTTCTAAGACGGATTAACTCTCCGTTTACGCGTTAATGGCGCGAAATATATGGCGCGTTAATTGTCCCGAATTGACCAAAATGGCAATCTTTAAACCACCGTAACTCTACGAAAAATGATCACAGGTGAAATATTTTTTCAAATTTAAGCTCAGGACAACAATACCTCTTGAATGATATAAAAAATTCCGTCAAAAATGGCTAGTTAAAAAGTCGAAATTTGTCTGAAGAAAAAAAAACCCACCCGAGCACAAATATTCCGTTATTTTCGTATCGAAAGTCGGAACAATAAAATCAGGTTTCGGTTTCATTATGACAGCTGAGAATTCACTAAGAAATAATTGGGAGTCATTTTTACGCTATTCAATTTTACAGATGCTGTGAAATTTCAACCCTTAATTTTTGATTTAAAAATTAAAATTTGATGGTTATACTTTTGACGATATATCCCAAAAACGTTGGTTTGCAACAAAAAAATTCGGAATTCTCAATTGCATCAACATAAGAAACTGTGTTTACTTAGAATATACTTTCAAATTACGGAACAAATTTTAAGGGATGACCGTGAATGCGGCTTTGAGTGAAAAAGAAAAAGTCTAAAAACCACAAAAGATAAAAACTTTGGCAACTATTCATAAATAAAATTAATCGGAGTCATAAAATTACAAACGACACTTTTGTTTTGTGTTTTGGCTATAGTAGCCGAAGGGTGCTGCTCTGTGTTGTATTGCAAGACAAGCTTTGATTTTTAAACAAAATTTTCGGGGTTTAAATTTTATATAATCTCTTAAATTTTGATGCCCTGAATTGCAAATTAGAAAACGATGCTTACTGCGAGTCTTTTTCTCAAATTTGGATTAATTTTTCCGCATAATTCGTACAAATTATTTTCAAAAATATTTTTTTTAAACCCAGAAACTTGAAACAAAAATTTTGTTCACCTAATTTTCCAGTTGATTTTTTTTGTAGCAAACGGCAGTTAATTTAGCAAATGTACCGCAAAAATCAAATAATAATCTAGCAAAAATAACATCAAACTTGATAAAAATTGGTTGTCATTAAAGTTAAGTTGAGTGTCCTAATTTTTTAGTCTGAAGCTTTCAATAATTCAAAACAATTTTTTCTCGACACTACTACAACTTTTTTAAATTTTGTTGCAACCCAACTCACGAGCAACGGCTCGTGAGTTGAGCAATATGTCATCACGCAATACCGACAAGCTATTTTTGAGGTGCTCAAAAACATGTGGAACAAAGTAAAATCTACGCCCTAGTGCTCTTTTCTTACAATTTCTTGAAGCAATAAACTTGGTTTATTTTTTTATGGAAGCCTTACACTCTTCAAATTCAAGCTAAACCATAGAGGAGTTAAAACTGCTTAAGTAAGGAAAATTTTGAGAAATATTTTTGATTTTGCTGTAGGTTTTTCAAAGCTTCTAATTTAATTTTACAGTGATGCGACTCTTGTTGATTTGTGCGTCTATAGGACCAACTAGCTTGCTTTAATTCAATTTAGATTAAATTCTGAGGTGAATTGATTCCTAATCTACGCTACGCGCAATACGACAAAAGAAAACTGGGAAATAGCAACCCTTAAATTATTCCTAGTTAATCAAAATGGCATTTCTCAAATTGCCGTATTTTTGTGAAAAATGATCAAAACTGGGTTTTTTGTTTCGTTTCGAGGTTACGACTGGTTCGGAAAAATTTTTAAGATCATTTATAAGTTGGAATCCCTCATACGCAAAGGACCGAATGTGCAAAAATGAAAATAAGCCAATCAGATTTCAGTAACCTAAAATTTGGAAAGAAAGTAAACATTTCCAGGAACTGAATATTGATACTGGTCGAATATAAAAACGGCAAAAATATGCAAAATTTTCAAATTGTCACTGACCGCAA
>NC_087063.1:11166141-11316141 GCF_963678635.1 Symsagittifera roscoffensis | reverse complement strand
TCATAATTTTCTTCCGTTTCCTCTTTTGTTAGGGAAGTTCCAGGAAGCTGGAGTTAGAGACATAAGACGTTGTGTCTTCTAGTGACAACGACTACGTCTTTGCAACAAACTCAAATCTGATTTCAGAATGGTTTGCTATGTCAGGTTTTTCTGTTCTGCGTGGAGAACTTCTTTTGTGTATGATCTAGTTTGGGAATGGCGTGGAGATTGTGCGTGGAGGGGATGCCTGGTTACTCGGATCTGTACGTATACTTGAACATCGAGGTGGTCATTGGTCTAGTTCAATGAAGTCCTTTTCTGCGAGGTCAAGTCGTACTCTAAATCCTTTGAGTTGTGATTGTGAGCGGCATATCGATTGTAGTTGGTCATTCTCTCTCGAGTGTAGTGGGGTCGTCTTGTCTTTTGATGTTCGTCCTTGGTGTTGTATTCTGATCTATATATTGCATCATGTGATTTTACATTTTATAAAACTTTTATTAGTTTAATATTTTTTAATAATGATTTTAGTTAGTTGTTTTCACAAAAGCTTTTTGTTTTAGTTCGGTTATTTTGAAGAGTTACTCACACTTGAGTAGCTCTTATTAAAAATAGTGGTGTGGTCACAAAGCGTGGATGTAGCGCGGTGGGTTAGGCCGGCTATAGAGCATGCTCAGGACGTCCTTCCTGGTGGGTTAGGCCAGGAGTGGGAGTATGATTTCATGCGGTTTTTGTGAGGGGTCCTGTTATGTGACAACGTTTTATGTTGAGTTTGTTGTGGTCTTACTTATGTTTTGTTGGTTGTGTCCTTTTTTCAAAAATCAAATTGTTTGTGGTATGGGTTTGTCTTTCGACTTTTTTGTGTTTTATTATTTCTTTCTTAGACTTTATAATAGTCTTCAAAAGAATAAATTATCCAGTTTTAAACTGGGTTAATCCGGTTTGGGTACCGTTGGTTTCTTTTTCTAAGTCATGCTGTTATTCTATGATTTGTGGTATTTAGTAAGCTGCGTTGGTTAGTTTTGTTTAGTATATGATTCCTTTCCAACCGGGTTAAAGGAAAGTTTGAAACATGTTATTATATGTTAGAGTTGTTGAGTGTGAAAACTTGAAACTGAAATTCATTATTTTAAACAATTCTTCGTGGGCGGGCTGTGCGAGTGTGGATAGAATTTCTGTGCGAATGAATGAAAATATCAAAAGGTTAGTACTGCATTTGCATTTATTTAATTTACTACATAGAATTTAGAAATTTACTGCTAGTCATGGGGGAATATTAAGATACAAATTTTCATCATAATTAGATTTACTGCTTGTGGGGGAAAATTTTAGAAATGAATTTACTGCATTGGTATTAAATTTATAAATTTATAAGTGTAAGAGATTAATAGAATTTTTGAAATCTGTTTGATGAAATTTGCGATTTTTATTTGTCTTTTGTGGTTTTTGTAGGTGATCGTCGGATGAAGGCTAAAAATCTAAAGAAAACATGAATAAAGTATGGTGAGTTTTTTTTAATATTTTAATTAGTTAGTAATATTCATTTAATTCATACTTACCTGTTAGTCGTCGGGGAAAAAACCGTGGGGGAAGATGTCGTGAATTAGTTCTGAAGTTGTTAGTAGTTTAGCTAAGATGCGGATGATATTTTTAGTTTGAAGCAGTGGCCAAAGCAATTGAAGTGCCTTGATAGTGGTTAGTTCTTCAGTGCCAACTGCAAACTCATAAGGTGTGTTTTGGATTAAGTTATATAATTTGTGATTGAATTTAGTGTTGTGGATGAATTCTAAAATTGGGATTTCTATGGGTTGTACAAACTCGTGCGGGATAAGGAAGGGTCGGGATTCTTCGGCGTTGAAGGTCTTGGTAATGGGACAGAAGATGTACATTTGGGTTATGGGGTCATAATTACGAAGAATACCATGGAGGTTAGTGTCTTTAATACAATATGTGAAATTTAGGAAAAATGGTGAAGTGTATTTGGAATTAATGAATTGAAAACGATGGTGTGGTTGTCTAGAGGGTGTGTGTAGGTCAAAGTGATTTTGGATGAAACGATAATAACTATATGTGTGGGTTTGTTTAGTGCGCAACATAATATCGTGTGAGCAGTGTAAATCTCTTTCGTGTGGTGCAAGGAAATGAAAGGTTAGTGAAAATATTTGGAAGCGTTCTTTAAAACTTTCGTATGCTTGTGTGTCTGTTAGTGCTTCTGAAATAATGTGATCAAACTTTCGGTCGAAGATGTTTAGTGTGAATATATATGGTGTCTTGATGAAAAATTTCTCGGTAATTTGTGGATTAGCGAAGCGATCGTCGTCTAAGAATTGATCTTGGTTAGCTCTGATGATGTTGTGATCATAGTATTCGAGTGTATATTCGTTAGCTCTAGGTGCAGTGTGTGTTTTTAGTGATTTTTTATATCCAACGTAAGTAAATTGTCTAGCGGTTAGTGGTGTAGTGAGTCGATATAGCATGTCCGTATTTCGCTCTATATCGATGTGAGTGTTAGATAAAGGTAAGCAAAGAGGGTTAGTAAAATGATAATATGAGGTCCAAGAGAGAGTGGGCATTAAAACGTATTCATCTACAAAGTTGCGTGTTTCGTTAGTGTCGTGGGGGGTGTTTAAGGTGTATTGTGGGAATGAGGGTAAGGTGATGGCTAAAAATTCTTTTGTGTTAGTATGCTTGGGGTGGTTGATGTATTCACGGGCTGTTCCTGGTTTTGCTGGGAAAGGATGGTTGGGGAACTTTCTTTTAAAAGTGCGGTAAGCTCTATTAGTGTTGAGTGAAGATTCAGTTGATGTGGATGATGGTGCTAGTGATTCAGTATAAGTTGAAGAGGGTGTAGGGGTAGGGGGGTTGGATGGATTTATTGTGGAGGAGATTTGGTTTATGGTTGGGGTATTAAGGTGGTAGGGTTGTTGTTGAAGGGTAATAAAATTATCTAGCTCTGGGGAGATTCGGGGGGTGTCTGGAGAATGAGATGATTGGTCAGAATGGTATGAAGAATAGGTTGGGGTAACTTGGGAAGCATAAGAGGGTGTGGGAGTAATTGGGTCAGGGTTATTGGATAATATAGGTTGAAAAGGGGGTTGAGAAAAATTAGAAGAGTTATGAAAATTATTGGATGGGGATGGTTCTGAGTCGGCGAATTCATCGGGGGTTTCAATATTCGGGTTATTTAGCTGTGAGATGGAGTATAAAACTGAGATGTGTGAATTAGTGTCGGAATTCATGCCTGATGTTACATTACTAGATGGAAAATCGGGTGGCGGAAAAGCAAAAAGTGGTATTATTGGGATTGGAGAGGTAAGATTGGTTGGGTGGGAATTTGATCGGTGTAGTGATCCAAGTTGGCGGCTCATCGTGGGCTAAAAAAATGATTATTTTGAGACTGAAAAGCGGTGGTATGGGGTTGTTCAATAATTTGTTCATAAGTATTATCATCTTGTGACTGGTGTGTCATTATATGATGAATGGGACTTTGTGATGTGGTGAGTCGAAAATTTGGATTATGTGTGATGGCTAAGTTTCGAAAATTTCGTGGGACTAGGGATAGTGGATGGTTATTTGGTAGGGCTGGTAATTGTGGTGCCGTTGGCGTTATGTCTACATTGTTATGTTCTTCGTCGTATGTATTTTGTCGTGTTGTTATTTTTGTGTTATATTCTTTTATTTGCGCGTCTAAAAGAATTTTGTTTATAGATGTAGAAAAGATTCCAAAAAATCCTGCAAATAGTATGCGTGCTACACTTGCTTGTCTGTTTACTTGTGTGTGTATAGCACATGTGTTGTAGATTCCTTTTAAAAGTGAGAAAAGAAATCCAATAAAGTTAAACATTGCGTATAAAATAGTCAATTTTTCTAAGATGTAGTAGGGCCATCCTAGAAAATCGAGGATCTCATTTTTGAGTGTAACAAAGCTAAAAATGTTAATTGGTGATATATCTTGGGGACGGTATTTTTCACCGTTTAGATATATGTAATCTTTAATGTCCTTAAAATATCCGCTATAGTCTTGTGTGTAGATATCGGCAAATCCTGCGGTTTCTGCAAGTTTGCGTAAATTTTGGTCTATTGATTGTCTTTGTATAGTGTCCATTTGTGTTAATAATTCTTGGAATTGTTCTGTTCTAATGTGATGTTGAATATCTGATTTTGAATAGATTCCTATTGATTGTAAGTCTATATTTGGGTTTCGAGCAATAGCGCGAATGCTTTCTGGTGAAAATTTTTTGAGTGATTGCATTAATGTGGGATATGGTGTGAGAAGATAATATTTATTTTCATCAGGGTTTAGTTGTACTACATTGTGGCTGTTTTCTGATCCACATGGGACTGCGGTATCCCAGAAATAGGTTCTTCGTGAAAGTGTATCCACGAAATGTACTTTATTCTTATAAAAGATAGGGATTCTTTTATAACATCGTTTATCTTCAAAAACGTATAGTGGTGATACTTTTTTAGTACAAGTATAAAACCATAAGATGTTTCCTTCATAGTCTAAAAAATTTGATCTATTTCCAGATAATAAGTATCCTGCATAGGGTATTTTTAATACTGCTAGTGCAAGTGATTGTAATATTTGTGTTCGTTCTAATTCGCATAATTGGTGTAGTGTTTCTAATTCGGAGAGTGACATTTCTTGAAAAATTCGGCTAATTGTATAATCTAGTTTCATATCTAAATGAATATCATAGTGGATATTACCGAAATATGTAGTGTTCATTAGTGATAATTCTTGTAAGCGTGTGCTTCTGGTGTCCTGAGGTTTTAGATGTCCACCAGGTTGTCCGTTGCTTTTTTGAAAATTAACTGGTATATAGGATGTTCCTTCGTTTAAAGGATGACCTGTGGCATATGGGTCGATTTTTATTTTTCCAGTGGTCATGTCGAATCCTTTTTCGTATTCAACTAATATTTCAGAGTATTGTGTTCTGTGAAGTGGATTCCTGTATTTACATGCAAGTTCTGTTTCTTGATATATTTGAAAACGTGTCAATTTGTTTTCTATATTGTCTATGTTTCTAAAATTAGAACTTAGTTTTCGTGAGGGATGGACTTGTTCATATGGAATTGATTGTATAAAATATTTTTCGTGAAATTTTATCATACGAGCGTGTATTTTTGCTACTTGAAATGTTGTACATGTATCTTCGGGGAACCAAACAATTGTTGCTTGTGTTCTCGTTGTAGGGTCGCAATAACCTTGATCATTTTTACAAGGTAATCGGATTCCTTGATAGATCATTGTATTATCTGATAAATCTCGTGTTAGTTGTATTTTTTCGAGTTGTATTTTCCAATCGAAAAACATTATTTCTTGGTATCCTTTATTTTTTGTGTCTGCTTTGCAGTTTGATGGGTCATTTATACCAATGTGTGGTATCCAATGTTTATCGTGTAGGTCATAGGTTAATCGTCCGTGTGCGCCGTTATACGGGTATTTTTCGTCTAGTTTTATATGTCCTTGGTGTCTTTCAAGTTGTGATTGATGTACAGAGTCTGAAAAAACTTGAAAATTAACTAATTTTCTTTGGGAGTTTTTATTTTGTGTGATGTTTAGTCTTAGTAATTCATTTTTACAATCGTCGGGATTGAGATGTAAAAGACGTTCTATATTACTTTGATAGAATGATTCATGGTCAAGTCGGTTTTTGTTTCCATTCGAGACTTGTGAACAATGTACTTTCTTTTCGGAAAATGTTGCTGTGAATTTATAACCTGTAACTGTTGTTGCTCGGGCTTTTGAATAGAGTGTTGCTATTACATCTGTGGTTTCTACAGCTTGTGGTTCTGTTTCACATTGTGATACTTGATTTATTGCATATTTATGTAGTGTTTTTTGTTCATTTTCTTCACAATCGTAATGTGTTACTAGTAAATCTTGTGGTCCTGTACGAGGAGAAGGGTTTATGTTTTGATTTGAGATTACTAGAAAAGGGAGTTGGAGAAAAATTAATAATTTTAGAATATACATGTGTATGATAATCCTGAGTATGGATTATAAAATGTAATGTAGCCAATTGTGTTTTTGGTATATCTGTCGTATTTGTATATTACTTCAGTAGTTATAAACGGTGGTGGTAGTGATTGAGCTGTTATGTTAGGTGGATTTAATGGGTAGGGATGTTGGGTAATCTTATTTAACTTAACTGTGATTTCAAACTTTAATTGTAAACTGTTTTGTTGGAGTATTTGAATATTGTGATCACGGATATCGTTGTGAATATCTTGGCGATATTGTAATCTATTAAGTGCCCAGTTATGAAGGCGGTTACTTTCTTGATGTTGTCCAAATAGTGGTGGAGGTGCTGTGAATGTATTCCAATCTAGTCTTAAAGGAATATTTATTGATGATTGTTCTCGATATCTGGCGTCGAGATTATTTGGAAAGTTTAAGTTAAAGGGTGGTGGTGAAAACTGGCTTATTGATGGTGTTGATGGTAGTGATAATGTTTCTGGTAGTGATGAGGATGTTGTTGTATCCGTAGAAATATCTATGGGGTCATTGACTAAATTTGGTTCACCTTGTGTAAATGAATGTGTAGTCCAATATGGTAGTCGCGATGCCTGGTTTGGGGGGTTAAAGGGATTTTCACGTATTTGCTCAGATGTTGGTGTTGAACCTAAGTAATCTGATGGTAGGCTTGAGGTGCTACGTTGTGAAAGAAGCGTAGGGGTTTCTGGTAATATACCAATGGGGTTTTCTGGAGTGTTTTGTGATGGGGATTGAGGTATATCAAAATGAACTCGGGGAGTTTGAAGATTTCTGTTTCGTCGAGGATGTATAATTTGTCTATTTATTTCGACTGTATTTTGGTTTTGATTAGAATTTCTTATTCTACTTAGTTCTTGTGGTAGTGAATCTTCAAACTCCCCGAGTTCATTTTGATATACCTCAATCCCCATCACAAGTGTTGGGTATAGGTTATATGTTGGTTCGCTTAAAGGTGCTTGTCGTTGGACTGGTTCTAGTGGTTCTGATAAACGAGTATGTCGTTCTTCAAAAGTGTATGGATTGTCTTGAAAAGAAATTCGTGTAGACGTTTGAGGATTTTGAGTAGTTGAAGGTGGTGTTTGGTTATCTTGGGATGATGTCGGTGAAGACTGATTCTGTGACTGTTGGGTAGCAATTTTTGATGGTTTTTTGAATTATTACTTTAGTGAGAAATTTTGTGTTTATTATAATATTCTTCCAAAAAAAGAATTAGAAGGACTGTTGCTAGGGCAAATGTGAGGATTGCTTTCTTTATACATTTACAGATGGTCAAAATGAGGGATGATAAGAATGCTATGAAAATTACAAACAATAAAAAAATATCGGTTCTACTGAAAATTGTTCGTATCATTTAGACAAGTTGTTAAAATCGTACCTGTGGATATATTCAAGGGTTTTGGAAAGTTGGAGGAATAGTTCGAGAATAGTGTAGAAAATTAAAAAAATGTTACAAAAAATGATTAGGATTATTAGAAAAGATTCAAGTATATCAAAAAGAAATATTATAAAGGCTTCAAGTATTGAAAAAAAATGTTTAAAATTTATAAGTATTTGAGCAACTGTTTGAGAGAAGAGCGTTTAAGAAATGATCTCTTGGTCGAATATTTTTTGCTGTTTGAGGCGATTTTCTAGTGTGGTCGAATTATTTATTAGTTTTTTGACAAGTGGGTTGAGTTTTGTGAAAAATTGTTGGGGGCAATTTTCATGGTGACTGGGAGGTCGTCTTTTTCTTTATTTTTGTTTGTCAAATGATCCGGGGTATGGTGAGATTTTTATACTTTAGGCTAATTAAAACCTTCATTTTGTTACTTTAGGCTAAGTTATCAAATTTGTTTTGGGGGTATTCGTGGTCTGAGTTGGGGAAATATTGTTGATCTTTGGGTTATTAGATAAGGGAGGGGTACGGTATTATGGTGATATTTATTTTAGCTGTCAAGTTGGAGTGATTTGCTTATTTTTGACCTGGAGGTTGTAAAGTTATAGTTAGAGATGTGCCTGGAGTTCTAGATTATTCGTCTAATTGATCTTAGTTTGAGTTAGAGAAAGTGGCGGATTGGATGAATCCTATTGGTCTATTTTGAACTAGAATTATTGCGTACTTGTGAGCATGTTATTTTGAAAAATTGAAATGAAAAATGTTACGGAGGTTTCAAGATTGTGAAGTATGAAATCTTAAAATTACTTTTTAAATTCTACTTTCTTTAATATTTTAGATTGGGGGATGAACATTTTGTAGTTTTTACGTGGTTGATTTCGGAGTCTTGTTGTTTTTCTATGTTCAGATTTGTCTATTTCTTCTTGGGGTATTATTTGTTCGGTCATTTTTCTGTTTTTTCTTTGTTTTGGAGATTCTTTATGGTTTTGTGTATTGTTTTTGGTGGCGGTTGGTTTTGTGTTTTGATTTTCGGTGGGGTTATCATTTTGTTCTGTGTTTTTCAGATGTGGTTCATTTTGAATGATTTTTAATCCTGTGAAAGAATATAATTGAGTTAATTCGCGGAGTGCGTATTCTTTTGGGTAATAAGGTAATAGGTTGTTTCGATGTTGAACGATTTCTTTTGTGTTTGAGTCGGTAATTTTATATGTGACATCAGTGGGTTTTGCAATTATTTGGTATGGTCCTTTTCGAAGGGGTTGTAATTTTTTAGAAATTCCTTTTTGAGTATTAAAATTAGGTATTAAAACAAATGTTCCAATTTTTAAATCGGAGGCTGGTGTAAAACGTGAATTGATTTGTTCATTGATGTTTTGTCTTTGTAATAACTTTTTTGTTATTTTTTGATAAATTTCATTGTGTTTTTTATCTCTATTTAGAATCCATTCGGTGTGTGTACCGGAGGCTAGTTTAAGAATTTGTGGGTGATGAAAATGATCTTCATCATGTGTATGTAAAGGTAGGTTATAACAAATTGAGTCTTTATTTGGTTGACAATAACCTTGTGCGTTTTTATGAGAATTTGCTGTAAACATTATTGGTTTGCGTGGCTTTTGGTTAAAAACCATTTCGTATGGTGACATTCCTAAAGTTGTCGTAATTTGTGAATTATACGCTAAGGGAAATAATTTTACATCTGCTGACCATTCGGTATATTTTGTATCATTTCCGTTGATGATACATCTAAGATATTCTTGTAATGAACGGTTCATACCTTCGACTAAGCCGTTTGTCCAAGGTGCATGAGATGTACGTGGTTTGTGTTTAATGTTATATAAATGACATAGTGTGATAATTTCATTATTTATGAATTCTGTACCGTTGTCTGTAACTAAAATTTCTGGTAGTCCGAATTTTGCTATCCAGTGTTCATAGAGTGTTGTGTAAGCGTAATAAGCGTTACAATGTGGTACTGGGTTAAGTGCTACATAATGTGTAAATGCGTCAACAATTACCATAATGTAGGAGTTTCCTTCTGATGAGGGTGAAATTGGTCCCTTAGAATCAAATGAGATACGATGGTTAAAGTACAAACTTTGTCCTTTAAAATCTTGTTTTTGTGCTATTTGTTTTTGATTTGGGTAAGGTTTATTTAGTTGACATACTATACAATCATTGCATAGTACTTTTATCCAAATTGGTGCATTTGGGAAGTAAAAATTTTGTATAAAATTTGAATATGTTTTTTCTGATCCAGAGTGTCCTTTAATATTTTGTGTATGTGAAATATTAAAAGCTATAAGAGTCATACTTAAAGGGAGACATGGAACTGTAGATTCATTCAGGTTATACTCTAAAAGGTCTGTATTTTCGTTAATTGTTGTGTTGTTAAATTTGCGAAAGTATCGGAGGAGTGTTTTGTTTCCTAGAATGGTTGAATCTGCTTTGATAGGTTTAGTTTTATATTTGTGCCATGATTTCAGTTGTCGAATTACTGGGTCAAGGTTTTGATATTGTTTCAGTGTTGAAATTGTAATTGTTTCTGTTGGGGGGAGAAAAATGTTTTCGATTTCTAATTTAGATAAGGGTATTGTGTCAAGTGGGTCGTGAAGGTCAAAAACTTGATTTATTGTGTATTTTGAATCATTTGTTTGTGGTCCTGATAAATTTATTTTATCAGTTAAATCTTCTTTTTCAATTAGTGGAAAATGGTCTTTTTTAGGCGGGTGTTGTTTTGTTCGTTTTTGTTGGGTGTTATTTTTGATCCATTGAGAATATGGGATTGGTTTGAAAGTTGATGTTCCAAGTAGATCAACTTCATAATGATTATTTTGACAATCTAAATAAAGTGGGAAATGTTGTAAATTATTTATTTGTGATTGTTCAATATCAGTTTTTACTGCATATTTGCATTCCAATCGGGGTGATGTTTCGTTTTCTGCAAGGTAGAATTTTATGTTTTTGGGTATTTCAACTGTTGTTTTTCGTGTAAGTAATTCAGGTGGTGTATTTCGACTTAAGGTGTCTGGTAATGCAAGATTTTTTCCTGCAGTCCAGACTATATGTAAGTTTGGAAATTTCATTAGAATTAGTTGAAATCTGTAAACTCGGTGGTTTGGATTAGACTTTTGTGTAAAAAGAAAAATGATTGGTTTATGGTCTGTGAATAGAACTGTTGGATGTTTTGATCCAAGTATCAGAAATTCATATTCTGTCAGTGTATATATTATGGCTGTGCATTCTCTCATTAGAGTTGAGAGTCGTAGCTCTGCTTGAGTGAATAGTCGAGAATTTGCTGATATGAGGTTCATTTTATTTGTACCATTATGTGATTGTAATAGTGCTGCACCGATGCCAAAGTTCGAAGCATCGCACATTGCATAAAATGGTTGATTTGAATCTGGAATTGTGTTTGAAATTTGTTCTGTTAAAAGTTTCTTTATTTCTTCAAATCGTGTTTGATGTTCTGTGTTCCATTCAAAATTATTTTGTTGTCTAAGGATGTTATAAAATGGTCGTAGATATAATTGCATTTTATAAACATATTTACTTAAAAAGTTTAACATTCCAAGAAATTCTTGGATTTTCTTTTTATTTGTTGGTGGTTGAAGTTTTTGAATAGCGTCAATGCGTGATTTCAATGGAGTGATTGTTTTTCTTTCTATATTATGTCCTAAGAATTTAACTCTTGTCAAAAAGAAGTGTGGTTTATCGGGGGCGGCCTTCAGATTTTCGTTCTGAAGTATTTGGTGATATTTTTCTAAAACATTGAACATTTCGTCTTTTGTTTGTGATTGCATAAAAACATCGTCTAAATAGGTGATTGCGTTTTTCTTGAGTATTAGTGGTCTAAAAATTTTGCTCATAAAAGCTGAAAATGCTGCTGGTCCTATGGATATTCCATAGAATAAGCGGTTGAATTCATATTGTTGGTTTCCTATAACAAATTGTGTTAAACGTCGTGATTGTTCATCTAGTGGCATTTGATTGTATGCACTATTCATATCGGCGGTTGTAAAGTATTTGCCGTTTATTTTTGTTAAAATAACTTGTATTGGTTCAATGGGCCAATTACATTTTGATTCATCTATGAGTGAATTGAGGTATCTAGCGTCGAGAACGATTTTTAATGATTCTCCTTTAGCTAGAATGATAACAGGGTTGATGAATGTGTCGCCTTTTGGTTGTTCTTCTTTGTTTACTGGTGATATAATGTTGTATTGTTCTAAAATATCGAGTAATCTGTTCACTTTATCATGTAAGTGAATTGGTACTTTACTTGCTCTCTGTTTTTTGAAAACTGCGTCTGGTTTTAACGGGAGATGTAGTGATGAACTGATTTTGCCAACATCGAATTTTGATGTTGCATAGACTGATGAATATTCAATTAGCTGTTTGGCTAATTTTTCGAATTCGTCTTGTGTTATTTGTGAATGTTGGAAATTAAACATTGTTAAAAATTTCTGTTGGTCCTCTGTGTAGTTACTTATGTTGAATGTAGGTTTGAAATATGGAGTTTTTGTGAAATAATCCGTATTTCTGTTTTCGTTACTTATTATATTATTTATAGATAATTCTTCATTAAGAATTGTAGATTGGCAAATATCTAGTAATTGGAGTATATTATTTACGCGATAGGCTTTTTCGTGTATTGGTGATATTGTAGCGTTGGTTTCGCAGTATCCTAAAAGTCCTAAAGGTAATGGTACTTGGTAAGGTGTGTTGTTATAGACATGTAAAGAAATGATATCGGAATTCGAATTTTTCAAATATTTTATGGATGAGATTGTGATTTTGAAAAATTTATGAATAGGTTTGAATTCAAATTCTGACATATAAAATTTTTGTTTGTTTTGTTCTTTATCATATTGGTGAACTTGTTTGATTGAAAAATTATAGATATTTCCTGATAGTGGTTTTAGGTGTTTTCTTTGTTTGTTAAATATCGGGTAGAATTTTGAAAAGAATGGTGGTTGTTTATTTAATCTTTGAAAAAATGTTAAGGATGTTTCTTTTGTTTTTGTATATTTATCTTTGATTAATATTTTACTATTTAGTATGTTAATTGTTGGTATATACTTCGAAATAAAAGGTATTCCAATGATATTATATTTAATGTCAGTGATATGGAATATTTGTTTAAATGGCTTATTTAAAATTTTGCTTTGTTCCATTGTTCTGGTGGGGAGGAGAAATAATTGGATTTTTCCGTAGTTTATCAATGTTGATCCTTGTGCTGTTGCTAACTTACTGGAGGTTTCAAGAGGTATTAACTTTGGGTGTAAAGTTTTTATTTCATTCCATGTGGGGATGTTTATTATGTTTGATTCTGCTCCTGAATCAATTAAAAAATCTATTTCAAGGTCTGGTGGTTGAAATTCTTTATTTCTTGGGCTTTCTAAGAGAAATGGTATTGTCCAAATTTTTTCTTTGGGTTGTTCTTTTTGTATATTTTGATAAATGTGGTTTGTATTCAAGCATTTTGTTTTGGTATTTTTATTGGTTTGATCTGTAGTGTTCATCTCGTTTGTTTCTTGCGTCGTTGGTGTGGAATTTATGGGTGTAGTGTAATAATTTTGAAGAAATTCTGATTGATTTTCATATATGTGTGATGAAAAGGGTTGTTCATATATGACAGATTCATAGTCATTTTCGACTTTTATCATATTGATAGAAAGAGTGTTTTCAGTATCACTTTCTGAATCTGATGATGTACAGTTTATTTGATTGAGTTGTAACGTATCAGTTACTGTGTCATCAATACCTGGAGGGTCTGATGTTGTTTCTGGATTAGATTGTACTTGATTAATATGTCTTTGATGTTTAGGTGTACTACTTCTGTGGCGATTATTAGAATTATTATAGTTATTATTATTCCGGTGTGGTGATTGGGAATAATTTCTATAACGATTATTATAACTTGAGTGTCGATTTTGTGAATTATTTCGCGATCTGTTTTGGTAATTATTGTTTGGTCTGTTATAGTTCGATCTATTATATGAGTTATTCCTTGATTGACTGTTCGGGTAATTCTGGTTTCGGTTGTTTGAATAACTTCTATTTCGATTATAGGAGTAGTTTCTATTCCTATTGTATGATGAATTTCGTGATTGGTTGTTTGGATAGTAGTTATTTCTTGATTGGGAATTAGATCTAGAAACAAATCGTTGTGTATTTGAATTTGATCTGGAGTAGTTATTTCGACTATTTGGTCTATTGTAGTGATTTTGTGATGAATTGTTCGTGTTTCTTCGTTCTGGTGATCTTCCTCTATAACTTGAGTTATATGGTGATTGATTTCTTGTATAATTTGTATTGTTCGGGAGTGGTTTTCCTGAACTGTTGTTGCTGTGGACTGTTTTGTTCGGTAGATTTTGATCTTTTTTCATGTATTGATAGAATGATTTATTTGGTTCTTTATATTTTTGAGGTTTATTTTGATTGTCTTGCTGTTTTTGTCTACATTCGGAAATACTATGTCCGTATCGTCGGCAATAATTACACCATTTTTTGAAAGATGGTTTGCCTTTAAAGTTTGGGTTCTTTTCGTAAATATTGAGTATTTCAGTGATTTTTTCAACGAGGTCTGTCTCTGATTCCTGTATATTATTAATATTAGTGGGAGTCGTTTCAATTTTGTTAACGTATTGTAATTTCAGATTTTCCGTTTCTTCTAGTTTCATCGTGATTTCTGCTTGTTCTAATTTGTCTACTAGTTTTCGAAAATCTAAATCGGGTTCTCGAATTGAAGAAGGATGTGATGCTCTCTTTTTTATTGCTATTTTCCTTAATTGTGGTGTTAAGGTCATCATTAAGATTTCTGTCATCTTTGTGTTTTTATAGTCATGTGTATTTAATGAATATGCTTTTCGAACTAGTGTTTCGATTCGTACTGCTATTTGCTTGATGGTTTCGTTTGGTAATCTGCGAATTTCATTACATAAAACTCTTTGTTGTTGTTTGTTTCTTTCGGAGTCAAACATTTTTGAAAATTCTTGTGTAAATCTTTTCCAGTTTGATTTTATTTCTAGAGGTAGTACTGAAAACCATTTTTGGGCTGCGCCATCTAAGGTTGTTTGTATTAACGCTGTGCGTCGATGTATCCAATTTTGATGTAGTGGCGTATTAATTGGTTCAGGTCCAATATTTAAAATCAGGTTTGCTGTTACTGCATTTAAATAATCTTCTACAGAGTATTCAGGGTCTGTTCCTGTGAAAACCATTAAAGGTTTGTTTGATGTTATTGATGATCCACCCATAAGGTATGGATTCATTGTCATTTGTAATGATTCTGCTGCATTTGGCATTTGAGAAAAATTTGAAAGTTGGTTTCTTGTTATCTCATGTTGTTGGAGATAATATGGGAGTGGTATTTCATTTTGCATTTGTGATGGTTGATACGAGTGTGCAGTCATTGGATTTTGTTGTTGAATTGGTTGAAAAGATTGTGTATTAATCGGATTTTGTTGTTGAATTGGTTGTTGATTTTGTACATCTATTGGTTGTGGAGAAAAATTTCTATGATTTGTACGTGTTCTCTGTATTCCTTGTCTACGATATTCTTGAGTATTTTGTGCAAATATATCTGGTTGTAAGAAATCATCATCTGAGGATAAATAATCCATTTGATAAGATGTCTGTTTTTTATTTTTATTTTGTTGAAAAAATGGGTAATTTTCACTGTGATCCTGTGGAGGATTTGTTTGGAAATTTATTGAATTAGGTTGGGTCATTGGGTTATCCCAATTTCGAGATCTTGTATATTGGTTAAAATTTCTTTGTGGTTGGTTATATGTTTTTGATGGATGTGTATAATTATAATTATGGTCTGCAAAGTTGTTTCTAGTGAATGTTTTGCGTGTTTTTGATGGTATTGTCATGGGTCTGTATGTTTGGTAATCCATATGTGAATATTTAGGGGCAACCGAAGGTTTAACGGTTGATTGTAAGGTTACCTGTGTTTGTGAAGGATTTGTATTTCTTGGTGTTGTTAAATTTGGGCGTATTGGTGAAATACTTTGTTGTGTAGTTGTTGTGTGTACAATTTCTTCATTTATGAAGTGTGATGGTGTCTGGATATCTTGTTGAGTAAGATTCCTAGTTCCATTGAGGTTTTCATTGTGTATAACTGTAGAGTTTAAACTATTATTTTGTGTATCGGGTAAAAATGTATTATAGTTTAATGGTGTTGCATCAATTGTTAATGGTATTACTCTTACATAATCTCTTATGTAAGATATTGTACCTATTGCTTGACTTGAGATTGATTGTGGAAAGCTTATAAATGCGGGATGAGACCATTCGGGGTCCCAAACATAATCTGATTGTTCTGTGATAGCGGTATCATCGTTCGAATTTTGGGGTCTAAAATTTTTTCTTGCTTGTGCAATTAAATCAATATTGTGTGTGAAGTAATCTATTATGAACCATGCCAAAATTTTTTGTAGATCGTGTTTTGTATGTTGTGAAACGTCGTCTTTCGTGAAATTTTCTTTAATGATGTTTAAATAACTAGAGAGTAGTGTGATTTCATGTCGTACTTTCAAATGTTTAGATGTTTCTTTTGGTGAGACATTTGTTATTGGGATTTCGTTTTCTAATATCGAAATATAACTATATATTATTGCGAAAACTTCATTGGTGAATATGGAGTTTGCTCTTTGTGAGTTATGATATTGGATGCTTTTTATATATTCTGAAAAAACTTTTGAAAATTCTAAATCAAGATCGTCTGTTTGAATTGTATATTTTCTATTATTATGGTTTGGTGAGGTGAATTCTATGGAGTAGATTCCATACTGTTGTGTTATGTTGCATATATCTTTTAGATAGTGATCTATGATTTGTCTTTTGATTTTTACATCGGGAAATCTGTTTTACATGGACTGATTCCGGGTTCAAATAAATTTACGAGTAAATTTTGACAAAATATGTGTTGTCCTCTATCAGTATCTGCGTCTACTATAAAAGGAAAGATTTCATCATCATCTGGAGTTTCTTCACCTGGGGTGTGCGTTGAACTCATTTTTTCGTTCGATTACTGTTAATATGTAATTATTAATGTGTCGAATTGGTTGATTCCAATTGTATAAATGTACTGGTTTGTGTTTGTACTGCTTTTTTATTCTTCTTTTTCCTCTTTGTGATGAATTTGAAGTTGTTTCTGAGTCAGAAAAATATAATTGATCGTGAAGTGGGTAATTTTTATCTATTGATTCTTTTAGTTTGTAAAGTTCGCCTAAACTGTTGGTTTCTGATTCTGAAAATGCGTTTCGATTTTTTGAAAATCTTTTTCGTGTTATTTGTCTTTGTTTCGTTATTATTTTTCTTTTTAGTGTTTGTCGTTTTGTTCGAATGTATCCAACTGTTTGTGTATGAGGTGTGATTACAAGGTCGTATTTTTTGTTATCTATTTCACAATTGTGTAAAACGATTGTTTGTTTATTTCCTAGGTTTTTAAATGACATAAGGTTTAGGATGACGGATGCAAAAGGTTGTTAAATGATTTCTATTTTCCTAAACTGTTAGTTCTTACGATTTTTTGGTTAGCTTAACCTGGGTCTATTTGTTCAGGGTTGGAGAGAAAAGTATATCGATTCCGAAGAATGATTTTTTACTTTCTCGTGGCTAGTATAAGTTAAGGTGTTAACTTACTTAATCTTACTTAGGGGTAGTGATTGTGTTCAAGGGTTGGAGAATAGTAAATCGATCCACAAGGTTCAGGTATAATTAGAACGCGAGTAGTTCGTTAGATACTATTTTAAACTTACTAAGTCTAAGATTTATCCTGGGTCTGGTAAGAGGGGGGGTCAAGTGAAGGATGAATAACCGAAGTTCTTCACTGTTTATCTTAATTTGAATGATTAGTTTTGTTCAAAAATTTCTATTAGTCTTAGGTCTTTAGAAAGGGTTGGGTAGTGAATCGACGTTTGAGGTCGTTAGACACTAATTAAGTGGGTGGGGGAGAACAAAGTTGTTCTGTTTGATCCAAGGATAAGCCTTGATGATCAAATTTGAATTTTAATTAAGTAGAAAATGATTTAAGATCCAAGGATAAGCCTTGATGATCTGGTTTTAAAATTAAGTGAATTTAAGTTTTAATAAAATTTTAAATGTGTGTAAAGGAAAGATTTAGTGTTTTGATGATATTAGTGGGTTTATGATTGCTGTTATGTTTTAGATGATGAAGCTGGAACAACAGGATGATTTATGATTACTAACCATTTATTGTCATGCTACTAATTTTTATTTTTATTTTCCAATAAATATTTTTCAAACATGTTTTGTATAATACTGCAGACTTTTAGGAAAACGATCTTAGATCTTTTTATCAATCGTTATTGTATAATATTAATTTTGTTTAGCGCCTGAAATGATTTTGAAGAGTAACTTCAAGGTTTTATGTTTGCAAATGGAAATCTAAATTCATTGCAAGTAGTATTCGAAATATAAAAGTTTGTTCTGGCTTTTGCCGAACTATCATATAACTATACGGCAAGTTTCTACTTTGTCGTATGTCGTCTTTGGTTCGAGGTCTTCTTCCAATTCCGGGTAGTTCTGTTATGGTTCGGAATATTGGCTCTGATCTATTGAGTCGTAGAGACATTTCGATTAAATTATTGTCGTATAACATTTTTGTAAATGTTTTTGTCTAATTTCTAATCTATTTTGGTTAATTCTAATCTATTAAGGTCTTGTTCGAGACTTATGGTCGCACCAGATGAGTTAGGACCGATGTGTAACTCATAGAGTAATTTCGGATAGGGTACACCGTCTGCTCGTCACGCTATCTTATTTTCGGCCGGATAGATTCGTGCAACTTCTTAGTCTAATACCGATCCTAATCTTACTCTTATACTATCTAGTCTCAGGTTGTTTAACTAGTCTCTGCTAGGCTCAATAGATCTAGGGTATACTGGTTTATTGCGGCTGCTGAAGTGCTCGGGAGAGTCCAACTAATTTCTAAGTTAAATTCAAATCTCTCTGGTGCTGAAATTACAAGTAACTTCAGCACTTACAAATAAGTGGGTTGTTAGTTAGATGGATCATGATTGGTTAATATTAAATACTTTACATTGGTAAAACATTTAATTTATCCAATCATAAAATGTAGTTTAGATCAGGTTCCATTAATCTCTCTGTAAAAAATTGTTCTCATTGGTTATTCTCACTGTAAAACTAACCATTAAACTAAAAACGATAGGTTGTGAAGCTGAAAATGTTTTTAGTTACAGTCAAAGAATTCATAAAAAAGATTGAAATCAGTTGCTTTCTTCTGTCCTCTAAATTTGCGAGAAACCAGTATATCTCTAGATCTTTTGAGAATGGGAAATAAAAGATATAGGAAAAAGATAAGGGTTGTTTTAAGACTTAGAAGATGCAAAAACCTATCCGGTCAAAGATCATATGAACGCCGAATACATTCAAAGTAAACCTTAGTAAAATATGAATATATGATGGATTTGGTTTAAGCCTATGACATCTCTTGCTCTTGGATATGATGTTTTGATTTAAAACAACTGATTTGTTTTGAAGCCAATTATCGCTCTGAGCACTTTCAATTTAAATCTTTCACTTACTTCTTTGCTTAACGCCGATCAAACAAATGAACTAGATTGCAAGAAAAATAATTTTAACGCATTCAGGTTGCGTAAATTGAATCAACAAGAAACAAAAAAAAAGAAACTGTAATTTTATTCATCAATAGCATAACTTCGCACGCCAAATATGAACAGATTTGGACTCCTCGGTTGGAAATTGTTGTCAATCAGCGCGTAATCTATGGGCCAGCAGAGCATTGCAGACACTCCAAGATTAGAAGGCCCAGGTAAAGCTGACGCCTGATGCTCAGCGACTTTTCTGTAATTATTTTAGCTACCATTAAAGAAGTCGATAGAAAATAAATAACATAATCACACTGGGTGACTTGAGCCAGTGCAGCTATGTGAATCTAGCAATGCATACGCAGACACCACAAACGAGATGTTTGGCAAGTTGAAGATTCGTAGCAGAAAAGTTTCTGCGATCTAAGAAGAACTCGTTTTGTTTATTGTACGAATCTGCCATGAAAAACTCAATTTGTGGATTGGTAAACTTCTATGGAAAAATGACTTCAGTTTTTGCGGCCGTTACGCTCACGTTCAATGGCTGATAGAGTCAAGAATTTCAGTGGGCTCACAAGCACGAAGTGGCGTTTTCAAGAAAACAAACCAGCGCTGTGCTCAAAATCAAATGTGCAACCTTAATCAACAGTGATCACCCTTACCACGGAACAAGCAGTTGGTGGGAATCCTTCACTACCTTGTCATCTAGGGATCTAAATTTCAAAGAAACTTTCAGCAGCCCGAGCCGATACAAAATATTTCAATTTGGACAGTGACTGGAGACAATGTTGGGAACTGAATCACGTTACAAGGGGGAAATTGAATTATTGACAAAAGGCAAAGTTATAGAAAAAAATGTCAAATAGAAAGCTTTATCTACCGAGGTGTTTTATATTTAAAACCACAAGCGATCCAGAGCGCGGAAGATAAGAAACCGAAAGTTTTTGACTTGTCTTGTAACAAGAAGTGGAGCAACTTCTCAACAAGATCCAGATTGCATGAAATTGAAACAACAAAAAAAAAGATTGAAATAGAAATCCTTCTCACTGTTAGGACTAGAAAGCATGTCAATTTTAATGCATTTATTCTTACTAATAATAATATTAAACAGAAAAAAAAGTTTTTAAAAGTTTTTGTAGGTACTAAATTGTCTCTCTTTTTTTGGTGAATTGAGGCTCAAATTTAGGCACATACAGTTGATCAGTTTGAAAATTGCTTTTGTAAAACCAAAAATCAAACAAACGAAGTACTAGTTAGTTGGTCAGCTAATAAATCAAAACTAGATTGAAGCAAAAAATTGTTTTGGGTTAAGTGTTTGAATTATCAAGTTTCGACAACAATGGACATCTAAGAAAGACACATCAGCTGCGTAAATTCTTGTTTTTTTGAATAGATACCAATTTTTCAAGCTTAGCACAAAACAAAAAGGAAAGGCAAATAATTTTAACACTGAGAATATCATTTTGAAACCTTATATCAAGAGTTTTGTTATGTTAACTGAACACTAATAGAAACAAGACTACTCGTATCAGGGCGAAGCCCTGAATGTTGCGACTGCCTTTTAAGGTTTTATGGAGCAGTAATAACATTAAAAAAATAAATGTAAGAAAAAAATAAAATGAAATATTATTTTTTCTAAATTTGATTTTTTTTTTGTGAAAATCACCCCCCACACACCATACAAAGTATAAAAGGATAAATTTCGCTCCATTTAACAAATCAATTATGGCAAATAAGCTTCTTTCAACCAATTTGGAACGATTTTAAGACGGATTAATTCTCCGCTCACGCGTTAATAGTGCGAATATATATCACGCGTTAATTGTCCCAAATTGGCCAAAATGGCAACCTTTAAACCCCCATAACTTTACGAAAAATGATCACAGGTGAAATATCTTTTCAAATTTGAGCTCAGGACAACACTACCTTTCGAACGATATAAAAAAAATTCCGTCAAAAATGGCTAGTTAAAAATTCGAAATTTGTATGAAGAAAAAAAAACCCACCCGAGCACAAATATTCTGTTACTTTCGTATCGAAAGTCGGAACAAAAATATGTCAAATGGAAAATGTTTTATAAAGTTAGTCTTTCATAAAAGAAATTAGCTGGTTATTGTTCTGACTTTCGATACGAAAGTAACGGAATATTTGTGCTCGGGTTGGGTTTTGTTTTTCTTCAGACAAATTTCGACTTTTTAACTAGCCGTTTTTGACGGAATTTTTTTTATATCATTCGAAAGCTATTGTTTTCCTGAATTTGAATTTGAAAAGGTATTTTACCTGTGATCTTATTTCGTAAAGTTATGGGGGTTTAAAGAATGTCATTTTGGCCAATTTGGGACAATTAACGCGCGATAAACTTCGCGCTATTAAAGCGTAAGCGATATTTAACCCGTCTTAGAAATCGTTCCAAATTGGTTCAAGGAAGCTTATATGCCATAATTGATTTGTTAATAGGCGCAAAATCTATCACTTTGTACTTAATATGACGTGTGGGGGGTTGTTTTTACATAAAATCTCAAATTTTTTCAAATTTTTTTTTTATTACATTGAAATTTTTCATCTTATTAATGCTCCATAGACCTTAAAAGGTAGTCGGAACTTTCAAGGCTTCGCCCTGATACGCGCAGTCTTGTCTATATTTCGTTAGGGGTTGTATCTACGTGACAAAGAATCTTCTCAAAGATGTTATTTTTCAAATTTTAACCTTAAAATTGAAATTTCTCAAGATAAAACTTTTCTAAAACCTGAATTTAGAAAAAAAAATCTCCAAAGCTTAAAGCAGTTCCGCTGAAACGTCCTTGTAATTTTATCTGAAATTTCTTGGGGAGGTCTTTTAATGGACTTTTTGCTGAGATTTAATTTCAAACTTATTTTATAAGTTTAAAGAGCAGAAAGATAGATTAAAATAGGAAATGGTTGACCTATTTGTTCCATTTCGAACTATATGACGACTGTGTTTGTCTTATGTTTTGCCTTTCTCGACAAACTTTGAGTTTGTATTGACTTTCTGGAACACATTCGGTTATCATTTGACTTTGTGATCGTAGCCGAAGTGTAAATTGAGCGAACTTCGCGCATTGATGCAGTCAATTTTTAGTCACAAAATGCAAAACAGATCTGGCACATTGATCTTACATTGTTTGGTTTGTTATTGGCTCAACAGTTGTCTCTAATGAAAACAATAAAACACGGACATAGCGGGCAATTTAGCCTACTCTCGGCAATTTTCATCATGCGTAAGAGTTGTTGAGAAGTTTTTTTTTTTAAAAAAAATTGCACTAAATACGTACCGAGTTTAATAACTTTTTTCCTGATAAAGCTTTTCCTTGCGAGGCAAAACTGTGTATTTTGTAAAATTTGTTGGAGTCCGCAACAGGCAGAAAACATTTTTTTTCGCTGAATCCGCAATATTGTTAGTTTCATATCTTCTTTTTTTTTGGTTCGTGGAATCGGAAACAGTTTGTGGAATCGGAAACAGTTTGTGGAGTCCACAAAAAAGTAATATTAGACGTGTCTTGTAAAATACGTTGTCAGCGGAATCTGCAAATTGTAAGCGGAATCCGAAAATTGTAAATGGAGTCCGCAAAAAGTAAGCGGAATCCGCATACAACACGGAGTCCGCTTAAAATTTGCTGAAGGCGTTATCATGTGTTCAATCCGGAACAACTAATTATATTTGCTTGTTGAAGAATCCGCGAGAAAATTAATACGACGACAAAGCTTATGTTACACGTATTTGAGAGCTGAAGCAGGGAAATTTGTAAATAGAATTCACTTATATTTTGAAACAGTTTTAAAGTTTTGTCTCTGGATTCCAGTTGGCCTCGTAATATTGCACCAATGAAACAAAAAATCTCTTACGGAAAAATTGTCAAACACGAAATTATAATTTACCTTCATTGCAAACTTTTTAGCAAATTATCAACTGATTTCCAATTTATTTCCAACTGTTTTTTTTCATCTTTCAGTCTCGAACCGACAACACAAAAGACATGATGATTTCTGATGGTATTTCGACATGCGCCAACTGCCTTCGATATAAAATTCAGCAGAACCTAAGACCCGGGTTGCCAATTTCTCTGGTTGTTATTGTTTTGTGCGCCTATCTATACATCAGATGTGCTATCACATTGAAGAAGTCAACTATCACTCGAAAAGGACTGTTAACTAAAGCTTTTGCTGCTATTCTGTTCTTCTGGATTGTCATGGTTTTGCCGCATGTAATATTCATTGACTTTTGGATGAAAGGAGGGTTCTTTTGCATTTTCTAAATCCTTGCCAGAAAATTTGAAGACATTTTGTTGTAGTTATCTCGGGTTGACCAAAAATGCTTATCATACAATTCTCATAAATGGGAAATTTCTTTTCATACAATTTCATACAATTCCATACGTACAGAAAATTGTATGAAAACTCTATGATAAGCATTTTCCCATAAATGGAAATTGTATGACAAGCATTTTCGGTGTATGGAGGTCAACCCGGGATCTTTGTTTGACTGAGAGCTTTTTTGCAAACTGGTCAATGTTGAGGAATCTGAGGAAAAGTGCGAAAAAATTGTGGCAGTTGAAATAACGGCTCGCAGATGAAACATCGAAAACTCCGGGAAAAATTGTCATACGGCAATTTGCATGTAAGAAGTTTGCTAAAAATCTGTAAATTTTTACATGTTCACTCATTTTATCACAGATATTAAGATATATATTTGTAAAATTCATTTGAGAAAAAATCAAAAGGAAGAGCAAACACTGGAAAAAAGGGTGAGGTGGGACTTTTAGGGGGGTGGGGGTGGTGGGGGAATTAGAAGGGGTGCAGTGGTTGGTGGCAAACACCCTCACCACCCCTCAGGGATTCGACCCCCTGCCTACCCAAAGGCTCCCTCTTTGTACTTTTTTGAGATATCCATTTCTGGTTACGGACCCTAAAACGTTTCTAACGGACACATTTCTGGTAACGGACCTTTTCTTGGCAAATTTTTTTCAAAGGTTTTCCTGCGGCGCAGAAAATAAGGCCAAAAAAGGAACTTTTTAATGCTATGAGAGAGCTCGAAAAATCAATTTGTAAAAAAAAGGTCGACACAATTTTCGAAAACATTTTGAAAATCCGCCCCCGATAAAATAATATATCCGCCCTTGTGTACACCCAAGTAAGCAAAAAAACAGTCTTATCATTTTTGCATAACCAAAAACTGATATTAGTGGCGTGTGCAGAAATTTTCTAGGATGGAATAAATATCGAAAAATTTTGAAATTTTGTCAATTTTTTTCTAGGTAGACCAATTTGACTTTCCGAGCAGAGCTCACTTAAAATAGTATAAGGAACCTATTTGTGAAAAATATTGTGCGCCGCAGGCCAGTTTTTTTTAGCAAAAAGGCCAAAGAAGACGTTTTTATGCTTTTTTGGAAAGTTTTGACCAAAAAATTGTGTATTTTGGCGCCCGCTCCGTGTCCAAATTAGTCATATTGGTGGCAAAAGCGACGTTACAAACATTTTGAGGTTGTTCACCGAAAATTGGATGTCATATAGTTATACCAAAGGAAGTCCCTTTGGAGATTTTTGGCAACCAGAATTGAAGAAAAGGCAATCGCCCCCTTTCCCCCTCGGCACGCTACTTGTAGGATTGGTGATCCTAAATTTTTTTCAACAAAATAAGAAATGAATTTAGAATGTATTACCTTGGGACTTGCATGCAGTATGATAAAGCTAATAGTAACCTGAGCGTAAGATTGAGTCGTCATTAAAATAAGTATTAAAGCAAACCAGGGGTCGAGTTCAAAATAGTTCAACCTTCGAATATATCGTCCCTCAGATGCCAGAAAAACAAACTTGACAAAATCGGCAAACCCATTTAATTGAAACTAAGGAAATTAATGTTATGAAGTTCAGAGGAGCGGTACCAGAGAAGATTTGATCCGGGAAGACCAAAAACGAGACCCTCAGACCCTTGGGGCCAATTGATATGGTCCCCGGAAGTGTGAATGGCCCTATCAGAACTCGGAAACTAGTGGCGGTATTGGGCTCAATTTTTACTATTATGTATTTTGTAGGCCTAGATGAGGAAAACTTTAGTTTGGTACCCCACGCCCCTAGGACCCCCACTTCCAGTTCTCGGCCCTAAGCAAACAAACCCGCCCCAACGTCCGGAAGCTCCAACTAAATGCAAGTCCCAACCTTGGGACTTGCATGCAGTATGATAAGGCGAATAGGACCTGAGCGTAAGATTGAGTCATCATTAAAATAAGTTTTAAAGCAAACAAAGGGTCGAGTTCAAAATAGTTCAACTTTCGAATATATCGTCCCTCAGATGCCAGAAAAAAAAAGTTTGACAAAATCGGCAAACCCATTTAATTGGAACTAAGGAATTTAATGCTATGAAGTTCAGAGGAGCGGTATCCGAGACGATTTGACCCGGGAATACCAAAAACGGGACCCTCAGACCCTTGGGGGCAAGTGATGTGGTCCCAGGAAGTGTGAATGGCCCTATCAGAACTCGGAAACTAGCGGCGGTATTGGGCTCAATTTTTAATATTTTGTATTTTGTAGGCCTAGTTGAGGAAAACTTAAGTTTGGAACCCCGCGCCCCTAGGACCCGCACTTCCGGTTATAAACCCTAAGCAAACAAACTCGCCCCAACGTCCGGAAGTCTTTTCTTGGCCTCTAAGGAACGCAGGAAGCTGAAACTGAGAGGAAAGATAAACAATGGCAAGATACAATTGTAATTGTGTTGTAATTTGAACCAATTCCAACTGTTAGATCGGAAGATCTTAGCACTTGAAAAAACTCCCCTGAGACCGGAAATGGGCTATTCACGCAAAATAATGGACAGTGCCATGATGATTTTATTGTGGCAATCGACATAAGATATGAACCCCGAAAAAGACCCCTAGTGAGTAAAATGTATTCGACTTATTGGATGTTAGAAATAGGATAACTTAGAGATTTTTAATTAGATATGTATTAAACTGGGTAGTTAGGATCTCGATGGGATTCTAAACCAAATATGGAAGTTTGACCCCGGGTGACTCAAGGATGATCTTAAGTTGAACTTTGGGCGTTTTGACTCCAAAAATGCAAAGGAAACCCCGAGAATAAGACCGGAAAGGGGATATTCCCCAGCTCAACCCTGGAGATTTTAACTGGTCAACTTACTAATAAGTGGGAGGAGAAACTTATCTACGGGGAACTGGAGCTGAAGTTCATAGCCATCTAGTTTTTACTTTGCATCAATGGAGTAGTAGACTTTAAAAAATTTGGGTTCAGTTTAAATTGCAAATGATCTATTAATATCAATTCAATTAGATCCAAGAAAAGTAGTCCCAGAAAAAATTGAAAGCAATAGGACCGCAGCATGATCATTAAGTCTCCTAAATAGTATGAACGGATGGTGGGCTTACTTGGCTTCCCGGAGGTGACTTTTTGGTATAAATTTGGCCCCAATTGACGAGCTACGTTCACCTGATAGCTAGAAGGTCGGGCTTGGAATAGAGTACAGATAGTAACATTAGATCCCAAAAATGAAGTAGCTACACATGAAAAATTTCTCCACATACCCCTGTGAGGTCGGATTGTTAACGGGATAAATAAAATACAAACCTTGGAATGGTCACTGAGTAAACATAACATGGTTTGGAGGTTGAGTTGAACTCTAGGGCTGAAGTTCATAGAGGTCAAGAATTTGTTGATTAGATTCGTATGAAATTTGTTTGCTGGGTCGAATTGTTACATCTACCGCACACCAGGTATCTAATGAGCTTGAGAAGATTGATAAAAGAAACCGAATTTGGCACGTGGCAGAGTTGGCAAGGAGAGGGACAAAGTCTCAAACCTTGTGCAAATGGGTGATTTAAGCAGATGCCAGAACTGATAGGAAATGGCTTGACTTGACTAAAACTAAGTGTAAGGAAAGATAAGGAGTTGGAGGGTAAACATTGGAGTTGGACGGATTTGGACGAAAACATCAGTTGAAGTACCTCAAAGGAATAGTGATCCGTATAGACACTTTTAATTTTAGCAGGTAAAACTGAAAGTATGCATAAGAATTACTGTGTTTTGATTAGAATAGGATTCTTTACAGAGAAAAAAAACGTTTAGTGGAGTCAGTTGGAAGTCAAATTATAATTAGACAATTGTGCTGATAAATCGCGAAACCTTTCCTTTTGATTTGATTATTAGATTATATTCTGGCCACTCAGAGCCTTCTGTATATTAAAAGTATATTCATCTGAACTAAATTACAGTTGAAAAGTCTGGCGATTGTATCGAGTAGACGAGACAGCCTGAAGAGCAGCACATAAGATGGGGCAAGCAAGATAATACAATACACAATAAGTGCCACCAACTTAACCGATTCGGGTTTGTAGATAGTGATGATTCTCGGTCGCCCCGCTGAGTTCACTACCCATGGGACCACTTTGCCTTTGTTTCAAATTTTCGCCTTTGAATCAGACTGTTTAGCAGAATGGTCTATTTTCTTATAGCTGTTTGACAATTTGTAATATTTCATTGTGACGGCTATGCTATTGCTTGCTTTTGAAATCTGTCTGAATTCAACTAATTTGTCTTCTTCTAAAGTTAGCTTCCTTCATACTTCTTTTAGTAATCGATTACTTCGCTTTATGTTTTTATCGATTAACTTAGCTGGAAACGACATTAAGGGGGATCGGAGCGCTAATCGTTCCTTGTTGGTAAAAATGGCGCAATTTAAAACTTGATAATTTTAAATTAACTTCAAGTCCAAAAAAATTGTCGCTTTTCAATTTTGAATTGATGGCGCTATTATATTTCAGTTGATTTTAAGAATTTCCCTCAAAAATTGCTTGCTAAAATTTTTAAAAATTATGAGAAAAAAAACGCCAAAGCGCAAAATCTCCATTCCGCGTTTGTTTTTGAAAATCAAATAAAAACTGGGACAATGACAGCACGAAATTGTTCGATAGGAAAAAAAAGTTGTTCAGCAGATTGGTTACACTGAAAATGCTGTGAAAAATAAGTCAATTAACCTTGAAAGTATTTTGTTTGTAAGAATTTGGACGAAGACAGCAAAAGAACCAAAGGAGTTTATCCTACATTTACTTTGTTTCTTGAGAACGGTCTCTGAATCAATTGAGCATCCTCATGGTGTTTTAAAATAACCGAAAACCTTGATTAAAAAAAATTCTAAAACGTTTGATAAAACTTAGAGACAAAAAAGTTCAATTGATTAAAAAACAGTGGGATTTATTGATTACGTTAATAATCGAGGATGGATAAACACTTATTATCATGTTTCTACTGCTGATGCGCCCCAGGCGTACAAAGATATTCAAATAGACCTCTTTTTGCGCGGAATTCGATTGAGTTTTGGCTGTGTAAACACCATTGTAGTTTTGGTACTAATTGTGCCATTTCAAAAACCACTGATCGACTTCAAACTACGTCTGAAACAAAAACTGGGACGACTATGCGAACAACTTTGCTCCTCAAATCCTATCTAATTCTAACCTACCTATCAATGCTATCAAAAAGCTCTAACCCCTTTTCTGCATCCCATTTTTTCCCGAAACCAAATATTTTTTGTCCTTTGACTGTATCGTTTTTTGAGCCATTAAGCAATCCAAAACGATAATTGCACTCTTTCTTAATCGACGTAGTCTAAGTGTTTTCATCAGTCTTGCCTCAAAACTAGATTTAAACAAAACTAGACTTTTGATTAATAAGCGTTAGTTTTCATTTGTATTATTGTATCATTGGTTTTTCTCATTAGTATTATTAAACCTAAAACTATAATACATGAAAACAAAAAAGAACAGAAGAGGTGATTTTTCTTTCTTCTTCGGTTTCAAAATGTTATCGAAAATCACCAAACTAGGGAAATTTAGTAATAGTTTGGGTTCCAGTGTTTTCGCGGCTAGATTCCAAGCAAAAAAGAAACGGAATTCTCTAACTCATGACCAAACACTAGGACATGCTTCTACACGTTTAGAAAATTTTTTTTCTGGATTCCAACGGCATAAGTTCTTAAAAGCCCGCATCCAAGTTTAGGCCCAAGAAATGATTAAAAGGATTTACGTTGATGTTATGACAATTTTACCAATCAGTTGTAAATCTAGCTTTTTCTCAAGCGGGTAGGTTTTCAAAAAATTTCAAAAGTTTTCTCGTTTTTTTTTCGGTTGACCAAATTGATTTTCCGAGCTCTCCCAAGGGCTTTTTTTGGCCAAATTTTAATTTTAATTATCGAGTGTCCTTTACGGTAATATAATTATTTATATCCGATTAGAATCGTGATAATTTCCAACAAATTACAATCTAGTATGATCAATTATAATTCATTGTAACTCTTACATAAAGTCTCTAAACTTTTATTATAATTGTTTGTAAATATTATGAAAATTTTTCCAAAACAGTAATTCTGAATTATCAATTATGTTACTTACTTAGATTAAATCCATTAAAATCGATTATAGCCTATTATAATCATTGTTTTCGTTCAGAACGATCAACCAAGTATTTTGTTTTCTCGCATACATCAGTTTGTTTTTTGACTTTTCATCTAGTTTCATCATTATTCTTGCGTGCCTCTGCTTCAGCACGGCCCAAGAGATAAGTTGGAATGTTCGAAAAATTAAAAAGAAAAAAGAAATGAATTTGAATTGATTTGAAAACGTTTAAAAGATTTCTTTCATTTTTCACTGAAACAAAAACTGCGACGACCATGCGAACAACTTTGCCCCTCAAATCTTATCTTATTCTAACATACCTATCAGTGCTATCAGAAGGCTCTAACTCCTTTTCAATTGGAGGTTGCACCCAATTTTATCCCAAAGCCAAATATTTTTTGTCTTTTTGAACTGCATATTTTTTTTAGCCATTAAGCAATCAAAAACGACAACTGCACACTTTATTAATCCAGAGAGCCGAAATAATTTTATTAATCTTACCTCAAACAAAAACTAATGGACTTTTTTGATAAGTATTAGCGTTCTTTTTCAATTGTATTATTTTATCATTGGTTTTTCTCATTATTATTATTAAATCTAAAACTATAACACGTGAAAACAAAAAAAAATCAGAAGAGGTGGTTTTCCTTTTTTTTGTTTTCAAAATATTATTGAACACCACCAACTAAGAAAATTTAATAATAGTTTGGATTCCACTGTTTTCGCGGCTGGATTCTAAGCAAAAATGAAACGGAGTTCTCTAACTCAAGATCAAACACTAGGACATGCTATATACGTTTAGAAATATTTTTCTTGCTGGATTCCAACGGCATAAGTTCTTAAAAGCCCGCACCCAAGTTTAGGTCCAGGAAATGATTAAAAGGGTTTACGTTGATGTTCTGACAATTTTACCAATCAGGGTTGTAAATGGTTTTTTCTAAAACTTTGAAAAGTTTTCTAGTTTTTTTTTTCGGTTGACCAGTTTGATTTTCCGAGCTTTCCCAAGGAATTTTTTGGCCAAATTCGTTGCGATGCGGGCAAATTTTTGAAAAAAAAGCCAGTAAAAACGTTTTTGGGCAGTTTTTGACCGAAAAAATTCCGTTTCTTTCTGGCTCGCGCTTCCCCTCAAAATTAGTGAATATTGGCGCCAAAGTGAATATTGGCGAAAAATTTTAGGGTCCTCCAATCAAAAATTGATATTTCAAAATAGTGTAAAGGGTGGGCCCATTGGATCGGCAGGGGGTCAAATTGCTGAAAAAGAAGTGTCCACTCCCCGCCTCCCCCTAAAATCTGCTAACGTTACCAGCATTTACTTATCGAGTAGCCGTTCCGGTAATATAAATATTTATATCCGATTATAATCGTGATATTTTTCAACAAATTACAATCTAGTATGATCAACTATAATTGATTGTAACTCCTACATTAAGTCTCCAAAGTTTCATTATAATTGTTTATAAATATTATGAAAACTTTTCCAAAACAGTAATTCTGAATTATCAATTATGTTACTTACTTAGATTAAATCCAATAAAATCGACTATAACCTATTATAGTCAATGTTTTCGTTCAGAACTATCAACCAAGTAGTTTGTTTTCTCGCATAGAATAGTTTGTTTTTTGACTTTTTATCTAGTTTCATCACTATTCTTGCGTGCCTCTGCTTCTGCACGGCCCAAGGGATAAGTCGGAATCTTCTAGAAAGTAAAAAGAAAAAAAAATAAATTTGAATTGATTTGAAAACGTTTAAAACATTTCTTTCATTTTTCACAGAATCCAACGTCTACGAAAAACATGAAATATAAGCAGTCCGGATGAAAATGACCTATTATTGTGGATTGTAATCGATTATAATTTTTTCGAACAAGAGATGGATCACTAATCAATTATAGTTGATTGAATGTATTTTAATTGCTGATAATTTGTTTCCAAATAGAGACTAAAATCTTTTTAATCAATTAATTGGTTATTAATTGATCAAAATCGATTTTTTCTCAATTCTATTGTACGACCAAAATCATAATATAATCGATTATTAACGCTTAAAACTGGATGCGGGTAATACAAAACCGACCTTGGCAATCTAATGAAAATTAGCGCAGCTATAAGCAAACATTTTGGCTCAAAATAACCAAAAAAATATCTTTATCGATAACCAAAAAAAATCGCGTTACTTGATTGCACTAATAAGTATTTAGCTTGCGTTTTTGCTTACTCTGAACTTTTGTGATGTTTTTTTTTCTTTTGTTTTGTTGTTTTCAGGTTTTAAGTTTTTGCTGTGTGAAAGTAATTTTTCGCTTGCTGGCTCACTGGTAGCCAGCTGTAGAATGATGGACTTAGTCATGATCCTTAACACTTCTCCAGCTACAAGTGAGTAGAAATTGACAAAATTATGTAGCTACTTCAACCAGGCTTGTAGGGTTTTGCGTATTTCCGGCCCTGATTCGATCCTTATCTCGACACTAATTTGACACTGGGTCGTCCCTTGCGCATCCTTGATTCGACCCTATAGTTTGACTTTGATAATAAATTGGTAGGATCCTCGATCACTGAATCAGACTGATAATGCTGCTGAATGCTGCTTGTACCATCAAAACAAAATTGTCTGTGCACTTCAAAAAAATATTCTGGGTTTTTAAAAAAGATCGATCGTTTTTGTCGTAACCTAGTTTGTTATGACACACGTTGAAAAATGTTGGCCAAAAACTGCATTTTATTGGCTCCTGTTATCTTTTCGAAATAACAGTATATGAAAGCGCCTGAAGCCCTTTAAAAAACTCAAACTTAAATGTTACATGAAAAAATCAATGTTTTGGCCAGTCAATCTCAATCATGGCAAAAATTCTGGATATTTTTTCTTTGCTGCTCACGTATTTTCGTGAAGTGTTTGGTAGATAACTTTGAGTGTGAATGCGCTAAAACCATAAAGAAAGCCAAGAAGCCATGCTTAGGCGTACTAAAAAGGGCTATCCAAGTTCAGATTTTTCCATTTGTCGAATCAAGAGTTTTTACTTGTCAAAATTTTCTTCAAATCAAAGTCAGATTTTTTTTATCTGTAAATCAAGAGTTTTTGGCTAACCGAAGACTTCTTTTTTCCAAATTCAGATTTTTCATCTATCGAGTCAAGAGCTTGAAGTCAAAATTTCCTTCGATCCAAATTCAAATGTTTTCATCTAGCGAATCATTAAGTTTTTGCTGCGCAGTCGTAGTGCTTGAATGGTCTTCGAGTCCGAAAACTTTGTTTTATGAGAGTCTGTTTGACGGAGTGCAGCCTGTATTTAGACAACTGCGTATTCATACTCGTCAGTATTTAGACAAATACTGTATGAACCAATCAGAATCGAGAAAAGAACTATATAATCCAAAATAAATAATCATTTTTTATTAATTTCTTCTTTGTCTCGATTCTGATTGGTTGAAACAGTGTTTGTCTAAATACTGACGAGTCTGAATACGCGGTTGTCTAAATACTGCTATGTAACCCGGTTTGACACTTTTATGCCTTTAGCTTTTCAAACACATAGATACCTTGCAGATGAAAGCAAAACCCTGAACTTTCGTTTGTCCACTTGAAGTGGCATTTCGACAACAAGTATTATAAAGTTTATTGGAAACTTTTAGAAAAAGTTTTAGAGCAACTTCAAAATTACATAAGAGAAAAACCATTCTTAAAGTCTTTCTAAAAATTTTTTCCGTCTAACAATTTTGGCTCTAACAATCGTGTCCAAAAATAAAGATTGCTGAAGTTGTTGTAGACATAATGCTGAAAGAGTAACACAAATTATTTCTGTGCGGCGAATTATCCCGCATAACAAATTTGTTCCGAATTGAATTGAGGCTAGCTAATTGGTCTTATTATTTTGTGCGACTCAAATTTTATTATTGATTTTTGATATTGTCCAAAACTTGTAATTTTTGAAAATTTTTTTCCCACAAACTATTCGATATGGAGTAAGGGGCGGTCGGGCCATTCAGGGTTTTGCCTTGTATACGAGCTGTCTTTTTCCTTTCTAAACTTTTTTTCGCGTTGAGAGTTTTGATCGTCCAAACTTGAGTTTATCATTTGTCTGCTTCTTGATGGGTATGAAAAAAATTGCTTAAATTGTTATAGTAGACATAATGCTGAAAACGTAACAATAATTGTTTCTGCACTGCGATTTATCCGGTGAAATCCCTCAAATGCGAGTGACCGAAAGCGCAAAAATAAAAATCAGCCAATCAGATTTCAGTAATCTAAAATTTTGAAAGAAAGCGTGAAAATCTGAAAGAAAGTAAACAACCCAGTGACTTAATATTGATATTGGCCGAACATAAAATCGGCAAAAATATGCAAAATTTTTAAATTGTCACTGACCGCCGCCAATTTAAAAGAAATGTTATATTTTAAGGATATCGTTATAAAACAAGTAAAATATTGCTGCATTTAATTCATTTTAATTGCATGGCAATTGAATTTTTTTAAGAATTGACTTTCAGCTAATTTTGTTTTTGGTCCTTTGCCCACAAGTTTTTCGCCCAACCGGTCCTTCGCGCATGAGAAGAGCCCTCATTCATCCCGCACAACAAAATTGTTCCAAAATGAATTGAGGCTACCGGTCGTATTACTTTTGAACGACTCAAATACTCACATGTTGATTTTGTCCAAAATTTATAGGTTTTTAATGTTTTATTTTCCCAAAAACTATTCGATATGAGTTGAGAGACAGTCGGAACAATGAGGGTTTTGCCGTGATATACGAGCAGTCTTTTTGATAAGTTACTAGGAAAGAAATCTATCACTTTGAATTTTATATGGAGTGTGAGGGGATAATAAAAAATATTATTAAATTTTAGAAAAAATTGTCATATGTTTTTTGAAAAGTTTAGGCAAACACTGCTCCATAGGCTTTTAAATGCAGTCGGAATATTCAGGGATTTGCTTGATACCAGCAGTCTTGTTTACTATATCATTGTTTCTAGCATTGCATTCTAAGCACGGAACACACGCTGCTATATATTTCAGCTCAATGCATTTGGCTAATGACGAGCTAAAGTAAAATTTTATTTTAATTCGTTTGATAGTATCGCGCAATAATACACTGTTATTATTGTGAAAAACGTGACTTACCCGTTTTCAACCCGTCTTTTCATCCCGAAAATTTGCCGGCCTTTTTTTTAGGTCAGCCAAATTAATTTCCGAGCTTTCCCAAAGGATTGCAAAGACCCTCAAGTCAAAATTTAAAAAAAAGACCCTCAGGGCAAAATTTTGAAAAAAAACAGGCCAAAAAAGGTGTTTTTAGGTCTTTTTTTTTGGAAAAATTTGACAAAAAAATTGCGTTTTTTTGGCGCGCGCTCCCCCCTCAAAATTAACATTAAGACCATTTATCCACGGGGGAAAGGACCAACACAAGAGCTGTACAGCTCATCACGGCGAACCGCTGTTGTGCCCCTATTTAAGAACTACATGCAATTTTTTTGGTTAATTAGTATTTATTGCCGCCAAAGGCACCTTTAGAAAAATTTTAGGGTCCGTTACCAAAAATTGATATCTCAAAATAGTACAAAGGGGGACCCTTTGGGTCGACAGGAGGTCAAATCCCTAAAAAGGGGAGGGGAATTTTACATCGCACGGTTTTTAGGAAAATTTACAATGAAAGCATCGCCCACTTGAAACAAGCTTTCGAGTTTTGGCTCTGAGCGCGTCAGAACTTTCGTTGAAAATGTAAGTCGCACGTAGCGAACCTAGTGCCCACTTCAAATAGATTAAATTAGCCTTGTGGCAAACTGAGCTTGCAACAAGGTCCATTTCAATCAGTTGAAAGGCTTCATAAACGTTTAATTTATCGTAACACTAAATTTGACAAAAGCGATAGTCAGTCCTTAGTCTACAACACGATGACGTTTCTGCATGCTAAATTGTGGTTGCTCATTATTTCTTTTTGTTATCTCGGCCGTACGCGTAAATAATTTTTTTAAATTTAGTTTCTCTGTCTATATCAGCAAAACGCTGTTTGATCGTTAAATTAAGTGAATTAAATGCAATTTCAATGAATAAATTGATTTAGCATATGGAAAAAATTTTTAAACTAATTGGAAGTTTTTGGCGGTGATCTTTTTATGGGTTTGAAAAGCCTTTACTGGTCTCCATTAGGCGGCAAGGTCCAGTCTTCGTAGGCGAAACTGTAGCATATATGATAGACAGCACCTTGTCCGTCCTGGTTGTCCAGGTAGTTATCCAGGGGTCGAACCATCGCTCCTTTCGAAATATACTGGTTGTAGTCTAGCATGCCGACGGTGAATGCACCCAAACTGACGTCATGTTGCATCTGGTCTTTCTCTCGTGCCTCGATTGTTACGTCACCCATGTCCAGGGGCACCCGACAGTATTTGCCGAACTTCTCCATGAAGTAGATTTTAGTTCCCTCGTCGAACTTCATCACGCTGCCATCGTCGGGCAGGATTCCAACTGAGTCTTGCACTTGCTGTCCGTCATTGGCGTGTTGAAGATACACATCATCGGAACCTTCGATTGCGTCCGCCATCCACACGGCTAACGCTGTTACAGCCTGCACACTTGCAGCTGCAATGTCAAGTGCCAAGCTTATTTCCTCTGCCTGCGGAATCTCAGTTTCACCGAGAATCGTCGCAGTAGCCCCCAAAACCTCTTCCACAATGCTCGAGAGAGTTTTCGCCAGATCTTTGTCGCAGTTGCATGAAGTCTGCTGACAACTGAGCGCCAGAAGTCGCAAGGTCGGCACCTTGTGAGATACAACGCGCCAAGTCAACTCATAACAAGCGTCTTTATAGTCGTTGAAAGTGGTCTTGTAGATTCCAGATCCCGACAGGAGAATTTCAGAGATCTTGACATCCTTCGTGCCGATGACTTCGTCGTGATCAGGATTGTTTTTATTGTCTTGCTCTCGCAGCTGCATTTTCACTGTCTGCCCCATCGTCAAAGTCAAGTTCATGTCGCAATATCGCATACTGTCATTACTGGAGTTCATCTGAAAACAGTCCCCGTCCCAAGCTCCTTTTGGGTATGTTCCCATGTAGGATCCATCCACCCAGGTCTTGAAGTAGACTTCGTCGTGACCCGCTTCGCCTGTGCTGTGCTTACAATACAACTTAGTCAACATTATAGTCACTTTTCGATCATTCATTTTGGTCAATTTATGTTTAAATTGGGTCGAGAATTGTGAAATTACAAATTCGTAAATACCAACTGTTTTTCAGCAGAATACTCAGATTATGTTTTTATTCGACTTTTACTTACGCCCTCAATGATATTTTTATTCCAATCAAACATTTTATCTTCCACTAATCTGTTAGCTAAAGTTGATAAAAAAAGCTAAGAAGCTCGTTCAAACCCTTTTTAGCGCTACTGAAATCTATTTGATGCCGTTATCAACAGGTAAACTTTTGAAAGCATCACTCATAGTTTTGCTCAAGTTCAATTTCTGCCTTTGAAAGAATGAGTTATCTGCCGATTGATTACGCATCTCTTTTTGTTAGTGAAGTAGAAGATAAAGAAATCTGATTCGATTGACCCAGATCACAGTTTGTCTCAAATAACGCTAAGATTGCAAAGTCAACTCAAATGCACGACTTGGGCGTTCTTTCGATCTCTAACACTGAGGCAGTCGTTAGTAAAATTCAGTTCACAACAGGCGAGGAGCTAAAACTTTCTCTGTGCACGAATTTACAAAAAAGTGTTAATTTTGGGTCTATCAAATTGATATTACTAGCTCCCCAAAAACACTATGAACTCCTAGAGGAAAGTGGCATCGAATCCCGCTCCCTATATCTGCAACTGGTTAATAACAAGCTCTGCTATGAAGATGTTCCCAACTAATATCAGGTACACCCGTCGATCATTTTAGCCCGCACAGAAAAGTTGCTAATGAGTTTTTCACCCTAAAGTAGCGATTTAAATCTTTGGGACATAATCGCCAACAAATGAAGGGACCAAATTAAAGATCCGGTGGCCTCCCTGGTCATCCATGGATGGAACGAATGATGGAATTAGTTTCAGCCAAGCAGAATTGAGTTTTCAAAAATCTAAAAAGAAATTGTGAAAATATCAAGGAAAGCAAATATATCCAGCCCATCGAAATTGAAGTTGACAGATTGCAAAATATGCCAAATCGAAAACGCACTAAAAAAAACTAAACTGGTAGAATAGCGAAAATACAAAAACGATTTTGATTTCGATTTGTTCAAAAATTATTTAGCGAATAGGAACGACTAACGATTCCGATTGGATGAAAAACTTTCATCATTCGTTTTCTCCATCAAAAAACGCAACGCCCCCCTCCCCCCTCACCAACAACTGCTTGTTTTTCAGCTATTAGAGATCATTATTTGAGCAGAACACAACAATAAACTCTTTGAGCAATGTTTGTTTTTAATAATCAGATGCCTAAACAAAGATTGCTGGTTGTCGTCTTGGGGAAATTTGACTGTTTAGACCCAATATATCCCTTCTATATTGTCCGCTGGGTCCCTTCCCTAAATACCGGAACCAGCAAAGGGTGAGCTATGATCCGGTATTTGGCGACAATCCCTTCGGTTGAAAGGTTGAATTTGGTGGTCGATCGGTGTACTACACTGGGTTGCGTCCCCTTTACTCAATTGCTCTCGACTGTTCTTTTCCCCGGAAAGAATCGCAAGAAACTGGATAGTAAATGAATTCAGAAATAAATATGTAAATTACTGAGTATAAGGGCCGCTAAGTGGCCTGAATACAATTTATTAAGTATCAATGAATTTAATCTGCAATAAGTTCCAGAAAATTGCCTCTTGCAGTTCACTTTACAAACAATTCTAAACAACTCTTCTACTTGCTTCAATAAGCTCAACTAAAAATCTCGCGTCGAGAACTCACTTTAAAAATTTCACGAGTCACTCTCAGGACCCGTCTGAATTCTATAAGTCTCAATCTTGTTCTCTAACTAACTGAGAACCAACCGCTCGCTCTCACAGCACAATTGTTCTCTAACTCTGACCGAGAACCAACTACTCTCAATCGTAGTTATCACTGTTCTGCAGTTCGGTGGATATACCTTAATCGCGTATCGTTATTTTTATTTACTTTCGGTTCGGTCAGAGGCGTACCGTTCCCTATCCCTACTAACATTCACTTAACTAGCTGCCACTTAGGACTTATCAGCTGAATCAACCATTAGGTCAGCTTTAATTAAACATCGGGGTGGCACTTAGTTAATCAGGACATACTGAGCAAACATTGGGTTCAACTACAAAATCAGCTCCCAATCGTATTTGACAAATGACCCTTTGCATGATTTTATTTTAGTTCTTCCTAACTTTTTCCCTTTCCCATGAATTGGATAGTTCTCACACAACCGGGAATTTAACTTCCGTGATACTTGAAAAGTTTCCAGTTTTGGTCAATTTTATTTTTATTTCCCTAAGTCCAAGGGCTGGGTAATTCCCTTCCCGATGTCCGTTTTGATCCGAAAAAACAATACAAGAATTTATTTAATATGCTAGGGCTGTTCATAAAATCTTTATCCCGAAATTCCCATTTCCCCACCTAGATGTTCCCAATTTTTGTCCCGGTGCTGTATTTTTTACTTTTTTACACTTATCGAAAGTCCAAGTGGAGTGGGTTAAGCTGACCCCAATGATTGCTAATTACAGAAAATCACTTTCACTCGCGTACAAAGGTCAAAACTAAAAATTGTCGATTTAGGGGCCTCCCCTTACCTCCCCAGGTAGGTAGGTACCCTTACGGGTCCTTACAATTCTAATTTATTGCTTTTCAGTGGGTTCCGGGGTCTTGGAGTCAAAAATGCCAAATGACCTCTTAGAGGTCATCCGAGGTCAAATGAGGTCAACCGCGTCCAAACGACCTATTTTTGATGGGAGATCATTCTCACTAAGTTTCAATCATATCGGACCATCCCTTCCCATATTTTCGAAAATATTGGGTCAATTAACACTTTTACCTAAAACTGCCATTTTCACCCCATAGGAAGTTCCGGAGAGGATTAGATCACAAGGGGTCCCCCTACTGGGTTGCCCCCCCCCCTTCACATTGGTGCATTAAATTCACAAGTCAATTATCACTATCAGGTGTTAATAGCCGAATTCAATTTTCAAGTGCTAATAGCTTCCGACGTGGCCGCCGGATTGGGTCCAAACATTGATACATTATAGGTCTCCCCCCAACCTACCATTCCCCCAAGTTTCAGCCTCCTAGCATTATCAGGGGTCGAGAATTATCAAAAAGTGGGTTTTGTTTACATAGGGCGTAAAACCGGAAGTAATAACCGGATGCGTTCAAAATCCCGGTGGTGAACTTCCCTTGCCTAGTGCTACAGCTTATTGCAATATGAAGTCATTCTGACCATTAGTTACCGGTTTACAAAAGTGCTAATTGCATTTTCGGAAATCATTATCACTCGCCCCCCAGGGGTCCCAGGGGTCTGGAAATTTGCATGACCGGCTAAAATCATCTCTAATAGTCACATACCAATTTTCATAAGGATCGGACCAGTGGTTCCCAATCCGGGTGGGGGGGGGGGGGGTTTCCAGATTTTTAGCGCTTTTCCAATTTTTCGCCCTAGAGGTCAAATTCAAGGTGCAAAGTCCGATTACGATTGTTTGCTCTCAAACTAAGTTTATCTATCACTTAATTTCATTGCTACAAGATCATACAGTCGGTCTACGTTAAAATCAAATTACGAAATTTTCAACCTTTTTCATCATGAATTACCAATCCTACGCTCAGGTTACTATAGCATGTAATACAGTAGAATCACCAATTCTACAGTCTTCCCTTCTAGTCTATTATTCTCCCGAATAATGCTGATAACAATGATTAAGTCACTGTTTTTCTATTAAGACAATTAACCAATCTAACACCTCAACTCGACTCTTCGTGTAATATCTAAACCTTCTCTTAACACCATTTTGTTTTTTCTAAACTAGACTTTCGTGTTTTTTTTTCTGCTATACTACACCGCCTTGTACTACTCGACACAACTTATATGCACCATCGTTTACGTGTTGCGACGCAGTAAACCGCGGGCTTCAGTTTCCATAGACTCTTACATAATCAATTTATCTATGTTAGCACCAAGGGTTGCTTCCTTGAGTGAAGCAACTAAGAGTCTAAGAAAGATTTTAAACGCGTTGTGAAATGCCTCCACCATTCTATCGAAACAATAAATTATACTACCAAGATTTTTACTGAGTTTCTATCCGTCTTACTGGTGGAGAAGTTTCTAATGCACTTATATTAATCGCAAATGAGATTAGAATGTGAGAGAGGGAGAAAGAGTTTTCAATTATTTCACTGGCCTCTTGTTTCAAGTCTCTTTCATCGCTCCTCCTGTCGTTTCCATCTGTCTGCGAGGTGCCGGAAGTCCTGCTCCGGCACAATCCAGTTATCCGACTCCCCCATAGCATCTGGAGGACGCCAACACTGCTTCGGGACCTCGCCCTCCAATGCGGCCGAGCCCCGGTCAATTTCATCTTCACCGAACAAAGACAGCTTTTTCCATCGATCGATCAAATTGTGGAAGTAGGCGGACTCTACATCTCTAGGCCCCACTTCCCTTCTACCGCCAAGCCACTCTCGGTCATCGTTTGTACGGAATCGCTTGGATGACCTGAAGGAACCTTCTGATCTGCTACTCGCAAGCAGATTTTGACGTTCGTCCCATCGAATCGCGTCGCTGTCGGCTACTTCGTCCACATCGGTCTCTGGAAACTCTGGTCGGCCTCCTCCACGAGGTCGTCTCAAAGCTTCATCTAATGAAACAGGCTTTGGGTACCCGTACATTTCGTATTCCTCCACTTTCGTTTCTTGAACCACATTTATGCTGTGATCGTCATAACTCGTAGGTCACCCTTCCAAGACTTTGTCGGGAGACTCCACTGCCGCTGTTATCTTCGCAATCAACCTCTTCCGCATGTCTGATCTTGGAAGATGATTTCCTTTAATCTGTCCGCCCGGTTCATGTGGCAGAGAGGGCATCCGTTCGGGAGAAGGCCTATGAGTCAAGTGCCGTATGGGTACCATTGAACCTTCTCTCGCCCCCGTCCTCAAGAAATCTTCTCCGTGACTGAAAACCAAAGAGCACTGATACTCTTTCATTGATAGTAGTCCTAGGACCATCTCGGCTTTCAGTTTCGGGACCACAAGCGCTTCGATTTCTTCGGCAATGTCGCCCAACTTGAAGCGAGTTCTGACAACTCCGTCGACCGCCATTATTTGTCCGTCTGCTGTCTCCAGTCGACCTATATAGCGTTCCATTGTCGGTGCGTCAACCATTCTCCGCACAACATCTGTCCTTATGAGGTCGGTGGTGGCTCCGGTATCAAGCAGCACCTCAACATGGGCTCCGCCTACGCATGCATTAAGGACTGCTCCGCGTGGATCGCTGACATCATGACTGATCCCAACACGCTCAATGCGCGTCCGCGAATTCTGTTTCGTTTCCAACTTTGGGTCGCTCTCTCTGATCCTTGGTAGTCGCTCCAATATCAATAGAACTTGTTCCTGCTCCAATATCTTCTCGCTCTGCCCTTCTCCATCATTATTTGCATTCGTATCGTACCGCTGGCAAGACTGAGTTCCTGTAGCTTGCGTTCGCCTTTCCGCCTGCTGTTTCTTATATTCGTCCGGGACAAATCCTCCTTCGAACTCGCCTACTGTCCCGGCCCTTGGTAGTTTAAATGAATCGCGCTTCTTTGGGGACATCCTTTTGCAATGTGGCCCACCTGTCCACAATTAAAACAACCACCCTGGGTCCATGGTTTGTTTCCACTCTGTCGCCCAGTTGGGTTCGCAGAGTCGCGTTGCTGATTCTCTCCTCGTCAGGTGTGAATCTCTGGCTTGGGGTTACAAGGATCAACGAACCTACCTATCATTGTCGTTAAGTTCTGCATTTTGGCCATCATTTGAGCCGCCAGATCGTTCTGGCGTGATTCCTGCATCTGCATCTGCAATCTCACCTCATCATACCTCGAACTCTGGATATCAATCTGCTTCGCCAGGTTGTTCTGAGCCTTCATCATTCGGTCCAGCCTCTGGTCAGTGTGCGTCTGCAATCTCGTCAGCTCGGTCCGTATCTGTTGAGTCTCGGCAGTCAGCGGACTGTCTCCGCCAGCCTCAGTCGTCATGTCTTGAACATCGTGCACCGACCGAACATGATTTTGCCGTCTCCGACTCTTCATACTGATTGTTTTGCGTGCCATATCTAGAGTCTGTGCTCGGGCCACCGCCTGGTTGAAATTCTCGAGGTCTTCTCGTAGAAGCAATTCCTGAAGCTCGAAATCACACAATCCATCAGTGAACTGTTCGCGGTTTATGTCGTCTCGGGCTTGAGCTCCCAGGTTTGTATTTGCAACTTCACCCAAGGGTTGCACTCGTCTTGCAAAATCTCTCAAGCCCTCGCCTTCCTCCTTCAGGAGGTTCTTGAATTCAGCCCTCGCAGCTGATTGTGTCTAAAATGGCATCATCCTCTGATCGAGTTCCGCGAGCATTCTGCCTAGCGTCGGTTCCTCGAACCCTTCAACTTCCTTTCTAAAGTGAGACGGCATACTCGTGAACTCACCCAATGCCCAGCCTGTCAGACAAGTCGGCAGCACCATCCTGGCCTGCTCATCGTTCCATCGATTGGCGTCTGCTATCCAGGCAAAGTGTTTCCTCCAGTCTCGCCAGTTCTGATAACTGCTCGAGGGGAACCGATCTGGTCGTGTCGTACCAAATCCGAACATTCCCTGTTGTCGATCGAGAGTATTGGCCGCTGCCACTGCAGCCTCTGCAATCAGCTGTCTGTCTTGATTGTTCATAGCTATCGCAATTGTTTCGTCGATCGTTGATCAAACGTATCGTTTCACGCAACTGTAGTCCAAAGAGCGCCCACCCAGGATCGCCAATGTCGTCTTGGGGAACTTTGACTGTTTAGACCCAATATATCCCTTCTATATTGTCCGCTGAGTCCCTTCCCTAAATACCACAACCAGCAAGGGGTGAGCTATGATCCGTTATTTGGCGACAATCCCTTCGGTTGAAAGGTTGATTTTGGTGATCGATCGGTGTACTACACTGGGTTGCGTCCCCTTTACTCAATTGCTCTCGACTGTTCTTTTCCCCGGAAAGAGTCGCAAGAAACTGGATAGTAATTGAATTCAGAAATAAATATGTAAATTGCTGAGTATAAGGGCCGCTAAGTGGCCCGAATACAATTTAATAAGTATCAATGAATTTAATCTGCGATAAGTTCCAGAAAACTGCCTCTTGCAGTTCACTTTACAAACAATTCTAAACAACTCTTCAACTTGCTTCAAAAAGCGTCACTAAAAATCTCGCGTCGAGAATTCACTTCAAAAATTTCACGAGTCACTCTCAGGACCCGTCTGAATTCTATAAGTCTCAATCTTGTTCTCTAACTAACTGAGAACCAACCGCTCGCTCTCACAGCACAATTGTTCTCTAACTCTGACCGAGAACCAACTACTCTCAATCGTAGTTATCACTGTTCTGCAGTTCGGTGGATATACCTTAATCGCGTATCGTTATTTTTATTTACTTTCGGTTCGGTCAGAGGCGTACCGTTCCCTATCCCTACTAACATTCACTTAACTAGCTGCCACTTAGGACTTATCAGCTGAATCAACCATTAGGTCAGCTTTAATTAAACATCGGGGTGGCACTTTGTTAATTAGGACATACTGAGCAAACATTGAGATCAACTACAAAATCAGCTCCCAATCGTATTTGACAAATGACCCCCTTGCATGATTTTATTTTAGTTCTTCCTAATTTTTTCCCTTTCCCATGAATTGGGTAGTTCTCACACAGCCGGGAATTTAACTTCCGTGATACTTGAAAAGTTTCCAGTTTTTGTCAATTTTAATTTTATTCCCCTAAGTCCAAGGGCTGGGTAATTCCCTTCCCCTTGTCCGTTTTGATCCGAAAAAACACCACAAGAAATTATTTAATATGCTAGGGTTGTTCATAAATTCTTTATTCCGAAATTCCCATTTCCCCCATAGATGTTCCCAATTTTTGTCCCGGGGCTGTATTTTTTACTTGTTTGTCGTTCTTATCGAAAGTCCAAGTGGAGTGGGTTAAGCTGACCCCAATGTTTGCTAATTACAAAAAATCACTTTCACTCGCGTACAAAGGTCAAAACTAAAAATTTTCGATTTAGGGGCCTCAGGTACCCTTACGGGTCCTTACAATGCTAATTTCTTGCTTTTCAGGGGGTTCCGGGGTCTTGGGGTCAAAAACGCAAAATGACCTCTTAGAGGTCATCCGAGGTCAAATGAGGTCAACCGCGTCCAAACGTCCTTTTTTTGATGGGAGATCATTCTCACTAAGTTTCATTCATATCAGACCATCCCTTCCCATATTTTCGAAAATATTGGGTCAATTAAAACTTTTCCCTAAAACTGCCATTTTCACCCCATAGGAAGTTCCGGAGAGGATTGGGTCACAGGGGGTCCCCCTACTGGGTTGCCCCCCCCCCCTTCACATTGGTGCATTAAAATCACAAGTCAATTATCACTATCAGGTGTTAATAGCCGAATTCAATTTTCAAGTGCTAATAGCTTCCGACGTAGCCGCCGGATTGGGTCCAAACATTAATACATTATAGGTCTCCCCCCAACAGACCATCCCCCCAAGTTTCAGCCTCCTAGCATTATCAGGGGTAGAGAAATATCAAAAAATGGGTTTTGTTTACATAGGGCGTAAAACCGGAAGTAATAACCGGATGCGTTCAAAAAACCGGATACAACATATTGCAAGTTTCCAGATTTTTAGCGCTTTTCCAATTCTTCGCCCTAGAGGTCAAATTCAAGGTGCAAAGTCCGATTACGATTGTTTGCTCTCAAACTAAGTTTATCTATCACTTAATTTCATTGCTACAAGATCATACAGTCGGTCTACGTTAAAATCAAATTTCGAAATTTTCAACCATTTTCATCATGAATTACCAATCCTACGCTCAGGTTGCTATAGCATGTAATACAGTAGAATCACCAATTCTACACTGGTTACTGTGCAAGTAGCACAACGTTTTCCGACCAAATTCATTACAAAATATCAAACTTTTTTAAAAGTACATTTGCCAAAAGAAAAATGTTTCAGTTTTGTATTTCATTATGTTAGTATAAATATCCTGTTAGTTTTTTCTAGTTAGTTAGATAGCTTTTGGAACAAGAGTACCAACGCACAAAAAAACGAGACAATTGAGTAAATATTAAGTTGGAGGTAAACTTTTTGGTGTAATTTGTAAAATAAAACAATTCATTCACTTCTTTCTAGCTTTCCTTGAAAAATTCAAATTTGAGATGGGAAAACAGCAACCAATAACACAAGTCCTTCTAAACCACTAAAGAATTAGGTTCACAACGAAACTTCTATGTTTAAAACTCAAATTTGATTCGAGCTAGTAAAAAAAAAGTGATTCATTTTTTTTTAAATTTCAAATCGAACACATTAGAATTTTAGCAACAAAAAATTTCACGAAATTTTTTTGGGAGATTATGCTGCAATAAACTTCACCAGCTTTGAAATGAGTTTGCAATGATCAAGTTCAGTCCATCCCGAGCTAATATGATGGTACTTCTTGATAACTGAGGCCTATAGCGGCTTTAAGTTTTCTTTTTTTATTATTTTTCAAATTGTCGAGTTTAAATAGTCACTTTTTATTTAATTTTTCCACGCTTCCTGTTAGGTTGGTCTCTGTCTTATATGAAACGATTTCGATAAATGTGCAGTTCATGAAGGGTTTTTCGTGTGCCAAGATTCAGGTTCCGTAGGCGACGTCTCACTTTCAGCATTTGTAGGTTCATATGATTATTCAGTGTCAAAACTTTTCATATTCAGGACTATGTTTAAAGTATTCTGTCTCAGCAATTTTAAAACGTTTCAATTTCTATCACTTTTTACTATTCATAACTGCTTTCGCGAGTCCAGTTCTGAAATATCCGTACGCCACTGAGGTTCAGCCAACTCTGCTGTTATGAAAACGCTTGTTATTGAGTGCAGACAAGACTATTGGATTGATTTCTTCGAAAGAAAAGATGTTTTTGGCTCTTAATAATGGACACGTGTTCTCGGATTGCAATGATTTTTAGTGAAGCCTTGTGAAGCACGCGCTCTTTTTTTCAAATTTATCATCTTTACAAAATTAAATGAGTCAATTTGTAGCTTTGATACATCTAAAATTGTTGAATCCAATTAGCTTTGTTTATTCCATAAAATTGTTTTTTGTTTAGCTTTGACAGGGCTATCAAATCTTTTTTTAATGATTTCGAGTCCGTTGAAATTAAATTTGTTGCAGTAGAAATAGGCTTGCTTCTCATTTCTCAGCTTTATCAGTTTTTGCGTTCTTCACAAGTTATTTAGGGTCATACCTAAATGAACTATAGAACAGTTCTCTATGGTCTTCCATGAGCTATAGACTAGCTGAATTAATTATTTTTTAATTAAGTCATACCAAATCTTGTTTCAATTTAGTGATAATATCATGCAAGAACTTTAAAAGTTAGACTGATGCAATTAAAAAACTTTGCTCAATTCATCAATCACTAACCCTTGCCCAAGCAAAACTTGGTCATTGAAGAGTGACAAACACAATCCCGTTTTATTGAACAACGTCATCAATGTTTTTTCCTTTTCTGGCTCCTCGGGAATTGAGTTTTTCCTGATGGGAAGAAAGCAACTCATCGCCAATTTTCTTTTTCTCGGCAGCTAAAAGACATTTGTAATGCAGATCAGATGTCTATCATCAGAAAAATCCTTAATCAGCGTCATCGAAAATTTCCAAAACGTGTAGCAGGTCTTTAGCAGACCATTCGAACTCTCCTACGGGCATGTGTTTCATCTTTGTTCAGCCACATAGGTTCATTACTTCCAAGCAAAAACCAAAGTTAGATAGTTTCGCATTGTCAATATCAAAAGCTTTTTAGTTACTAGCTTTCTTGTCGCGTTTTTCTTCCACGAATTGTCGCCCACCACGAATTGACTTCCCAAAAAACAGCAACACGGCAAAATGAGAACTGAGGAGCTCTAATTTAACTTTAGTTGTTCTGAGCCTGGCGTCCCACGATATTATCGGTGCTAAATAAAAATAAGTACAACTCATAAATTTCCTTGAACAGATACCGGAAATTTTCAGAACAACTGCAAGCAGTAGCTCATTGTTCTTAAGTTTACGGTCATAGAAGTCGAATCTGTTTCAAAATTTGAGCCAACATCTTTTTTGGTTACACCAATTTGTTCAGATTTAAATATTGCGGCCCAGAACGGGGGTAGACAGCTTTCAGCAAACTTACCGGTTGAGTCTATGCTTGATTACGGTTAATTTTTCTATCTTTATAGGAAAAGTGTTTTTCCAGGGGAAACCGTTTTTTCAAAATTTTGTGGTCTCCTGTGTTCAGAGATTTGGATAAGTTTTACAAGCTGTCCGGTAGAAAACGAAAACTTTCCCTTATTTTTTAGCTGCTGGTGGCTATCTGCAAGCTGAACGATGTATAATTTTCGTCTGTGTACGGAACATCAGTTATATTTAGTTTTCCTTCAGAGTACGATGCCTGATTAGATGATGAGAGTGGGATCCGCTCAAATCATGAAAACTAATTGGGTTGACTGCGTCAGTCGTTAGTTTGAGATTGCACTCATTTTTGCTCATTCAAAACTTCGTCCGCAGCATGGTCGTGGTGAATAGTTTTTGGTTCGAAACATCTTTACGATGATTAACGCAGCTGGTCAATGTTGAGTACAAAACTTGTCGTTCAAGGTCAAACATGTTCGGATATTTGTTTTTTTCGTTTAGCAATCGACAGTTTTGCTTGATTGCGAATCTATTTAAGAAAACAATGCAGTCTAGTCCTTCTCCAATTGTATAGATTGCGCAATTAGCTGTTCGTTCAGCCAAAAGTGCATCAAAACCTCAAGGTATCTGTACTTCCGATTCAGTCGTCCCCATTTTTGTCGGGTCTAAATAACAAGTAACTGTCCTCTGAAACCAAAAGTTTTTTGAGCTTTTTTTTCTAACTTTTAAGATTTTTGCTAAAAAAAAAACAACGTGCCATAAATGAGATTTCGGATTCCATCCAAAGATGGGGTTGTAGAAAGTTCCTTTGCATACGCAACTACGCCCAATTTTTTCTGATAAAAAATTGGCCATTGGAAAATCAAAAATTTAATTTTTTTTTGAACATTTTTGAAATTTTTTGAGTTTTTCCGAGAATTGCTCTGACAAAGTGGGGTTTTTGGGCTCATTCGAAATAGCAGGTTGAATGAATCTCTTCTGAATTAGTGGCTACGCTCATAAATTTTCAAACAGAAAGCTACGATTCTCGTAAATAATTACTTTTCGATTCGTTGACCGTTTTTGGACTTTTCTCGATAACTATCCTGCCAAAACTGATATCATGGATTTAATCGACGATCGGCACAACTTGTTTTGAAAGCTTAATTTTTCATCTTGTTATGCAACAAGAAAAAAATTGTGAAATTAATACATGGTAAAATATTGCAACTTGGACCGTTTTTGGAAGTATTGACTTTACTCGAAAAATACCGTGCTAATTCTTCAAGTGTTCAATCTAGAAATCTAATTATTGGAAACATCTCTTTTTAACGGCTCCCACTTGTTTTACGGTCACTGAAAATCAAGTTTTACAGTATTCTCACTTAATTGAGTAGAGAAACAATTAAAATTTTTGGCGAAGTCCAATTTTTGAAATTATGCATTTCGTTCTGCATCAGTATAACAAAGTCAAGTGTGATACTTTCAATAGTAAACTGCAAAGGCTGCAAAATGCAGCAATTCAGATAGTGAATCGGAGCACTTAAATGAGCCCTAGTGATTACCTACACTCAGAATGCACATTACTGTATGTGGGAAGTCACCATAAGCTACTCGCATCACGAATTCACTCCCAAAGCGCACGTGCCTTCAAGTCCATAACATTTTTTCACTCTCACCAGCCCCGCCCCCAAACAAATACACCGAAACATTGTAGACACTTACAAATATGACCTCCAACTAGTTCTTATTGAGGCAAACAAGTGCAGCTTTTTAAAAAATCAGAGTTTTAAAAAGCTTCATAAGAACATTCACTCTCACACAGCTCAAAAAGCCACTGATGAAGTCCCATCACAGAACTCTGCCGACTAAGACCACCAAACGTGTCTTCGACAGAACTGACACTCCTCCGCTCAACTAGACGAACCTTTACTCGAACACTCCTTTAGAAACTTGATAGAGCGTGTTAACAACCCAAAGAGCTCAGTTTTTGCATAAACTACTTTTGATTACTGGATTTAATTTGCTCAATAGAGAACCTATACTAAATCACGTTTTTTTGAACCACTAGGAGGAGCACAAAAAATCTCTTTGCGGCTACAGTCAACCGATTTACCTTTTTACGAAAAATCCATCATTATATCGGAGGACGGAACACAACAAGGTGACCCCAAGGCTCCACCGCTGTATGCTGAAACAAAACAGACTCTGTTAAGAAAGCTTGAATTCGAAGTAAACACGTGTGGTATTTGGATGATGGAAATCTAGCCGAAGGCTATAAGATAGTTCTCCGAGACCTTAAGAACAAAACTTTGTTTTTAACAAAGTAATTTTTTGAAATTTTTTGAAATACATGGGATCTTTATGTAACGTATGAAAAGTTAAAATGAAGATTTTGGACTACTAGCTTCACCAATTGTGTTCTAGCTTCAGCAGTAGGAGAAAAAGCTACATTTAAATGTTTTTTTTTTGTTATGGAGCACGAGGATTGAACTCAAAATGATGCATTAAAGCTTTGATTTGCTTCAGCAAAAAGTGAAACAGCTCCCAAAACGGAATCCAAAAAAGGGATGGAGCCCATTTTTGATAACAATCTTTCTCAAACTATTTTGAAGTTTTGAAATAAGATCCTACTGATGTAAAAAGTTTCCACGCATACCAAGATAAGTTCGGATCGCAACGGTTGAAGAACAAACTGTGTCCAATTTTGAAATTAAAAACTGTCAAATCAGCAGCTTAGAATCGCATTTCGACTCCGACTAGGTTCCAACATTTGTGAAAAACATTGATGCGTTAGCGGAAAAGAGTGAATTGAAAATGGATTGAATGGTCCATCTTGTCTGAAAAGTGCAAGGAGAGTTTGGATGCCTATATAAAGCAAAGTTTCGGTTCCACTCACATACTATCTGTTCAGAGCCACGACACCTCCAAAGGACATCAGAAACGACCAGACGGATTGACCCTTGTCCCATGGGCTGTTGGTAGGCAAATATTGTGTGATGTAACTGTGTTTGACTCCCTAGCCCCTGGAAGAATAAGCGCATGCTTGTTTAACACCGGAATGGCGGAGGACGAGGTGGAAGATCGCAAAATTTCTGGTAGCACTGAGGTTTTTCTGTAGTAGCTCTAAGAGAACTTGGGCACGTGTATCCAGGAACCGAAGGCTGGTAGTTTTTATAAGCAGAGAATCTCCCTAGCAATTCAGGTAGCGAATCCTGCCTGTGTACTCGGCATTATTAATGATGAAAACTACTTTCGAAGAAACTTCTTCATTTATACAGCCAACTCTAAATTTTTGGGACCGACTACGAGGACACAGTATAATCAAATTTAAACACTATTTCGAAAAATATGCTCCAAATTAAAATTAAAACATAAGAAAAGCTAATAAAGAGTTGCTCGACCAAAAAAATAAGGAGCTTTAAAAAATCTCGGATGTCATTGACAAACAAGACGCCCATTATGGTTTTTAACTCCTGATAAATTGCTTTAGCATGCCAAAACTCCTTTATTTTTTGCGTACGAGCCTTTGTTTTTTGCAAAAAAAAATTTTGGAACGCTACGACAAATTACTAAGAAATTCGTTGTGCAAGGTCACTAATGAGAAAATGGATGATAACCAGTTTTTACAAGCAGTTTTTCCGGCAGCCAAAGGTTGCTTGGGCGTTTCTTCGGTGGTTTGAACTTGGCAGAAACGGTGGTTTGAACTTGGAAAAGAGGAAATGGCTCCTAAAACGGTGGTTTGAACTTGGAAAAGAGGAAATGGATACGGAAAATGAAATTCAAAAAAATTAAATTGGACAGCCAATTTTTGACAGCGAAATTTCGGACCTGATTTTAGGACTCGAACCAACGAACGTAAAAAGATTCAACGTGTTCCAAGATAGATTTGGCTCTCAATGGTTGAACGTCATCCCGTGCAAAAATTTAAGGTTAAAACTGTCAAACCAACAACTCAGAATTGCGAGAGGACTTCGATTAGGCTCAATTATATGCGAACGGCGTAATTGGGTGTGCGGAAAAGTCGTTACCAAAGCTGGTTGGCATGGTCTTTCTTGCCTCAAAAATGCAGGGAGATTCTCCAGGCATTCAAACTTGAATGCCCTTATACAGTAGATTTTATATTCTACACACATTCCGTCTGTTTTAGAGCCACGACATCTCTACATGACCAATCAGAAGCGACCAGTCGGTTTGACGCTCCTTTCATGGGCTGTTGGTAGGCAGCTCTTGTGGGATGTAACGGCAGTATACTCCTTAGCTCCTAGTAGGATTAGTGCCGGTGTGACTTTCGACCAGATTGGCGCCAAAATGCAAGGCAGCATCGAAATTTTGTTGAAGCATTCGAGTAGGGAAATTGGCAGTTTCGATAGATTAACAGTGCTAGTCGTGGAATTTGACGAATTAGGAAGAATAAATTAGACGTGACAAATAAATTTTTAAAAACTCGTTCAAAAATAAAGACACGTCACGACCTTGAAATTTCGCGAACACTGAAAAACTCGAAAATTAGATCAGACAGATTTTCGCTAAAAAACAGCAACATTAACTCTCGAAAGTGAAGAAAACTAAGCTAAGCTTATCTATCACTTAATTTCATTGCTACAAGATCATACAGTCGGTCTACGTTAAAATCAAATTTCGAAATTTTCAACCATTTTCATCATGAATTACCAATCCTACGCTCAGGTTGCTATAGCATGTAATACAGTAGAATCACCAATTCTACACTGGTTACTGTGCAAGTAGCACAACGTTTTCCGACCAAATTCATTACAAAATATCAAACTTTTTTAAAAGTACATTTGCCAAAAGAAAAATGTTTCAGTTTTGTATTTCATTATGTTAGTATAAATATCCTGTTAGTTTTTTCTAGTTAGTTAGATAGCTTTTGGAACAAGAGTACCAACGCACAAAAAAACGAGACAATTGAGTAAATATTAAGTTGGAGGTAAACTTTTTGGTGTAATTTGTAAAATAAAACAATTCATTCACTTCTTTCTAGCTTTCCTTGAAAAATTCAAATTTGAGATGGGAAAACAGCAACCAATAACACAAGTCCTTCTAAACCACTAAAGAATTAGGTTCACAACGAAACTTCTATGTTTAAAACTCAAATTTGATTCGAGCTAGTAAAAAAAAAGTGATTCATTTTTTTTTAAATTTCAAATCGAACACATTAGAATTTTAGCAAAAAAAAATTTCACGAATGCTGCAATAAACTTCACCGCTTTGAAATGAGTTTGCAATGATCAAGTTCAGTCCATCCCGTGCTAATATGATGGTACTTCTTGATAACTGAGGCCTATAGCGGCTTTAATTTTTCTTTTTTTTATTATTTTTCAAATTGTCGAGTTTAAATAGTCACTTTTTTTTTAATTTTTCAACGCTTCCTGTTAGGTTGGTCTCTGTCTTATATGAAACGATTTCGATAAATGTGCAGTTCAAGAAGGGTTTTTCGTGTGCCAAGATTCAGGTTCCGTAGGCGACGTCTCACTTTCAGCATTTGTAGGTTCATCTGATTATTCAGTGTCAAAACTTTTTATATTCAGGACTATGTTTAGAAGTATTCTGTCTCAGCAATTTTAAAACGTTTTAATTTTTATCACGTTTTTCTATTCATAACTGCTTTCGCGTGTCCAGTTCTGAAATATCCGTACGCCACTGAGGTTCAGCCAACTCTGTTATGAAAACGCTTGTTATTGAGTGCAGACAAGACTATTGGATTGATTTCGTCGAAAGAAAAGATGTGTTTTTGGCTCTTAATAATAGACACGTGTTCTCGTATTGCAATGATTTTTAACAAAAAAGATATGTACTTTGCGTGCTGAAGAATGTTTTGACAATCTGTTAACACAATTGGGACTGTTTTTAACCTTTCAACTATCGAGTAGGCCTTTGGTTTTCAAAAAATGCCTCTGTAACAATTTTTGTTGATTCGTGTCGTCCGCTACTTTCAGTGGAGTACTGAAAACAAAAACAATACTGAAAACAAAAACAATATCTGTGTAAGCACTGAAATCCAATTCATCTTTTGAAAAAATAAACAATAAGAACTGTGCTGATTTAAATTAACCGGACAACACGCGTTAAACTTGAAATTTAAAACCCGTTTTTCTCAAATTGGGTTGAGTTTAGGTCAAAAATTATGAAGACAAAATTTGCTTAAAATTTTAGCAGAATTAATATGGTGTAATTTATTTTGCAAAATTAGGGCCCGAAATTTTACCCCAAAAATGGGTCATTTTGGCTTTTCTTAGTTAATCAAAAATTACGCCAAAAATACCCAGTCGATTACAGACAAAATTATATCAAAGTGAGCCCCTTACGTAGCTCAACAAACTTTAAGAAGGGTATAATCTCCAAAAAAAATTGCATATTGTTTAAAAATTGTTTTTAAATAAAAAGTTGGTATTTTATATAGTAAAAATGACCTTTTGTCTATCAAACAAAAATAAAATAACTTATACAATATTTTGGAGATTATACCCTTCTTAAAGTTTGTTGAGCTACGTAAGGGGCTCACTTTGATATAATTTTGTCTGTGATCGACTGGGTATTTTTGGCGTATTTTTTGATTAACTAAGAAAAGCCAAAATGACCCATTTTTGGGGTAAATTTTTGGACCCGAATTTCGCAAAATAATTTACACCATATTAATTCTGCTAATAATTGAAGCAAATTTTGTCTTCATAAGTTTTCACCTAAACTCAACCCAATTTGAGAAAACGGGTTTTAAATTTCTAGTTTAACGCGCTTTGTCCGGTTAATTTAAATCAGCACTGTATAAATAGATTTTTGATCTTAATTTCGTAGAAAACAAAAAAATGTAACCTTGTGAAGCACGCGCTCTCTTTTTCAAAATTATCTTCTTTTCAAAATTAAATGAGTCAATTTGTAGCTTTGATACATCTAAAATTGTTGAATCCAACTAGCTTTGTTTATTCCATAAAATTGTTTTTTTTTAGCTTTGACAGGGCCATCAAATCTTTTTTTAATGATTTCGAGTTCGTTTGAATTTAAATTTGTTGCAGTTCTCATTTCTCAACCTTATCAGTTTTTGCGTTCTACACAAGTTCTTTAGGGTCTTACCTAAAGGAGCTATAGAACAGTTCTGTATGGTCTTCCATGAGCTATAGACTAGCTGAATTAATTATTTTTTAATTAAGTCATACCAAATCTTGTTTCAATTTAGTGATAATATCATGCAAGAACTTTAAAAGTTAGACTGATGCAATTGAAAAACTTTGCTCAATTCATCAATCACTAACCCTTGCCCAACTAAAACTTGGTCATTGAAGAGTGACAAACACAATCCCATTTTATTGAACAACGTCATCAATGTTTTTTCCTTTTCTGGCTCCTGGGGAATTGAGTTTTTCCTGATGGGAAGAAAGCAACTCATCGCCAATTTTCTTTTTCTCGGCAGCTAAAAGACAATTGTAATGCAGATCAGATGTCTATCATCAGAAAAATCCTTTATCAGCGTCATCGAAAATTTCCAAAACGTGTAGCAGGTCTTTAGCAGACCATTCGAACTCTCCTACGGGCATGTGTTTCATCTTTGTTCAGCCACATAGGTTCATTACTTCCAAGCAAAAACCAAAGTTAGATAGTTTCGCATTGTCAATATCAAAAGCTTTTTAGTTACTAGCTTTCTTGTCGCGTTTTTCTTCCACGAATTGTCGCCCACCACGAATTGACTTCCCAAAAAACAGCAACACGGCAAAATGAGAACTGAGGAGCTCTAATTTAACTTTAGTTGTTCTGAGCCTGGCGTCCCACGATATTATCGGTGCTAAATAAAAATAAGTACAACTCATACATTTCCTTGAACAGATACCGGAAATTTTCAGAACAACTGCAAGCAGTAGCACATTGTTCTTAAGTTTACGGTCATAGAAGTCGAATCTGTTTCAAAATTTGAGCCAACATCTTTTTTGGTTGCACCAATTTGTTCAGATTTAAATATTGCGGCCCAGAACGGGGGTAGACAGCTTTCAGCAAACTTACCGGTTGAGTCTATGCTTGATTACGGTTAATTTTTCTATCTTTATAGGAAAACTGTTTTTCCAGGGGAATCCATTTTTTCAAAATGTTGTGGTCTCCTGTGTTCAGAGATTTGGATAAGTTTTTACAAGCTGTCCGGTAGAAAACGAAAACTTTCCCTTATTTTTTAGCTGCTGGTGGCTATCTGCAAGCTGAACGATGTACGGAACATCAGTTATATTCAGTTTTCCTTCAGAGTAAGATGCCTGATTAGATGATGAGAGTGGGATCCGCTCAAATCATGAAAACTAATTGGGTTGACTGCTTCAGTCGTTAGTTTGAGATTGCACTCATTTTTGCTCATTCAAAACTTCGTCCGCAGCATGGTCGTGGTGAATAGTTTTTGGTTCGAAACATCCTTATGACGATTAACTCAGCTGGTCATGTTGAGTACAAAATTTGTCGTTCAAGGTCAAACATGTTCGGATATTTGTTTTTTCGTTTAGCAATCGACAGTTTTGCTTGATTGCGAATCTATTTAAGAAAACAATGCAGTCTAGTCCTTCTCCAATTGTATAGATTGCACAATTAGCTGTTCGTTCAGCCAAAAGTGCATCAAAACCTCAAGGTATCTGTACTTCCGATTCAGTCGTCCCCATTTTTGTCGGGTCTAAATAACAAGTAACTGTCCTCTGAAACCAAAAGTTTTTTGAGCTTTTTTTTCTAATTTTTAAGATTTTTGCTAAAAAAAAAACAACGTCCCATAAATGTGATTTCGGATTCCATCCAAAGATGGGGTTGTAGAAAGTTCCTTTGCATACGCAACTACGCCCAATTTTTTCTGATAAAAAATTGGCCATTGGAAAATCAAAAATTTAATTTTTTTTTGAACATTTTTGAAATTTTTTGAGTTTTTTCGAGAATTGCTCTGACAAAGTGGGGTTTTTGGGCTCATTCGAAATAGCAGGTTGAATGAATCTCTTCTGAATTAGTGGCTACGCTCATAAATTTTCAAACAGAAAGCTACGATTCTCGTAAATGTTTACTTTTCGATTCGTTGACCGTTTTTGGACTTTTCTCGATAACTATCCTGCCAAAACTGATATCATGGATTTAATCGACGATCGGCACAACTTCTTTTGAAAGCTTAATTTTTCATCTTGTTATGCAACAAGAAAAAAATTGTGAAATTAATACATGGTAAAATATTGCAACTTGGACCGTTTTTGGAAGTATTGACTTTACTCGAAAAATACCGTGCTAATTCTTCAAGTGTTCAATCTAGAAATCTAATTATTGGAAACATCTCTTTTTAACGGCTCCCACTTGTTTTTCGGTCACTGAAAATCAAGTTTTACAGTATTCTCACTTAATTGAGTAGAGAAACAATTAAAATTTTTGGCGAAGTCCAATTTTTGAAATTATGCATTTCGTTCTGCATCAGTATAACAAAGTCAAGTGTGATACTTTCATTAGTAAACTGCAAAGGCTGCAAAATGCAGCAATTCAGATAGTGAATCGGAGCACTTAAATGAGCCCTAGTGATTACCTACACTCAGAATGCACATTACTGTATGTGGGAAGTCACCATAAGCTACTCGCATCACGAATTCACTCCCAAAGCGCACGTGCCTTCAAGTCCATAACATTTTTTCACTCTCACCAGCCCCGCCCCCAAACAAATACATCGAAACATTGTAGACACTTACAAATATGACCTCCAACTAGTTCTTATTGAGGCAAACAAGTGCAGCTTTTTAAAAAATCAGAGTTTTAAAAAGCTTCATAAGAACATTCACTCTCACACAGCTCAAAAAGCCACTGATGAAGTCCCATCACAGAACTCTGCCGACTAAGACCACCAAACGTGTCTTCGACAGAACTGACACTCCTCCGCTCAACTAGACGAACCTTTACTCGAACACTCCTTTAGAAACTTGATAGAGCGTGTTAACAACCCAAAGTGCTCAGTTTTTGCATAAACTACTTTTGATTACTGGATTTAATTTGCTCAATAGAGAACCTTTACTAAATCACGTTTTTTTGAACCACTAGGAGGAGCACAAAAAATCTCTTTGCGGCTACAGTCAACCGATTTACCTTTTTACGAAAAATCCATCATTATATCGGAGGACGGAACACAACAAGGTGACCCCAAGGCTCCACCGCTGTATGCTGAAACAAAACAGACTCTGTTAAGAAAGCTTGAATTCGAAGTAAACACGTGTGGTATTTGGATGATAGAAATCTAGCCGAAGGCTATAAGATAGTTCTCCGAGACCTTAAGAACAAAACTTTGTTTTTAACAAAGTAATTTTTTGAAATTTTTTGAAATACATGGGATCTTTATGTAACGTATGAAAAGTTAAAATGAAGATTTTGGACTACTAGCTTCACCAATTGTGTTCTAGCTTCAGCAGTAGGAGAAAAAGCTACATTTAAATGTTTTTTTTTGTTATGGAGCACGAGGATTGAACTCAAAATGATGCATTAAAGCTTTGATTTGCTTCAGCAAAAAGTGAAACAGCTCCCAAAACGGAATCCAAAAAAGGGATGGAGCCCATTTTTGATAACAATCTTTCTCAAACTATTTTGAAGTTTTGAAATAAGATCCTACTGATGTAAAAAGTTTCCACGCATACCAAGATAAGTTCGGATCGCAACGGTTGAAGAACAAACTGTGTCCAATTTCGAAATTAAAAACTGTCAAATCAGCAGCTTAGAATCGCATTTCGACTCCGACTAGGTTCCAACATTTGTGAAAAACATTGATGCGTTAGCGGAAAAGAGTGAATTGAAAATGGATTGAATGGTCCATCTTGTCTGAAAAGTGCAAGGAGAGTTTGGATGCCTATATAAAGCAAAGTTTCGGTTCCACTCACATACTATCTGTTCAGAGCCACGACACCTCCAAAGGACATCAGAAACGACCAGACGGATTGAGCCTTGTCCCATGGGCTGTTGGTAGGCAAATATTGTGTGATGTAACTGTGTTTGACTCCCTAGCCCCTGGAAGAATAAGCGCATGCTTGTTTAACACCGGAATGGCGGAGGCCGAGGTGGAAGATCGCAAAATTTCTGGTAGCACTGAGGTTTTTCTGTAGTAGCTCTAAGAGAACTTGGGCACGAGTATCCAGGAACCGAAGGCTGGTAGTTTTTATAAGCAGAGAATCTCCCTAGCAATTCAGGTAGCGAATCCTGCCTGTGTACTCGGCATTATTAATGATGAAAACTACTTTCGAAGAAACTTCTTCCTTTATACAGCCAACTGTAAATTTTTGGGACCGACTACGAGGACACAGTATAATCAAATTTAAACACTATTTCGAAAAATATGCTCCAAATTAAAATTAAAACATAAGAAAAGCTAATAAAGAGTTGCTCGACCAAAAAAAATAAGGAGCTTTAAAAAATCTCGGATGTCATTGACAAACAAGACGCCCATTGTGGTTTTTAACTCCTGATAAATTGCTTTAGCATGCCAAAACTCCTATATTTTTTGCGTACGAGCCTTTGTTTTTTGCAAAAAAAAATTTTGGAACGCTACGACAAATTACTAAGAAATTCGTTGTGCAAGGTCACTAATGAGAAAATGGATGATAACCAGTTTTTACAAGCAGTTTTTCCGGCAGCCAAAGGTTGCTTGGGCGTTTCTTCGGTGGTTTGAACTTGGCAGAAACGGTGGTTTGAACTTGGAAAAGAGGAAATGGCTCCTAAAACGGTGGTTTGAACTTGGAAAAGAGGAAATGGATACGGAAAATGAAATTCAAAAAAATTAAATTGGACAGCCAATTTTTGACAGCGAAATTTCGGACCTGATTTTAGGACTCGAACCAACGAACGTAAAAAGATTCAACGTGTTCCAAGATAGATTTGGCTCTCAATGGTTGAACGTCATCCCGTGCAAAAATTTAAGGTTAAAACTGTCAAACCAACAACTCAGAATTGCGAGAGGACTTCGATTAGGCTCAATTATATGCGAACGGCGTAATTGGGTGTGCGGAAAAGTCGTTACCAAAGCTGGTTGGCATGGTCTTTCTTGCCTCAAAAATGCAGGGAGATTCTCCAGGCATTCAAACTTGAATGCCCTTATACAGTAGATTTTATATTCTACACACATTCCGTCTGTTTTAGAGCCACGACATCTCTACATGACCAATCAGAAGCGACCAGTCGGTTTGACGCTCCTTTCATGGGCTGTTGGTAGGCAGCTCTTGTGGGATGTAACGGCAGTATACTCCTTAGCTCCTAGTAGGATTAGTGCCGGTGTGACTTTCGACCAGATTGGCGCCAAAATGCAAGGCAGCATCGAAATTTTGTTGAAGCATTCGAGTAGGGAAATTGGCAGTTTCGATAGATTAACAGTGCTAGTCGTGGAATTTGACGAATTAGGAAGAATAAATTAGACGTGACAAATAAATTTTTAAAAACTCGTTCAAAAATAAAGACACGTCACGACCTTGAAATTTCGCGAACACTGAAAAACTCGAAAATTAGATCAGACAGATTTTCGCTAAAAAACAGCAACATTAACTCTCGAAAGTGAAGAAAACTAAGCTAAGCTTATCTATCACTTAATTTCATTGCTACAAGATCATACAGTCGGTCTACGTTAAAATCAAATTTTGAAATTTTCAACCATTTTCATCATGAATTACCAATCCTACGCTCAGGTTACTATAGCATGTAATACAGTAGAATCACCAATTCTACACTGGTTACTGTGCAAGTAGCACTACGTTTTCCGACCAAATTCATTACAAAATATCAAACTTTTTCAAAAGTACATTTGCCAAAAGAAAAATGTTTCAGCTTTGTATTTCATTATATTAGTATAAATATCCTATTAGTTTTTTTAGTTAGTTAGATAGCTTTTGGAACAAGAGTTCAAACGCACAAAAAAAACGAGACAATTGAGTAAATTTTAAGCTGGAGGTAAACTTTTTGGTGTAATTTGTAAAATAAAACAATTCATTCACTTCTTTCTAGCTTTCCTTGAAGTATTCAAATTTGAGATGGGGAAAACAGCAACCAATAACACAAGTCCTTCTAAATCACTAAAGAATTAGATTCACAACAAAACTTCTATGTTTAAAGCTCAATTTTGATTCGAGCTAGTAAAACAAAAGTGATTCATTTTTTTTTGAAATTTCAAATCGAACACATTAGAATTTTAGCAAAAAAAAATTTCACGAATGCTGCAATAAACTTCACCGCTTTGAAATGAGTTTGCAATGATCAAGTTCAGTCCATCCCGTGCTAATATGATGGTACTTCTTGATAACTGAGGCCTATAGTGGCTTTAATTTTTCTTTTTTTTATTATTTTTCAAATTGTCGAGTTTAAATAGTCACTTTTTTTTAATTTTTCAACGCTTCCTGTTAGGTTGGTCTCTGTCTTATATGAAACGATTTCGATAAATGTGCAGTTCAAGAAGGGTTTTTCGTGTGCCAAGATTCAGGTTCCGTAGGCGACGTCTCACTTTCAGCATTTGTAGGTTCATCTGATTATTCAGTGTCAAAACTTTTTATATTCAGGACTATGTTTAGAAGTATTCTGTCTCAGCAATTTTAAAACGTTTTAACTTTTATCACGTTTTTCTATTCATAACTGCTTTCGCGTGTCCAGTTCTGAAATATCCGTACGCCACTGAGGTTCAGCCAACTCTGTTATGAAAACGCTTGTTATTGAGTGCAGACAAGACTATTGGATTGATTTCGTCGAAAGAAAAGATGTGTTTTTGGCTCTTAATAATGGACACGTGTTCTCGTATTGCAATGATTTTTAACAAAAAAGATATGTACTTTGCGTGCTGAAGAATGTTTTGACAATCTGTTAACACAATTGGGACTGTTTTTAACCTTTCAACTATCGAGTAGGCCTTTGGTTTTCAAAAAACGCCTCTGTAACAATTTTTGTTGATTCGTGTCGTCCGCTACTTTCAGTGGAGTACTGAAAACAAAAACAATACTGAAAACAAAAACAATATCTGTGTAAGCACTGAAATCCAATTCATCTTTTGAAAAAATAAAGAATAAGAACTGTGCTGATTTAAATTAACCGGACAAAACGCGTTAAACTTGAAATTTAAAACCCGTTTTCCTCAAATTGGGTTGAGTTTAGGTCAAAAATTATGAAGACAAAATTTGCTTAAAATTTTAGCAGAATTAATACGGTGTAATTTATTTTGCAAAATTAGGGCCCGAAATTTTACCCCAAAAATGGGTCATTTTGGCTTTTCTTAGTTAATCAAAAATTACGCCAAAAATACCCAGTCGATTACAGACAAAATTATATCAAAGTGAGCCCCTTACGTAGCTCAACAAACTTTAAGAAGGGTATAATCTCCAAAAAAAATTGCATATTGTTTAAAAATTGTTTTTAAATAAAAAGTTGGTATTTTATATAGTAAAAATGACCTTTTGTCTATCAAACAAAAATAAAATAACTTATACAATATTTTGGAGATTATACCCTTCTTAAAGTTTGTTGAGCTACGTAAAGGGCTCACTTTGATATAATTTTGTCTGTGATCGACTGGGTATTTTTGGCGTAATTTTTGATTAACTAAGAAAAGCCAAAATGACCCATTTTTGGGGTAAATTTTTGGACCCGAATTTCGCAAAATAAATTACACCATATCAATTCTGCTAATAATTGAAGCAAATTTTGTCTTCATAAGTTTTCACCTAAACTCAACCCAATTTGAGAAAAACGGGTTTTAAATTTCTAGTTTAACGCGCTTTGTCCGGTTAATTTAAATCAGCACTGTATAAATAGATTTTTGATCTTAATTTCGTAGAAAACAAAAAAATGTAACCTTGTGAAGCACGCGCTCTCTTTTTCAAAATTATCATCTTTTCAAAATTAAATGAGTCAATTTGTAGCTTTGATACATCTAAAATTGTTGAATCCAACTAGTTTTGTTTATTCCATAAAATTGTTTTTTTTTAGCTTTGACAGGGCCATCAAATCTTTTTTTAATGATTTCGAGTTCGTTTGAATTTAAATTTGTTGCAGTTCTCATTTCTCAACCTTATCAGTTTTTGCGTTCTACACAAGTTCTTTAGGGTCTTACCTAAAGGAGCTATAGAACAGTTCTCTATGGTCTTCCATGAGCTATAGACTAGCTGAATTAATTATTTTTTAATTAAGTCATACCAAATCTTGTTTCAATTTAGTGATAATATCATGCAAGAACTTTAAAAGTTAGACTGATGCAATTAAAAAACTTTGCTCAATTCATCAATCACTAACCCTTGCACAACTAAAACTTGGTCATTGAAGAGTGACAAACACAATCCCGTTTTATTGAACAACGTCATCAATGTTTTTTCCTTTTCTGGCTCCTGGGGAATTGAATTTTTCCTGCTGGGAAGAAAGCAACTCATCGCCAATTTTCTTTTCTCGGCGTCTAAAAGACAATTGTAATGCAGATCATCAGATGTCTATCATCAGAAAAATCCTTTATCAGCGTCATCGAAAATTTCCAAAACGTGTAGCAGGTCTTTAGCAGACCTTCGAACTCTCCTACGGGCATGTGTTTCATCTTTGTTCAGCCACATAGGTTCATTACTTCCAAGCAAAAACCATTGTTATTAGATAGTTTCGCATCGTCAATATCAAAAGCTTTTTAGTTACTAGCTTTCTTGTCGCGTTTTTCTTCCACGAATTGTCGCCCACCACGAATTGACTTCCCAAAAAACAGCAACATGGCAAAATGAGAACTGAGGAGCTCTAATTTAACTTTACTTGTTCTGAGCATGGGGTCCCACGATATTATCGGTGCTGAATAAAAATAGTACAACTCATAAATTTCCTTGAACAGATACCGGAAATTTTCAGAACAACTGCAAGCAGTAGCACATTGTTCTTAAGTTTAGGGTCATAGAAGTCGAATCTGTTTCAAAATTTGAGCCAACATCTTTTTTGGTTACACCAATCAATTTGTTCAGATTTAAATATTGCGGCCCAGAACGGGGGTAGACAGCTTTCAGCAAACTTACCGGTTGAGTCTATGCTTGATTACGGTTAATTTTCCTATCTTTATAGGAAAATTGTTTTTCCAGGGGAAACCGTTTTTTCAAAATTTTGTGGTCTCCTGTGTTCAGAGATTTGGATAAGTTTTACAAGCTGTCCGGTAGAAAACGAAAACGTTCTATCTAGGAATCACTTGTTTTTCACTTCTTCTTCCTTGTTCCACTTCTTGATCTTCTTCATCCTCAAACTTGCTTTTCCCTTCCCTTATTTTTTTTAGCTTCTGGTGGCTATCTGCAAGCTGAACGATGTATAATTTTCGTCTGTGTACGGAACATCAGTTAACTGGGGTTTTTGGGCTCATTCGAAATAGCAGATTGAATGAATCTATTCTACGCTCATAAATTTTCAAACAGCTCGGCTACGCTCATAAATTTTCAAACAGAAAGCTACGATTCTCGGAAATCTTTTCTTTTCGAATCGTTGACCGTTTTTTGGACTTTTCTCGATAACTATCCTGCCAAAACTGATATCATGGATTTCATCGACAATCGACACAACATGTTTTGAAAGCTTAATTTTTCATCTTGTTATGCAAGAAAAAAAATTGTGAAATTCTTACATGTTAAAATATTGCAATTTGGAGCGTTTTTGGAAGTATTGACTTTACTCGAAAAATAAGGTGCCAATACTTCAAGTGTTCAATCTAGAAATCTAATTATTAGAAGCTTCTCTTTCAACGGCCCCCACTTGTTTTTTGGTCACTGAAAATCAGGTCTTACAGTATTCTCACTTAATTGGGTAGAGAAACATCTAAAGTTTTTGGTGAAGTCCAATTTTTGAAATTATGCATTTCGTCCTGCATCAGTATAACAAACTCAAGTGTGATAATTCTATTAGTAAACTGCAAATGGTGCAAAATGCAGCGCTTCAGATAGTGAATCGGAGCACTTAAATGAGCCCCAGTGATTACCTACACTCAGAATGCAGATTACTGTATGTGGGAAGTCACCATAAGCTACTCGCATCACGAATTCACTCCCGTAGCGTACGTGCCTTCAAGCCCATAACATTTTTTCACTCTCACCAGCCCCCCCCCCCCCCCCACAAAAAAAATACGCCGAAACGGCGAAACTTTGTAGACACTTACAAATACGACCTCCAACTAGTTCTTATTGAGGCAAACAATTGCAGCTTTTTAAAAAATCTCAGCGACCTTAGCGCTTTGTAAACCAGAGTTTTAAAAAGCTCTATCAGCACATTCACTCTCACACAGCTCAAAAAGCCACTGATGAAGTCCTATCACAGAACTTTGCCGACTAAGACCACCAGACGTGTCTTCAACAGAACTGACACTCCTCCGCTCAACTAGACGCACCTTTGCTCGAACACTCCTTTAGAAACTTGATAGAGCGTGTGAACAACCCAAAGAGCTCAGTATGTGCATAAACTACTTTTTATTACTGCATTTAATTTGCTCAATAGAGAGCCTATACTAAATCACGTTTTTTTAACCACTAGGAGGTGCACAAAAAATCTCTTCGCGCCTACAGTCAACCGAGTTATGTTTACGAAAAATCCATGATTATATCGGAGGACGTAATACAACAAGGTGACCCCAAGGCTCCACCGCTGTATGCTGAAACAAAACAGACTCTGTTATGAAAGCTTGAATTCGGAGCAAAAACGTGTGGTATTTGGATGATGGAAATCTAGCCGAAGACTATAAGATAGTTCTCCGAGAACTTAAGAACAAAACTTTGATTTTAACAAAGTAATATTTTGGCGTTTGTTGGAAAACATGGGATCCTAATGTAACGTATGAAAAGTTAAATTGAAAGTTTTTGGACTCCTAGCTTCACCAGTTTTTCTAGCTTCAGCAGTAGGAGAGAAAGCTACCTTTAAGTGAATTTTTTGTTTTGGAGCACGAGGATTGAACTCAAAATGATGCATTAAAGCTTTGATTTGATTAAGCAAAAAGTGATAGGCAGAAAGCAACTCATCGCCAGTTTTTTTTCTCGGCAGCTAAAAGACAATTGTAATGCAGATCAGATATCTATCATCAGAAAAATCCTTTGTCAGCGTCATCGAAAATTTCCAAAACGTGTAGCAGGTCTTTAGCAGACCATTCGAACTCTCCTACGGGCATGTGTTTCATCTTTGTTCAGCCACATAGGTTCATTACTTCCAAGCAAAAACCATAGTTAGATAGTTTCGCATCGTCAATATCAAAAGCTTTTTAGTTACTAGCTTTCTTGTCGTGTTTTTCTTCAATTCTTTTCGGCCCACCACGAATTGACTTCCCAAAAAACAGCAACACGGCAAAATGAGAACTGAGGAGCTCTAATTTAACTTTAGTTGTTCTGAGCCTGGCGTCCCACGATATTATCGGTGCTGAATAAAAATAAGTACAACTCATAAATTTCCTTGAACAGATACCGGAAATTTTCAGAACAACTGCAAGCAGTAGCACATTGTTCTTAAGTTTAGGGTCATAGAAGTCGAATCTGTTTCAAAATTTGAGCCAACATCTTTTTTGGTTACACCAATTTGTTCAGATTTAAATATTGCGGCCCAGAACGGGGGTAGACAGCTTTCAGCAAACTTACCGGTTGAGTCTATGCTTGATTACGGTTAATTTTCCTTTCTTTATAGGAAAAGTGTTTTTCCAGGGGAAACCGTTTTTTCAAAATTTTGTGGTCTCCTGTGTTCAGAGATTTGGATAAGTTTTACAAGCTGTCCGGTAGAAAACGAAAACTTTCCCTTATTTTTTAGCTGCTGGTGGCTATCTGCAAGCTGAACGATGTATAATTTTCGTCTGTGTACGGAACATCAGTTATATTTAGTTTTCCTTCAGAGTAAGATGCCTGATTAGATGATGAGAGTGGGATCCGCTCAAATCATGAAAACTTATTGGGTTGACTGCTTCAGTCGTTAGTTTGAGATTGCACTCATTTTTGCTCATTCAAAACTTCGTCCGCAGCATGGTCGTGGTGAATAGTTTTTGGTTCGAAACATCTTTACGATGATTAACGCAGCTGGTCAATGTTGAGTACAAAACTTGTCGTTCAAAGTCAAACATGTTCGGATGTTTTTTTTTTTTTCGTTTAGCAATCGACAGTTTTGCTTGATGGCGAATCTATTTAAGAAAACAATGCAGTTTAGTCTGCAATTGTATAGATTGCGCAGTTAGCTGTTTGGTCAGCCAAAAGTGCATCAAAATCTCAAGGTATCTGTACTTCTGATTCAGTCGTCCCCATTTTTGTCGGGTCTAAATAACAAGTTACTGTCCTCTGAAACCAAAAGTTGTTTGAGCTTTTTTTTTTCTATTTTTTAAAAATTTTGCTTGAAAAAACAACGTCCCATAAATGAGATTTCGGATTCCGTCCAAAGATGGGGTTGTAGAAAATTCCTTTGCATACGCAACTAAGCCCAATTTTTTCTGACAAAAAAATTGGCCATTGGAAAATCAAAAATTTTATTTTTTTTGAGCATTTTTGAAACTTTTTGAGATTTTTCGAGAACTGCTCTGCCAAACTGGGGTTTTTGGGCTCATTCGAAATAGCAGATTGAATGAATCTATTCTACGCTCATAAATTTTCAAACAGCTCGGCTACGCTCATAAATTTTCTTACAGAAAGCTACGATTCTCGGAAATCTTTTCTTTTCGAATCGTTGACCGTTTTTTGGACTTTTCTCGATAACTATCCTGCCAAAACTGATATCATGGATTTCATCGACAATCGACACAACATGTTTTGAAAGCTTAATTTTTCATCTTGTTATGCAAGAAAAAAAATTGTGAAATTCTTACATGTTAAAATATTGCAATTTGGAGCGTTTTTGGAAGTATTGACTTTACTCGAAAAATAAGGTGCCAATACTTCAAGTGTTCAATCTAGAAATCTAATTATTAGAAGCTTCTCTTTCAACGGCCCCCACTTGTTTTTTGGTCACTGAAAATCAGGTCTTACAGTATTCTCACTTAATTGGGTAGAGAAACATCTAAAGTTTTTGGTGAAGTCCAATTTTTGAAATTATGCATTTCGTCCTGCATCAGTATAACAAACTCAAGTGTGATAATTCTATTAGTAAACTGCAAATGGTGCAAATTGCAGCGCTTCAGATAGTGAATCGGAGCACTTAAATGAGCCCCAGTGATTACCTACACTCAGAATGCAGATTACTGTATGTGGGAAGTCACCATAAGCTACTCGCATCACGAATTCACTTCCGTAGCGTACGTGCCTTCAAGCCCATAACATTTTTTCACTCTCACCAGCCCCCCCCCACAAAAAAAATACGCCGAAACGGCGAATTTTTGTAGACACTTACAAATACGACCTCCAACTAGTTCTTATTGAGGCAAACAAATTCAGCTTTTTAAAAAATCTCAGCGACCTTAGCGCTTTGTAAACCAGAGTTTTAAAAAGCTCCATCAGCACATTCACTCTCACACAGCTCAAAAAGCCACTGATGAAGTCTTATCACAGAACTTTGCCGACTAAGACCACCAGACGTGTCTTCAACAGAACTGACACTCCTCCGCTCAACTAGACGCACCTTTGCTCGAACACTCCTTTAGAAACTTGATAGAGCGTGTGAACAACCCAAAGAGCTCAGTATGTGCATAAACTACTTTTTATTACTGCATTTAATTTGCTCAATAGAGAGCCTATATTAAATCACGTTTTTTTAACCACTAGGAGGTGCACAAAAAATCTCTTCGCGCCTACAGTCAACCGAGTTATGTTTACGAAAAATCCATGATTATATCGGAGGACGTAATACAACAAGGTGACCCCAAGGCTCCACCGCTGTATGCTGAAACAAAACAGACTCTGTTATGAAAGCTTGAATTCGGAGCAAAAACATGTGGTATTTGGATGATGGAAATCTAGCCGAAGACTATAAGATAAATCTCCGAGACCTTAAGAACAAAAATTTGATTTTAACAAAGTAATATTTTGGCGTTTGTTGGAAAACATGGGATCCTAATGTAACGTATGAAAAGTTAAATTGAAAGTTTTTGGACTCCTAGCTTCACCAGTTTTTCTAGCTTCAGCAGTAGGAGAGAAAGCTACCTTTAAGCTACATTTAAATGTTTTTTTTTTGTTATGGAGCACGAGGATTGAACTCAAAATGATGCATTAAAGCTTTGATTTGATTAAGCAAAAAGTGAAACAGCTCCCAAAACGGAATCCAAAGAAGGGACGGAGACCATTTCTGATAACAATCTTTCTCAAACTATTTTGAAGTTTTGAAACTAGATCCTACTGACGTAAAAAGTTCCCGCGCATACCTAGATAAAGTCGGATCGCAACGGTTGAATAACAAACTGTGTCCCAATTTGAGATTAAAACAGTCAAATCAGCAGCTTAGAAACGCATTTCGACTCTGACTAGGTTCAAACATTTGTGAAAAACATTGATGCGTTAGCGAAAAAAAGGGAATCGAAAATGGATTGAATGGTCCATCTTGTCTGAAAAATGTGAGGAGATTTGCTATGCAACCAAGTTTGAATGCCCATATAAAGCAAAGTTTCGGTTCCACTCACATACTATCTGTTCAGAGCCACGACACCTCCAAAGGACATCAGAAACGACCAGACGGATTGACCCTCGTCTCATAGGCTGTTGGTAGGCAAATCTTGTGTGATGTAACTGTATTTGACTCCCTAGCCCCTGGAAGAATAAGCGCATGCTTGTGTAACACCGGAATGGCAGAGGCCGAATTGGAAGATCGCAAAATTGACGCATAAAAAGAATTATTAATTTTGAACAAATATTTTAACCGATCGGTTTTGAAGTTCTCGTAGCCTTAAGGTTTTACTGTATTAGCTCTGAAAAAACTTGGGCACGTGTATCCAGGAACCGAAGGCTGGTAGTTTTCATAAGCAGAGAATCTCCCAAGCAATTCAGGTAGCGAATCTTGCCTGTGCACTCGGCACTTTTAATGATGAAAACTACTTTCAAAGAAACTTTTTCATTTATACAGCCAACTCTAAATTTTTGGACGATGAGTACACAGTATAATCAAATTTTAACACTATTTCGAAAAATATGCTCCAAAAAAAATTAAAAACTTAAGAAGAACTCCTCATTTTAGGATCTCCAATCGGCGAACTTTGCCGAAAAAACTGCTCGACGAAAAAATTAAGGAGCTTGAAAAAATCTCGGATGTCATTGACAAACTAGACGCCCATTATGGTTTTTATCACCTGATAAATTGCTTTAGCATGCCAAAACCCCTATAATTTTTGCGTACGAGCTTTTGTTTTTTGCAAAATGATTTTTTGGAACGCTACGACAAATAACTAGGATTGAATGGTCCATCTTGTCTGAAAAATGCGAGGAGATTTGCTATGCAACCAAGTTTGAATGCCCATATAAAGCAAAGTTTCGGTTCCACTCACATACTATCTGTTCGGAGCCACAACACCTCCAAAGGACATCAGAAACGACCAGAAGGTTTGACGCTCGTTCCATGGGCTGTTGGTAAGCAGCTCTTGTGGGATGTAACGGCAGTAGATGCCTCAGCTCCTAGTAGGATTAGTGCCGGTGTGACATTTGACCAGAATGGCGCCAAAATGCATGGCAACATCAAAAATTTGTTAAAGCATTCGAGTGGGGAAATTGGCAGTTTCGATGGATTAACAGCGCTAGTCGTGGAATTTGACGAATTAGGAAGGATCAATTTGAAGTGGCGAATAAATTTTAAAATAAATTAAAACTCGTTCGAAAATAAAGACACGTCACGACCTTGAAATTTCGCGAACACTGAAAACGCGCGAAAATTAGAACAGACAGATTTTTGCTTAAAAACAGCAACATTGACTCTTGAAGAAAAAGAGTGAATCATATTGAGATTACCGTAGAGGCTGTCCTAATTGTAACGATTGTAGCTGTACAATCGTTACCTAATAATTCCCGAGAACTCGGAAGGGTATCGGGAGGATGTTACCACCCTTTCAGGAGTGTTGAAATACTCGTCTGTGATTGGTCAATTTTCAGACATGGTTGTTTACAACCAAAAGACTCTAATCGAAACTGTAACTGCTTTATTTGAGAAAGCAGTGAAATGATATTGATTTATGATTTTTAACTTTTAAAATGAAATCAAAAATAATGCGGTTAAACAAACGTTGTTGATTTTGACTTAAACCACTTTCATGGAAAGTAAATGTCAAGAAATAATTTTTGTTTTAAACATCGATATGTATTATTATAAGAGGTTATGGGCGATTGAAGCTTCCAAGCACCAAAAATCTTGATGGATTCCGAACAAAAAAAACTGCTCATTTTCAATGGAAAACCCGAAAATTTTCCTGTATGGTGTGAAGGGTTCCTAGCTTATATTGAAGATAAAAACCTAAATGTAGAATCTGAAAAAATTTAGCGAAGCCAACAGAGATGCTGTTCAGAGGAAGTTGTATCAGAAAATCATTATGCACCTCAATGATGCTACTTTGCAGATGATCATTACTCAGAATAACAGGAATGGATTCGAAATATGGAAATACTTGCAAAAACATTTGGGCGGGTTCAAACAAGCCAAATCATTGTGCTTTTGCAAGAGTTTCTGGAACTCAAGAAGAACGGTGAATGGATGATAGAATTTCTAAACAAAGTGGACAACATTGTGTTCAAACTACAATCTGCCGATGAAAAGATCAGCGACAATCTGAAAATAGCAATAGTTTTTAAAGCATTGCAACAAGAATACGACTCATTCATAGCTGCAATACACTTCCAGTAGATATCGTATCTACAACTGAAAAAGCTACTGATTGAACGATCACTTGGGGGGAGCTCAAACAAACAAGATACGAGTTCTACGTCCAATGCGGCTCCACCGATTCATAGAACTGGCCGAGGACGATATAATGGAGAGACTGGACAAGTAAACAAGAAAACCTTGTACTGTTAAAGTGTGGACGTAACAATCACACTGCTGACAGGTGCTATGCAAAGTAGCATATAAACAAGCAGAATTCAAGCAACCGTCAAGGCGGTTTCTCTGGGTTTGCACTAACTGTAACTTCAAATGGGTCGATAGATATTGTGATAGACTGCGGATGCACGCACCATATCATTCCAGACAAATCAATGTTCAAGATGTTTTCTATGCTGGAAGGAAACGGAAGTGCGATATTTATTACTAATGGGGATGGGACGCAACAGCGAGTACATGATGTTGGAGAAGTTTGCCTCTCATTCTACGATCGTAATAAAACTCCAGCGCGCACTGTATGTGCCGAGCTTCAAATTTCATTTCATATCATTTTCACTTCTAGTTAAGCAAGGAAACACAGTGATTTTTAACCATAATCCGCATATACGTGTGGGTCAACAAAAAATTTATTTTATTGAAAGAGATGGCCTTTTTTGGTTTAAACATAGGGCAGAAGAAACGAATATGTCCGCATTGTCTATTACTAAGTGGAATGCAAGGTTTTCACATGCAAATTGTGAAACACTGAAGAAAACTGCAAATCAAGCAGTAAAAGGCATGACTATTTTTGGTTCATTGGCAACCGATAAGTGTACTACGTGTTCAGAATGTAAGATACCTACATCTGACATTTCTAAAAACCCTCATGTTAGGGCAACACGAAAATTTTCACTAGTCCACAGTGACGTTTGTGGACCTTTTCTGGAATCATTTCATGGAAACAAATATGCAATATCTTTTATTTACGATTTTTCAAGATAAGCAACAGTATAATTTATGGCCTCTAGAAGCAATTGGTTAGCAAAACTACAACTTTTTCTTAATACGGTGGTCCAACCATGTAATTTAACCGGATTTAGACTCAGGTCAGATAATGGTGAAGAATATATTTCACGCAAAATTCAAAATTCTTGCCAAAATAACAGCATTGTTTAGCAATTTACAAGTCCTTATTCTCCTCATCAAAGTGGTATAGCCGAGCGCTATTGGCGAACGGTTTTTGACATTGCACGGCCTTTTTCTTATCGTCAAAGTTACCAGAATCTTTTTGGGTAAGGGCAGTTGATACTGCAGTATACACAAGAAAACGTGTACTAACATCTGCTTCTAATGATGATGAAACACCCTACGAAATGTTTTTTGGAAAGCAACCCAGTTTTCATTATTTTAAAGTTTTTGGTTGCCTATATATATCAAAAATTAAAACCCAACAGCGCAAGTTTTGACGCAAAGGCAAAAAGCAGTTTTTACTGGTTATGACGGTCCAAGTCCTGCATATTTTATATGATTTTGCGAAAAAGAAATTTTATCGCTCTCGGAATGTGACATTTCACGAAGAAAAATTCCCAGGTTTCGATAACGGATCAAGGCCCGTTATTGTTTGGCCTTTTTGGGGCACTAATCCATTGGGGGTTGTCACAGATTCAGCGGGGGTCAATAATGCACAAACAAGTGCAACTGATGCAAATGAAGTATTGCCTACACTTGAACAGACGTTATCACCGACAGGGGGAGCTACTTCTACAACTATTGATACTTCTCAAATAGTATCTTCAGCATCTAGTCCTCATAAATTGCAAATGGAGATTCAAGATACTCAAATCTACTTAGATACACGTGAAAATTACACAACTCACGATGATTTTGATATATCTGATGCCATTGAGTCTTCTCCTCAAACTCCAACTGCAGTCAATTTGCAAAATATTACTTCCCCCACTCCTGACAGTTCGATACATTTTTTTACCAAAACGGTCTACATCATCCAAATCAAGAGAAAAATCTGTGAGTGATGAAGAACATTCTACTGCTTTGGAATTTGACTTTCCTACAACTAATAGGAGTGGTCGGATGATTCGAAGACCTGCATGGCACTACGGCTATGATTTTTTTACTGATAAAAACTGTAATTTTGCAATGGCTCTTAGCGTCAATGGCAGCGTTCCACTTAATTATGAGGAAGAAATTTCGTCAGCTGATGCTTAAAAATGGCAAGCTGCAATGCAAAATGAATTCAGAAGTCTTGTAGAAATAAAAACATGGGATCTTGTGGCTTTACCTTAGGAAAAAAATTAACGAAAGGCAAATGGGTTTTTGATATACAACGTAAAAGCGATGGTTGAATTGAACGAAATAGGGCACGTTATGTGGCTAAGGGATTTAGTCAAATTTATTGACAAAATTATACTGATACTTTTTCACCTACTGTTAGTATGACAGTTATTCGTTGGTTATTTGCCATTGCAGCACAACATGGTTTAAAAATGCGACAAAATGATGTAAAAACAGTTTTTTAGAATTCTACTTTAGAGGATGAAAGTTTCATTGAGCAACCTCGTGATTTTGAGTCTGATGAACGTGATGTATGCAAGCTGAATAAATGTTTTTACGGTTTAAAACAAGCGAGTCAAATTTTATTGGAACTTGGTTACTTAAGAAGCTCTGTAGACACCTGCTTTTTTTATCCTCCTAAGAAAATGAGTTTCATTGCTGTGTATGTTGATGAAATGATAGTTTTTGATGTTGACGAAATTTCAGTGCAAGAGCTAATTACCAATCTTAGTAATCTGATTCGTATTGAAGATAAGGGCGTTCCCGAATGGTTCTTGGGAAAAAAAATTCACGTTGTTGAAAAACGTATAATACTTTCTCAAGAAAGATACATCGAAAATTTAATCAAAAAATGGAATATGCAAAATTGCAAACCGGTGTATGAACCTGTGGTTACATCTAGAAATGCAACTGATGATAAAAGTCTAACAGATCGTTCCCTTTTTCAGCAGTTAGTGGGGACGTTATTGTATTTAGCCGTAACAACTAGGCCGGATATTGCTTTTGCAGTAAGATTACTCTCTCAAGCGTGCAAAAGTCCAACAATGCAAGATTTTATTACACCAAAAAGAGTGTTACGCTAATTAAAGCGCACGAATTATTTCCTTTCTTATTTACGACATGATAATGGTCTAGGTGATTTTGAGTGCAGTGATGCCGATTGGGCAAGCAACGTAAAAATCAGAAAATCTGTATCTGGCATTGTTATTAAATTAAATGAGTCAGACTCGCCGGTATTTTGGCGAACTGCTAAACAACGTCGGTATCATTATCTACATGTGAATCGGAATATTGGGCTCTATCGGCCTTGCCTCAGGAAGTTTTGTTCCTGAAACATGTATTTGAGAGTGTTAACTATAAAACTACTCTCCCTATTTTGATTAGTGACAACCAAGGAGCAATCTGTGTAGCTCATGAAACAGCTTCAAGATCGAGAGTCAAACATATCGACATTAAAGTACACTTTGTTCGGGAACAAGTTCGCTCTGGTAAGATGACGTTAAACTATCTTCCTACTCTAGTTATCAATGCGGATGTTCTGACAAAAGGACTTCCACGTGTTCGTTTGGCGAACATATGCAAGCTACTCTTTGGAAGTGCCTTTTGAGGGGAAGTGTTGAAATATTTGTCTCTGATTGGTCAATTTTCAGACATGGTTGTTTAGAACCAAAAGACTCTAAACGAAACTGTTACTGCTATCTTCGAGAAAGGAGTCAAAGAAAATTGACTAATGATTTTTAATTTTTTAAATGAAATCAAACATAATGCTGTCAAACAAAGGTTGAGAAATTTTTTTTATTTTAAACATCGAGACGTACTATTACAAGAAGGAGGATGACAAGACCGCTCTTCGTTCTTATTCCAGAATGCGGAAGAGGGTCTCGGGAAGAAAACTGAAACTGTATTTTAACAACTTTTAGCTTCCGGATATGTCCTGAATTGAATTAAATAACATCAAAATTCGTTCTCAGATAATGAAAAGCTAGGAATTGAGGGAAAAGGTTGATCCATCTCCGATGGATATGATGAATTTCATCTACTGAACAAAACCATTAGTACTATAATAAATGAGTAGTAGCCCTGTTTTTAGGAGTGACTTTGTGGTCTGGGGATACTGAGACCCAGCAATGAGCTCATGTGCCAGTCGGTCATGTCTGGAAGTTTGACCTTGAGGAACACAAAAATACGTGATTTTGGAGTGAAGTTTTAATTTTCAAAATTTCGAATGGAGCCTGTCATGCTCAGTTTTCTCGTACCAACTGAAAACAAAAAGTGAAAAATCAGAACATCCGAATTTACAATTGCGGGAAAATACTCAAAAAAAACAGCAGGAAATTGCTATTCGCAATAACAGATATAAAATAGGACACGAGTAGAGCTGTCTTATCCCGGAATAGGAAGAGAGATAATAAAAAGAAGAGAGAACAACTATTCGGAACAAACTAGAGTGAACCTTCAATGGAAAGGTGGACAGCTTGAGTGTCCCAATGGTTCATACAAAAACTCCAATTCTAGAGCCAGAATTTACTTCTGTTACCAAAACTGACCAGTATTAAACTTATCTAGTTATATTATCTAATTCTTGAGTTGCTTACCAATTTAATTACCCCCTGTACTCGAGTGCATCAACATATGAGTCCCTAATTTAATTTTCTCGAGTGTGTTTTATGATTGTTATGTTGAGGTAAGGCGAGTTTTAGGTTGATCCATCTGAAATGGATCAAAGTTTCACTTTCTAATAAAAAGTAACTTAACGGATTGTTCCGACCCTGTTTTTAACGGCGTTCATGTATTTTGGGTATTTTGAGACCTAAGTATGGGAACGTTCTTATTTTCTAGAGTGGGGGATATTTTGTTAGTAGCCTTTAAGCTGTAATGGGTTCTAGTCTCATGTCGCAAGCGAACCGAATTGACTCCGACCGTTCTTGAGGTAGAAAAACACAAGAGATAGTGTCCCTGACTCTTGAGCCAATGGTTATAGGGCCTATTTTTCTTAAGCCTCATATGTGACTGAAGTAGGCGACTGTTACAAAGTGTTTTTATGGCGCTCCTGGGTGTTTTTACGACATCATGACTACGGAGTCGAACCCACTTGACACAGCTCCGGGCTGCATGCCCATTCTAGAGTACCGGTGGTACGGTTCAGCGGGAACGTGTAAACCTTCCGGTTGTACCGTGATAGCTTTTTAAGAAAACTTGAGAAAACTTCCTGGTACGCTCTCCGAACGAGGCCTAGCTAACCGAGTAAAGGGGGGTAATTAGGGAAACAAAAACAAGTAAAAAGTATAGAAAAAGGAACAAAAACCATAAAACGAAAAGACAGTGACTTTGATACCGGATCATTTGGATCAAACCTTTATATTAATTAAATAGTATACCCATACTGTTTTATAAGACCGATCATTTCGATCAATATAGCAATTTAAACCAGTGACTTCAATAAGGTGCCCGAGTGGGGGGCGTTGTTGAGGGTTTTCAGATAGATTGCAACCAAGCCGGACAACTAGGAGACTTGACTGGAAGAGGTGACCAGTCGAGTGGGAAAGTGGTTCACAAGGATCGAACCGGACCACTAGGAGACTTGACTGGAAGATGTGACCAGCCAAGTGGGAAAGTGGTGCTGCTGTCAAGTGCAGAACAGAGACAACCAGCACAGGATCACCACATGAGGACGCACAGGGGTGTTCTCAAGTTGGGCAACGGGTATCGTTAGAACCCACATTACATTATAGGAGATAAGTGTAAAATTGGATAAGCGGAGTCCAATTGTTTTAAGGAAGTTTTTGCACAAGCAGGCCTGGAAACAGGTCTACGGTTTTCTCTCGAGATGTTTAGCACCCGGCGCTTAAGGGATTTTTTGGCTTAAGAGGGGGGATAAAGAGGGGGGAGGTTAGAAGGGGGGCTGGTTAAGTTAGAGGTTAGCGGTTATAAATTGTAAAAAGGGGGGACACATTAGAGTAACTAATTGTTCGGCGTCGTCGAGTTAGTTACATTAGATATTTACACGCGTTGGTTATAGGAAGCGGATATCCAAAATTAGAATCAGGTTAAGGTAGGTACCCTGGTCGGATCGGTAGGGGGGAACGGACATAGACAGTTTTTGTGATACCCCATAAGATTGCTAGCAGGGGGGAGGAAAACGCGTGGCAATCGGGTACCAGACATTTTTTCGGACAAGATTGACATCAGTCAGCCTTGAATTTCAGGAGAATTCACCCATCTGTTTTTGAAGATTTTTCCAGTTTAAAATTTTACGTTTTGGTGAAAATTAGTTGTTGGTATTTTAACGAACAGGTGATCACAAGATACCTGCGGGGAATATAGAGTTTCAAACAAAGGGGGGTCAGTATTTGAGTTTTGACCAGTAGGATAGGGATTTTGGGAATTTTTTTTACTAGAGCTCAAGTGGTGGTAAAAGGTACAGTGGTTCAATAGTCCCTACAACGAAGAAGAAGAGACCCGATATCCAGACACTCAGTGACGAGTCTTGGGACAGTACCGAAGAAGTCTTGGGACATTGCAGTTTGGGGACAGTCTTGGGGCAACACAGTCTTGGGACAGTCTTGGGACAGTGCAGCCTTGGGACAGTCTTGGACCAGAGCAGTCTTGGTACGAAACAGTCTTGGGACATTGGTGTTGGGACGTTGGTCTTGGGACAGTGGTCTTGGGACATTGGTCTTGGGACATTGGTCTTGGGGCATTGGTCTTGGGACATTAGTCTTGGGCCATTGGTCTTGGGACAGTGGTCTTGGGACATTGGTCTTGGGACATTAGTCTTGGGCCATTGGTCTTGGGACATTGGTCTTGGGACAGTGGTCTTGGGCCATTGGTCTTGGGACATTAGTCTTGGGACAGTGGTCTTGGGAATTGATCTTGGGCCATTGGTCTTGGGACATTAGTCTTGGGACAGTGGTCTTGGGACATTAGTCTTGGGCCATTGGTCTTGGGACATTAGTCTTGGGACAATAGTCTTGGGACGTTGGTCTTGGGCCATTGGTCTTGGGACATTAGTCTTGGGACAGTGATCTTGGGACGTTGGTCTTGGGCCATTGGTCTTGGGACATTAGTCTTGAGACACTAGTCTTGGGACGTTGGTCTTGGGACATAAGTCAGGTTGAAGTAATCAATTGTAAAATCATATTCTCTATCCTATCCTAACATATAAAATTTTCAAGAGCTTAAGAAAAGTTGTTTTTAGCGAATAGTCGATTTCTTTTTATAAAATTTTTTTGTCAAAGGGGTTTTAACCTTAGAGTAGAATTTTGTAGATAGTAATACTGTAAATAGTAACAATTGTAAATAATGAGGCGGAGCAGGGTACCGGTAGCTGAAAGAAGATCTACCGAAGCGAAGACAAAGTACAATTCGTCGCTACGTAAGACAACATCAATGGGTCCGAAGGTAACAAAGAAGAACTTTTCAGTTAGTATGGTCAGCACGAGGAGTACCACGGAGAACAAAGCAAGAGAGGGCATGGAAGGGGAACGAGTAGCACCCACCATTGAGATTGATCTAGTGGCACCTGATCAAAGTGTGGATGAAGCAGGAAAGAAGACGACAGAGTCAACTCCAATGCCTAATGCGGAAGAACCCAACCCGAATCCCATAGAGTTCTCACCGATAGACAACGTGGAAGACACAACAGGCAACACGCCAGAAACAGTGAAGGATGAGTCTCAAAAGAGAACGTCTTTTACGGAAAGATTAGCAAAGATGGTTGGAATGATATCGAAGGACGCAGAGGTGGAGGAGACGAAAGTCGAGAAAAGCAAAACATTCGGAACAGTATCCACGAGAACAACAGAGACCGAGCAGAACGAGGGTCAGAGAAAATCGGGACCAGTGACCAACTACAGGACAACAACGGACCATGGAACGACAACTCGCTAGATCAGATAGATGGAAGCTAGATCAGATAGATGAGAAACTGAAGCACAGCGAAGAGGATAGAAATGTGATAAGGAATGGAATGAGGCACAACAAACATGAGTACTTGGACAACTATTTCCATCTAGCGAGAGCGACGGAGGAAAAGCTTCAGAAGATGTCTGACAAAGTAGAAACCACTGATGAAGAGCGAGAAAAGAACATCAGAAAAGACATGCAAGAAATGAAGCAGCGATATGACACAGTGAATTGCCAGTTAGGGAGTTTGGAAACGAAAATGGATACGATGAGTAGGGAACAGGCTGAGAGCTCAAGTGCAATACAGACAAAGCTAGACACTATTCTTAGGAATTCAACACAATAAGACAGGCCAGCTGCAGAGAGGACACAAGGTAATAGAGTGGACTTCGTGGAGCCTCAAAGGAACAAACGACAGTCAACACCGTTACCAGCAACCCAGGAGGCCGCGATTACGGCACCGGTGGGGGCCAGGGCCATTATAAAGAATGGAACAGTGAACACAACCAGTGGTCCAGGGGACTCCACGACTCACAACAACGTGGGGCCGGATGCAATGACTTGGGCAAGCACCTGAGAAATGATGAACAGGACGCTAGAAGCCTTCGCCACGAGGAACACCGACTCGAGTGACAGAGGAGGCAACAAATCCAGGAAAACCTTCAAGAAACCGAAGGAGTTCAAAGATGATTCAGATGGATGCATTGACACTTGGGTAGAAGTCATGAGGCTGCACTTAGAACAATACAACTTGAACGATGAGAGCCAGGCATGCAGAGCGATACTGAGCAATCTGGAAGGAACGGCATTGAAATGCGTGGTTGCGAAGAAAGAAGAGGAACGCGACACAGCGGACAAAATCTTTGAAATATTGTTAAATAGGTTCGGCTCAGGCATGAAGGGTCATCAAGCGCTGATGCGATTTGAAAAGAGGAGACAAAGGGACGATGAATCGATAGACAGGTTCCTAGGTGATCTTGAGAGCTTGAGAAGAAGGAGTGACCCGGAAGAATCTACCAATCGTAGGAACTTCAGCATCGCCTCAAAGTTCATTGATGGGGTAAAGAGTGATGACTTGAGAACGATGTTAGTAACGTACTATACATTGTCGAAAGACAGTGCACCAACTCCAGAAGAGATGAGGCAGAAGTCAAGAGAGTACATGCTGATGAAACCCAAGAAATACTCGTACTCAGACAACAGGAACACACAAGGGAGAAGTCAGCCACAGAGGTCGTCATGGTACAAGCCCAGCGATGACATGGACAAACGCAGGTCATGTGCTAACTGCGGGTCGGCGGATCATCATGTGGCGGATTGCACGACATACAAATAGGGCATGAAGAGTTTGGGATATGCACCCGATGAGGAAGAGATGAGCCAGATGGAGGAACACGAATTCTATAGTGGCTTGATCATCAAAATAGGTGCAAGATGCTTCTTCTGCAACCAAGAGGGGCACTTCAGGATGGACTGTCCGTTGTTTTGGGAAGCGGTCAAGAATCAGAGTCATCCAAAACACAAGTTGGCGCTAGCAGCGGTGCAAGCCAGAGAAACAGACAAGGTGAATTTGAGACGAAAAACGTAGAAAGACCAAGTGCGGAGCTACCAACGAAAACAGTGAAAGCTGTAACACAATGTAATAGCGCAGTAGAGGCCACGGCGAAGAACGACCTAGCAATAGATTATCAGAAGGCGGCAGCGGAGGCCATCAACAAAGTGAAACAAGACCTGGCAGCGAAAGAAATAGAACAACGGTTGAAGCAAGAGATCCAAAGACAGAGAATGAACGAAGCATTAAGTGGCGCACAAACAATACCAGAAGCTGCTGAAGGTTCGACAAAAAATGGAAACTGCAACACTGTAAAAATGGTAACAGGAAAACCATTTGGCATAACAAAGATTGGGGCAAGAATAATGTCAATAATCAATGTGGGCGGCCACGAAGTAACGAGAAACTTAAGCGAACCAAGTGACCAGACAATAATGCACATTGATGTGTACGCAGATTACTTGAGTTGTATAAGCCCACAAACGACTTCTAGAGCGTTGAGAGCACTACTCACGAGAGGGGGTAGCAAGTCGGTACGTGTTGATAACAGGTACACAGAAGCTTATGGTCCACATGAAGTGATGCTAAATATAGATGGAATCAACATCTATACCAAAACAATGATAACATGTGATGAAGACCTAATTGGGCAAATCTACGTGGGAAGAGGAGAGTTGAAAGTGAGATCGATCGGACACTGCGCCATGCTTGAAGAAGATGCGATGCACATCGGGACAGAGGCAGATGTGACAGGACACGTGTTAGACATAAGTGGCTAAAAGACTCAGTTACGTGGGTTACTCGATACGGGAGCAGTCTTGAGTGTCATACCAATCGAAACTTGGGAACGAATGGGCTTCAACAAAGATGATTTGATAGATTCGAGAATACGGTTGTCAGCTGCAAACAAAGGGGCCCTGCGGGTGTTGGGCAGAACGCCGATAATAGCCCTCAATCTGGGGGAACGTAACCTGTGGATGAGCTTTCTTGTGGTAGAAAACCTAGATGAGTCTGACCAATTTATTTTAGGCAGAGACTTCATCAGGAACTTTGATGTAGCGATTGATCTAAACAACGCAATGTTCAGGATACGGAACCCGGATAGGAGGTACGCAATCAAACCGGTAAATTTAATAATGGCAAATGAAACCAAAGCACCGGTATTCTTGAGTAGGAGGGTGAGGCTAAAGGCGAACGAGGCGGCGATTGTAAGCTTACGAATGAAAAATTACAATGAACTAAGTGACAACAAGCAGGTATGCGTAGTCCCAAACCCAAATAGTCAAAGTGCTGCTGTTTTAGGAAGATCCTTCTCGATTACGAAGAGCGGCCTCTGCGTGAGTGTCTTGTTGAATACACTTGACATGCCAATCACGATACAAAGGGGGAGGAAATTGGGATATGCTTTACCTGTTAAAACTCGATATGAAATGACTGAAAACCATAAACAAAATCAAGTTGTTGATTGTCCCAATCAAAGGGACAAAATTTGTATGTTGAGACGATTGAATAAAATAAAAGATTCATCAGGTCTTGTGAAGTCACTTAAGTCAGAGACGGATGATGGACTATCGAGCTGTTCGAATTTCCCGGAATGGCCCACATTAGACGAAATACAGGGTGATAAACAGGTTCTACCGGATATTGAACACTTAAGAGGCAAGTTCACGGACGAACAGCTCGAAGCCATCAAGGACGTACTAGAACGGAACGAAGAAGTTTTTTCAAGACATAAGGCAGACATCGGATGTTGTAATTTTGTTGAGCACGAAATAGAACTTGAGGAAAACGCAATACCGCACAGGGAGGGGGGGCGCATGACCCCACACAAATCGGATGCGTGTAGAAAGGAGATTGAAACGCTACTAGAGTATGACATGATAGAACCATCCAAAACACCGTGGGCGTGAGGAGTAGTGATGGCCAAAAAGAAAGGCTTTCAGTTGAGGTTTTGTTGTGACTTTCGATACCTGAACTCCGTCACGGTGAAGGATGCCTATCCCATACCTAGGATTGATGAGAGCCTCTCGAAGTTAGGTGATGCAAAATTTTTTACGACTCTTGATTTAGGCTCGGCTTTTTGGCAGGTACCACTCAGGAAGCAGGACAGGGACAAGACAGGGTTTGCCTGCGAGTTGGGTCTGTTTCAATGGAAACGGATGCCGTTTGGACTTTGCAATGCCACAGCCACGTTTCAGCGGTTGATGGCACATGCGCTGATAGGCGTGACGAAGAAGTACGGCAATCTGGTAATGTGCTATGTGGATGACGTGGTAATAGCGACACCACCACTAGAGGACCACATTGAGAGACTTGACGAAGTATTTGCGTGTATGAAGAGGTCGGGGCTGAAGTGCAAACCATCAAAGTGTGAGATACTCAAGGACTCGATAAAATACTTGGGCAGGATGGTGGACAAACACGGCATCAGACCAGATCCAGACGCAGTGGAGGCAGTTCTAACTTGGAAATCGCCGAAAACGGAACACCAATTGATGAGCTTTCTGGGTTTTGCAAATTACTATAGGGAATTCGTCAAAGGCTACGCAGACAAGGTCTATCCAATGCAACATTTAATGAGCCACAAGGGCAAGAAGTTCACGTGGAATAACGCAGCAGAAGAGTCATTCCAGAGAATAAAGAAAGAGTTGTGCGAGGCACCAGTACTAGGGATGCCAACAGAGAAGGGTATGTACGTACTGGGTACGGACGCATCGGTAGTAGCGATATCTGGAATTCTCCACCAAGAACAAGAGTGGAATGGGAAGACAGTCTTGAGACCAATAGCGTACGGGAGCAAAGTCCTAAGTTACACGGAAATGAAGTACCGAGCACCGAAAGCAGAGATGTTCGCGGTGGTTACCTTTGTCGAGAAATATAGGGCATACCTAGGCAGTGAGCCATTCAAGCCGACAGTGAGCCATGCGAGTCGACAACCGGGCACTGAGCTGGCTGAAGACGTACTCAATGGACCAAAGTTACCTTGGGAGGTGGATAGTTCGCCTGGACGGATACAATATGATAATTGAGCACAGAACACGAGACAAACATCAAAATGCTGACAGCTTGAGCAAGAAGACGGAGTTCTACGAGAGACAAGAACAGAGGGAGGCAGATAGACCTGAGATCAAAGATGGCTTCTCCTTCATGGACAAGGAAACGTATGACAGTCTTCCTCTCACGAGATGGCTGGACAAATCAGGCAAACCAATAGAAGATCACCCCGAGTTACCAAAGGAAACTACGAGAAAAACAATCTTGAGAAAGAACCGAGGGATGCCGATAGGAATAATGCGCTAGTCAAAGATCGTGAGGGAGACGCTCAAAGCAAAAGGCTACGATCTCAACCAGGTAGAGCTGGGGGAAGCACAAATAGACAAAGACTTAGAGGGGTTACTCGAGACACTAGCAGATGATAAGCCCGTGATTCAAGAAAACTGTAAAGAGGAACCTGAGGTCACAATACTACGAAAGAGCGGGACAGCTAGTGATAGAAATACCTCGAAGGTGACTAGCCTTGATGGGAAGGAAGTGGTGCAGTCACTGGTTGAAAAGATCCCAGCTGAATTACTTGAACAGACTAGAGTCAGGAGAAAGAGAGTGGAATTCAAGGAAGAAGCTGAATACCTGGGACCAGGTCAAGAGTCCGGGGAGCGGTCCACGTCCACAGAAGAAGAAAACACTGAGGAGAAAATTTGTCCGGGGAGTGTGAAATGTGGGATGAGGACTCGGAAGCGAGCAGTGACGATCAAGATAGTCTCTGCATGATATTAGCAGAAGAAAAGATTAGACACCACGACAGGGAACTGCGAACAGATCCGTCCTCAGGAACCTTCAACATGGACGTGCAAGAGATACGAGGTGGTGAAGAACTTGAAAGGATTGCAGTTTCGAGGAAGCCATTCAGGGAGCTATCATGCAATTCAAATGTGAGAACAAATCTGGTGCCGGAAGACGACATGAAGGTGGTAAGGAGGATAGTGTGCGTGAAGCTGAATGACGACGTCCACAACCCTGGGGAGATGAATGGGCAGATCATGGCGCTGAAGGAACATGTCAAAGCGAGATATAGGCTGTCGGACCTGATAAGAGCCCAGAAGAATGACAAGATGACAAGCAATCTCTCCAAATGGATCCGAACGGGGTCCAAGGAGAAAGGGGAACTTGAAGAAGACAGCTACAAGATCCTAAGCCAGTTCTACAAAGAGAGGAAAGAGTTACTCTATCACACGGCTGACGGGGTGGTAGCATGCAAGAGAAAAGACGAGGACAAGATACTACACAAACACAACCTCATCATATTACCACAATTGTATCAAAGGGAAGTGTTATTCAGATCGCACGATCAGATGGGGCACCAGGGGATAGACAAAGTGCAACAGAGAATACTTCACAGGTTCGATTGGCCGGGATTGAGGAAAGCCTGTGAGAGGTGGGTGAATGCATGCCTGGCATGCTTGCAAGTGAAAGATCCAAGGAAGATGAAATTCCCACTCAAGTCGGTGGAAAGCTCGGAATTTAATGAAGTGGTGCAAACAGACCATCAGAAGATCTGTATGACGGAGTCGGGGTATAACCAGATACTGGTTATAATTGATCACTTCACAAAACTGGCAAAAGCGGTGCCGTGTCAAAAAGCTTCAGCAGAGGAGACTTGTGACCACTTGATAACCCATTGGATATCAAGGTATGGTTGTCCAATGACTTTTCAGTCAGACAACGGCAAAGCCTTTGTGGGGGACTTGACTAAGGAATTAATGAAGAGGTCACACATAGCTCAAGCACACTCGACGACTTACCATCCTCAGACCAACGGGCTGGTAGAAAGACAGAATAGAACGTTGGTGAACATGCTGAGGGTATTCTGCTCTAGATACATGACGGACTGGGATAAGTATCTGCCTCAAGTCGTAGGGGCATACAACAGTACTCAACACTCAACGACGGGAATCAGTCCATTCATGATGTTGACAGGCAAAGAGAGAGCGATGCCCCTGACGTTCTTTTACCCGGAGTATGAAGGAAAGAGGACGTCGCCTCAAGCTTACGTGAAAGAGGCGATCAGGAGACAGCAGGAAATAAACGAGCTATGCAGGAGGAACACTGCGCAGGCATAAATGAGACAGCGCAAAAAATATGATGAAAAAATATCACAGGCGAAGCCATATGAAGTGGGCCAGTATGTGTGGGTTTTCCAGAATGTGATACCGCCCAAGGGGAAGAAGAAACTACTCAAGAAATGGAGAGGACCATTCATGATAACTGAAGTACATCAACAAGAATGGTTCTACCGCTTGAGTACTGGGCGAGCAGCACATTATGAGAACCTGAAGCCTCATGTCCAATCCCCAGAGGACTGGTGTATACCAAACGACATGGAGGGACTAGAGTACCAACTGGTGGAACCAGCATGTGAAGTGAATGAAAAAGGCACCAGAGATAAGAAAGATGGCAATGATAACTTGAGTCTGGATGACAATGAAAAAATAGACGCGGACTCTGAAGCGGAATCTTTTGTGGAAGAAGATTGGAACGATCCGGAGCAAGGTGAGGTGCCGAAGTGGACAGAACCAGACTTGTCAATACCAGCGGGGACAAGGAGTGGCAATCGCAAACGCACAGGCATGAGGTACAACAGGTACGGGGACGATTTCTTGATCGACAAGATACAGCCCGATAACCTAAGCAAAGAACTAATAAGTGTGGGCGAGCTGGCGGCAGATGGTGAATGGCAGATCATCGACGATAATGAACACTACCCACAGGAAGACTACTCGACGCCGGAGCGGGAGACGGATTTAGAACAGAGCGAGATAGAGAGGAGGGAGAATACGAACTTGAGGATATTAGAATGGATGCGTGATGTCAAGAACGGAAGCGAGGAAGGACAGAGCATACAGCAAGTTGACATATCAGCGGGGAAGTACATGAAAACGGAGGATCCTCTTTTCGGCTGGACGGCAACAGACAGCCCGCTCGACATTGCGCCGGATAATTCAGACCCAGCATCATCGACGGGGACGTCGATAAATATTTTTGTCCGGTGAGTGGGGGTAGGACTTACCCACACCGAAAATTTGATGATAAAGAAACTCAGAGAAGTGAGAGAAAAGTGCGGACTGGAACTGGAAGGGGAGGAGGCCGAGCCTACCATAGGACGGAATTTCAAAACGAAGTTTGAAATACCAAACGAATACTCAGAAAATATCCTGATAACAGATAGTGACTTCATTCTGTCAGACAGGACTAGCGCAATCTGTATCACGGCGGACATTCAAATCGCGCGGTTTCAAATCAAGACTGGAAGCTGACTTCAAGAGAGAGTACCAGAACGTGGAGTTTCTGTTTAGACAGAGACCGGGACTGGGAGGAATGGCCGCGCTTCCACCATCAGTAGCACAAGTCCCGGGCAAATACCTGTGCTTCCTAGTGACGAGGGTCAATGACAGGAACACGATCGATCCTGAACACGTGATGTTGGCACTAACGAGACTACGAGACTTCATGATTGAAAGAGGGATAACGGAGGTCTCAATGCCGGTGTATGACCCAAACAGGGGGAAGTTGAGCCCAATGGAATTGTACGCTATCCTACACGTGGTCTTCGCAGAAACTAAGATAATGGTGCATCTTCACAAGAATTACTACTTTAGCATCGCCTGAGTCGGGTACGCGGGGGTCTCGAGTTGGGCATGAGGGAAGAATCTCGAGTTAGGTGTGGGGGTACAAAACAGGTAAAGAATTTTAGAGGTGATTGGCATGACAATTAACATTTTAAATGGTTGATGGTGCTAAAACATAAAATGAATTTGCATGTTTTTAGAAGATTTCCAATTGAACTATTTTAGTATGACGGAAAGGAAAGGGTTTTAAATATAGTAGTGAAGGGGGGTTTTTAGGGTAGGAACACAGCCTGTTAGTCTAAAAATGGGGTGTTATTTTCAGATTGATTTGGTAAAGTCAAATTGATTACTCAACTGTATTCAATTGAAGAAAGAGAACACAAGTTGAACGACACCTCAAGAAGTAAACTCAAGTTGCTCAGGTAAGCTCAAGTTGCTCAGGTAAACTCAAGTTGCTAATACTCAAGATCACTTGGAAATTACGGAAATGGCAGATCGATTCTGGAAGTCCATGCCATCGGCTTTGAAAAAACCCACACTTGACGAATTATACAGACGTCTAGGGGACCTGGATTATACTCAAGTGGATGAGAGAATGGCAGTGATGTTGAATGCCATCCTCCAGTTGGATGATGAGGGCGAGTGCCGAGAGTCTGCGACAGAAGGAGTTTTGATGGTGGGCTACACCACCGATGGAATATCTAATCAAGAGCAAACCAGGTGGCTGTCTTGGAACGTGGATGGAGCAATAAGAGGGTTCGATTTGGCGAGGAACCCTGGCTTGAGCAATAATACTGAGTATGGTGCAGGGGAATTCCCACTGCTGGTCAGACCATCAGTCAGATCCACGGGCCAGAGCACGAGCAAGACACCATTGATTTCTCGAGCACAGCAGACGGGGGAAGCGTACCCGGACGTCAGTATCATGAAGAGAGAGCTTGAGACGACTCAGCGGGAGAGGAACAAGGCGAACCTCGGCCGGGATCAAGCGGTGCTCGAGAGAGATCAGGCAAAAGTTGAGAGGGATCAAGCGCGGAGGGAACTGGACATGATGAGAGCTGAACAGCTACAGGCAGAAAGGGTGCGAGAGAATGCCGCGAATTGCGAGCAGCTGAAGTCAGAGCTTGAAAGGATCCAGCAACGACAACGCGAGCTCGACATGCAGAAAGGGGCTAGGCCCAAAGAGCGGGTGGTGACCGGCTCAAGACCAGAGTCACGTATGGAGGTGGATGAAGCTCCTAGGTCGAAGGGACGATTCAACCTCGATCGTGCTGCTCAAGAACATATGAACGAAGGGTTGGAGGTGTGGATACCGTCTGAATCAGCGTCCTCCCTGTGTGGTCTGGAGACACAAGTAATACGCCCGTTGATGTCGCGCTGCCTGGACGTCGCGCTGCCTGGATATACGCCAAGTTCGACCCCGGGTGGTAGTCAGGTGAGTGGTAGCTCGTCACGACTGAAAGAGTTGCACGAGCGGCTACAACTAAGGAATCGCGAGAGTCCGGCAAGAGTGGACTTACCCTCGACGTGGGGGGAGCAACCTGTCAGGAGTGTGGTAATCTCGAGTTACAAAAAGAATACGGAGAGTAGATACCACAGGCACAATCGGATGGACTGGAGCACAGCGCAGAGAGACAGGAGAGATTGCTTCCATGACGCAGCTTGGGTGGAATACCACACGCAGCCACGTGTGCCTGAGGGGGCGGTCCACCTGATCATAGGGGACATTTTGTTGCGGGTGCTGACCCGGATCCAGTCCCATTGGCAAACGGGGATCTTGAGCTTCGCTGGAGCCGCGACGCCGCAGATGCTAGCGACACTTGAGATGCTAGGTATGGCAAGAGTTTACACGGTGACTCTAATGATCGGGACGAATGACGTGTCCAGGGGGGAAGCAAAGAAGGTGGCGAGGCTGCACGACAAGATGAGCTGCATTCTTGAGGAATTGCGGATTCAAATGGATCCGGCTATTCTTACGGTGAGCACCATCCCTTACAACATGAAAGCGGACCAGCATGCAATGGAAATGAACACAAAAGTGCGAAACCTGAACGAAATAATCAGGCAGATAAACCGAAGAAGTGTCCTCCCCGTTGGGTTGTTGGACGTGGCCGAGCAAATGGAGCTATCCGCTTTCCCTGACGATGCATCCTCGGCGGATGGGATTCACTTTGATAGGCCCAGAGGGGTGGAGTGGTTGAATGACGTCTTCCAAAGGCACATAAGCGCATTGGAGGCAGAGTTGCTAGAGACGGCACAGGTCACATTCGGACCACCCCCAAATCCACCCTTCTTCAACTCGAGGGCTTTGTCCAGTCACTTGGGTGCAATGGCCGATTCTAGAGACAGTTCAAGGAACAGCCGAACCAAGTTGCCGGGCGCCGCGCCCATGGAGGCTGACGAGGCAACGTCATCAACTCCCCAGGGATCGATAATATCCTCGGTGGTGGTGGCGGAGAAGAAGAAGCCGGAGAGACCAACGGAGACCAGCAGGTCGAAATATGTGGAGAAGGTCAAGGAGCTGGACTTGGAAGACCTGGAATGCAGGCTAGAGTTAGCGAAAGCTTTGGGTCTTGAGCAGGTGTCGCACAAAGACTTGGGTAGACTCCAGTGCGTGGAAGGGCTGAAGGCTCACGAGACACACTTCTCGAGAGCCAAAATGATGGAGACGGCGGATCTGACTGGGATTCCCACAAAATCGGTGATGGGACCTATTAACTATAGACCTCTCAAGTCATTAGGGAGTCCGGGATTCGTGGTGGAGCCTCCCAAACACCGAACCAGCATTGCCAGGATTAAGGTGGCCACTCCAGCACAGTTGAGGGTGGTGGACAAGCTGATGGATCCGAGAGAGATGGAATTACCAGACGCTGCGTATGAAGGTACGAAACTAGCCAACGACCCCAGATACGGGAAACCCTGCGGGAATACGCAGCTGCCAAAACCTTAGCTGTTTATGACAAGGCAGACCCAGCCGCAGCGAGGGTGGTCATCGTGGCGGGATCGGACTTTGAGGGGACGTCTCCCAAATTGTTTTGGCCGGAAACTCTGACATATTCATTGCCAGGAGCGGAGCTAAACCAGATATTAACCCTGGTGGTGGCCGTGAAATCAGAGATGCCTTGCGAGCCTGAGCTACTGCTGTTTGCAGGGACGAACGATCACTTGCATGCGACGGGGTTTCTTGAGCAGCTCAAGGGTGATGAACCTACGCCGAAGAAGATCTGGGAAGCCATCCAGACATTATTTGCAGCCATGAATGAAGTACAAGAAAACGTTGCCTCACGATTTGGCTCCAAGACAAAAATGGCGTTCACGACGTCCCCCGGGTACGCGAGCATGCCTCCCGCTCTGCAATTTGTGTATGCGATCTTGATCTTGATAGCAGAAGGGAATGGATGGCGTATTCTGATGGCAGCTCCCAATCGGGAACTGGAACCTACGAACTTGCGACTTCGCAGGTCAGAACTCGCGGCGGCGTGGGCGGATGTGTCCCACGCGTTGAGGGGCTTTCACGAGTTGGCCGACATCCTCATCGTATTGGACGAGGTCCTCTTGCTGGAGATATCTAACTTCGCTAGGCAACTCAAGCTCAGTCCGATTATAGGGGACGATCATCCAGTGGTGACTCACCTGACGGCCAGTCTGTGGTTTCGAAACATGGAGGTGACCATCACAAGCTCCACCAGTAAATCTAGAGGGCCGAGCAACGAGAGGAAGAACGTGGCCGCATCGGAGAAGCAGCTGGAGTCAATGGTGTATCGACTGACACAAGAGGGAGGCAGGTGGCCCTTCCTGACACCAAGGCTGGAGAACGCCACGGAGAAGATAAGAGAAGATGCTCCGCTTCTGGTGAAGCAGATCTGGGATTTTCTTGAGGAGCAGCTGGGAGTGGCCGAGAAAAGGGAAATGACGGTTGGCAGGTTCGTCACAGCAGCCAACGAAGTCACGATTGGAGAATTCTGGAGGGAGCACGCAAGGGGTGAGCTGAGGACGAGGAGGGATCACGAGATTCTTGAGTTCTTGAGTCCATGTTGGGGAAAGGAGTTCCTGACCGAAGTGTATAGCGCGAAAGAGACCATCTTTAAAGCCTTCATACAGGAAGTAATGAATATGCCCATCAGTCTGTTGCTGGCACTGTACCTGGTTTACCCAAGGTACCTGTTTAATATGGGCCCAGCATACATGTTCAGTCAGGGCGTGGACACCCTCCGGATAGACGGATACTTGACATTGGTGCTTCTAACCCACAGGGAACTGGTGTCATTTCACCGACTGATGAAATACGGAGTGCCTCTGTCGATGGGAAAAACACACTCGAGTATTGACACCTACTCGTATAAGTGTGCTGCCGGGCTAAAGACGCTGCTGATACAGACTGGTGAAGAAAAGAGCCCGAAGACAAGAGAGGAGTGGAGGAAAGTGAATGGGGGCATGCCTCTATTGACGGACCTATGCCTGGCCATGAGATCGGACCCCATGGGGATGATCCGGGGGCTAGGGGAGGTCGTAACCTGTATCTATGGACCGGCCGTCACGTTCACGTTTCCAGATCCTCTGGTGAAAGCTTATTGACACTCAGTTACCCACGTGAGCCTCAAAAGCGTACTAGATGGGACGACACTTAATTGGTGTCAGCAGGAGGTGCTAAGGGCACAGATGAGCAACACGGTGCTCTTCGGAAAGGTGAAGGATCCGGAGTTGGTGGTGTACAGTTTTCGAGGACAACTGCAGTGCAGGATGGGAGGCAAGCGCGAAGGCCCCATCGAAACCTATCCCAAGTTCTGGAACCTAAATCCCCTGACAGCAGATGGACAAGAGATCTTGAGAATTCCCGCGTGGAAGAAAAGCTTCGAGCTGGTGAAAAGGGAGCTAGAGGCGATATTGGAGAAGGAAGTCCTGCCAGCAAGCATTCCAGAATTTCCAACAGTGAGGAGAATGACCCTGGGGATGAACAGCCCCTGGTGGTCCCGTCCCTTTTCGCGAGAGCAGCAACCGAAGAACAGCAGAAGGAGTTCATCGACGGCTGGGATTCTCTCTTCATCGGCTACTCTGCAGCGATCTATTTTCATACCAGCGATACGAAAATAAATTCATGGACAACTCAAGCCAAGAAAATGAGAGGGTCGATGCCCCCTAAGTTCGAGGTACGAGATGCCTTGAGAACACTTGAGCGGGCAGGTCTAGAGAACAAGTAGCCGGTGTGGGACGATGGCAGGATGATAGTGAATGAAGGGCATATCGCACTGAAAGCAGACGATATGCTGTTTGCCACAAGGAAATACCGGGCACCTTACGGACTAGAGGAGGTGGAAAGGAGACAGGAGGGAAAGGAGCTGGATGCAGCAGGCCCATTGCATGTGGCTCTGACAGAGTATAAGGAAACGGGTCCAGCTACACCATCACCCCTATCAGTGGGCACCCCTGGGGATAAAAGGAGTGGTCCCGTAGAAGATCGATTCAGAAGGATTCTTGAGAGAAGAGAAGCAGAATCGGGGGAGGAGAGCATGGATGAAACTCTCTGTGAGGCAGGAGATGATATGGAGGTGGGAAATACACCGGAACAGAAGCCATCAGAGGAAGAGTTCACTACGCAAGAACTGTTGAAAGATCTGAGTGGAGAAAATTGGGCAGACATCCCCACGCCACCTTTGACCTCATCTCCCCGCAAGAACCTAGAGTTGCCACTGACGAGCGAGAACCCCAACATGGGATTGATCTTCCTGAGTGCAGAGAAAAGGGAGAAGAACACCTTCGAGGTAAACGGGGATGCCTTCCTAGGCACTCTGGATGCGGATGCTTGGCGAAGATTCTTGAGCAATTTTAATCGAGAAGTGGACGACGACACCACATTGGACGATTTTAAAGAGGAGCTGTGGGACACGGTGGTGAAGTTCGGAGAACCTATCCTGATGGGGACATGTCTGGAGGAGAAAGCTAGAGGAGAGCTGCTGAGCAAGATGGTCGAGTTGAGGAAGGCACCACGAAAGACCAGAGAAGACAAATGTAAAGACAGCTCTACTCCGAAACAAAAAACTGACGATAAAATAATTGAACATGTAAGGGGGGATAAGATCGAAACTAGTAATATAATTAAAAGTACTAATATCCTTAAGGCTCGAGCAGGGGGAGGCAAGAGTTGGAATGGTTGGACGGAGACAAGGAAGTCGAATCAGTGATGATAACGACAACGCCCCCGAGTAAAGATGTGAGGTCTCGCAAGAGGAAGAGAGACGTGGAGGGATTAGGCAGTCCTTCAGTGGTTGCGGTCTCGGAGAAAAACTTGAGAGAGACGGCCCCCATGGTTCTGGCACGATGGAAGACAGCAGCCTACAAGAGTGGCTACGAGCCGAGGAAACTGCTTGACGTAGAAAAGGAGATGGAGATCCCCACCAGCTCAACAACGGAAGAAGATTTTAAGCCTCAGAGGATAAAAATGAAGCGAGGTTCGACGAGCGGGCAGACCTGGGAAGTGGACGTCGGCAAAGATTGGGTCTCAAATGAACACCAGGCTACCGGGAAGCAAGTGACTAGCGATCCTCTTGAGAAAAGTAAAACGAGGAACACCGCCCGACCGTGGTGGGTGGCCCTGGAAAAATTGCAGGAATTGGAAGACTGCCTGAAGAAGCTCGACAGTGGAGTGTCACGCAAACGACGCAACTGGGCTACCCAGCAGAAGGCTGGTATCAATAAATTAGAATTGGGAAGCCAACTGAAGAGAACTTGGCAGAACTTGTTAAAGGATCATTTTGAAGAGGCGATGAGAACATCCTCATCGGCATCGCCGTTGATGGCAAATCCCTTCATTAGGACCGCCGCAGGACAACTGATGTTCGCGTGGAGCCTGTTGGGGATAGAGTTAGAGACACTGACTTCGTACGACAAGTTGAAGTTGGGAGGCAAGAATCTAGAGGTATATCGAATGCTGATGCAGCACGTTGCTAGGGACAACTCAGTCTTCAGTCTGGCAAGGAGGAAAGATGCTACCTGTTTCTTGAGATGGACAATGTCGATGATGACTGACAGTACAATCCTAGCATGTCACCAGAGAGCAATTGGAAGCAAGACGCTGGAAAGGAGAGTCTCCACAGTCATCTTGAATGTGTACCAGAGTACTGGGATAGAAAAGGAGGATGTTTCTAGGCAATCTCTAGAGAGCCACAGGAAGTTAGATGAGATACGGAGATTCTACAACAAGAAGTTCGAGGAGAAACACGACGTTCACCGTAACTTGGCTTCTTCAGGAGAGTACTTGAAACCCAACAAGAAGGGAGAGTATCAGTATGTGACTGGAGTGATGGGGATGGCATACAACCCTTTCTTAGACTTAGAAGCTGGACGTTCCCATAGAAACTATGAGGTGGCGGAGCTGCTGAAGTTCTGGACAGAGAGGATAATGGAGATAGACCCTGTGGAGAGAGAGAGACCTAGTCTAGGTTTGATTCTCGGGAGAACACCGGAAGTAATAAGTGTGCCACGCTCAAGTAAAAGAGTAGAACCAAAAATGGGTAACGGGAATGGCATGTTGACCACGAATCTAAGAGTGGTGTGGAAATTGCTCAGGCCCTCCTGGTGTCCACATCCCCATGCGAGCCTGATCGAGGAAGTCACTGAGCGAGTGAGATTGGCGCCGACAGAGGATGAAGATTTAGCGACCTTGAGTATAGTACATAGACTGATCCTGCCTCATATGAAGTAGTCAAATGAAATGACGAGTGGAACAGGGTCGGTAAAGAAGATGAAGCCGGGCAGTTGTCTTGACTCGACGTGTGGGAATGGCGAGCACAGTTGTGATGGACGATCGTGCGTCAGGATACAGTCTTTCCAGAAAGAAGACCTAGTCACCTGGTTTGAAGATATCACCGAAAGGGAGAAAAGTGAGATACCGATAGTGGCTGAGTGTTACGCGAGTACCACTGTGAACCTAGCAACAGCTCTGGGATTCTTCTCAAGAATGTGTAGTCTCTAGTCACTGGAGAGGCTTGAGTCAGAACACCACTTGGTGACCGCGTTGAGCGTGGAGTCATGGCCCGGAGTGTTGCAAGTGACCCAGAAACATATCAAGAGTTGGAAGGTTGGACTCGAAGCGGAGATGGAATTTCCCATGAGCGAAGCCTATGGACTGCCTCTAAATGCGAAGTCCCTAGTGGGGTCACTGATAGCAAACCTATGTGGCAGCCACTATCCATTACACATGGCGATGGTAGACGTGTCCTGCCAGAGAATATTGGTAGACAAAGCCTTCTCAGTGCCCAAATGTGTAAGACTAGCTCGGATGTCACATCATTCACACAAGCTGTTGAGGAAGGTCCGAGGAACAGTGCCTAAAGAACAAAGGGATGACTTGAGTGAAATCTGGGATGAAGAACTTCTAGGCTTGGAGAGCGAAAATACAAGTGACCTCGAGAGACAAAACATGATGGGGAAACCCATGGTAGGTGCCCCTAACTTGGGAGAAGTCGACGTGATACAAGAGAAGATGATGGAACTTGAGCTTCTCCTGGAAGCCTCGGGAGAACGCAATCTTTGAAGCATCGGCCTCACACACGGGGATTGTCCATGCCACTGTCTGGCGCAGACAGTGTGGTACCCAGACCAAACCAATCTCTGCCTGATCTGGGATGTAGAAGAAATCAGGTCGTTGGGATTACCCGAGCATCAACAAAAAGTGACCATCTTGGTGGTGAGCACAATGCTGGCTCTGCGATGGATGGAAGAAAACATAGAAAAGTATCGAGAATCGAAGACGCCAACAGCAGAGTCGATTCATGCGATAGATTACAGCAGGAGACTTGAGTTGTTCGAGACAGCATGCAAGGTGTTCGCCATACCAATAGAAGTCATAAACGTGTGGAGCCGCTTGAGATTCTTTCCTTGGTTTCGCGCGACGTTAACATCCTGTTTATATGTAGCGACGAAGGATCACATGAGGAAACATCAAAAGGAATATCGACAATTCCAGGCCGAGATAGGACCAGATGCCTTCAAGAGACCTCTGCTGACCCATCGGAATGCGATCACGACGGGGTGGAAAAGAGTGGGTAGAGTATCCAGAGATAACACTAGAGCGAGGGAGTCAATACTGGAAGAGGACCTGGCGAAGAATGTAAGCCTGTGTCTTCACAATTCCTTCTGTTTGAACCGGGAGTCGAAGGTGAAGAGCTTACCGAATCAAGCGAAGAAATTGCAAGAGCAAAGGGAGTGGATGCGATCCTATGAACAGCTGAAGGCTTGGGAGGAGATTGTGATCAGCTCCGATGACGAAGAAGCACTATTAGAACAGATCACAGTGTCAAAAGTATCTGGATCGGGTACCTCGAGGGCGAAGAACACTAGATGAGCCAGTGGCTCAAAAGGAAAATTCTAGAGTCTTGAATCTTGAGAGGGAGGGGGCTCGAGGGTGAACTCGGATGAAATCTGGGTCCACGAAAAAGAAATTTTGACAAATAAGATATTTTTATTAATATGCTAGATCTATTAGATAAATCAAAATGCTGCATGACAATTTCCTGATTGAATAGGACAAAAAAAATTTTAAATTACCAGCTTAAAAATCGAGAATTAATAGGTGCAGGTGTGTGCAGATTTTGATTGCTGTTTAGCGATAGTGTGAAAATTATATATGGTTGTGAATTTTTGAAGGTAGATAAACTTAAGTCTGCTGCAAACTTCTGTAAATGACCACTGGCACTGTATCTTGAGTGACACTCGGGCTTCTGGGGATTCACTGACAAAGACAGCACGCGATGAGGACATCGATCTTGAGTCCGAGGAGTATGTGCCAGTCGCTCATGTCTGGAAGTTTGACCTTGAGAGACACGAAAATACGTGATTTTGGAGTGAAATTTTAATTTTCAAAATTTCGAATGGAGCCTGTCATGCTCAGTTTTCTCGTACCAACTGAAAACAAAAAGTGAAAAATCAGAACATCCGAATTTACAATTGCTGGAAAATACTCAAGAAAAACAGCAGGAAATTGCTATTGGCAATTTCCAGATATAAAATAGGACACGAGTAGAGCTGTATTATCCCGGAATAGGAAGAGAGATAATAAAAAGAAGAGAACAACTATTCGGAACAAACTAGAGTGAACCTTCAAAGGAAAGGTGGACAGCTTGAGTGTCCCAATGGTTCATACAAAAACTCCAATTCTAGAGCCAGAATTTACTTCTGTTACCAAAACTGACTAGTATTAAACTTATCTAGTTATATTATCTAATTCTTGAGTTGCTTACCAATTTAATTACTCCCTGTACTCGAGTGCATCAACATGTGAGTCCCTAATTTAATTTTCTCGTGTGTGTTTTATGATTGTTATGTTGAGGTAAGGCGAGTTTTAGGTTGATCCATCTGAAATGGATCAAAGTTTCACTTTCTAATAAAAAGTAAATTAACGGATTGTTCCGACCCTGTTTTTAACGGCGTTCATGTATTTTGGGTATTTTGAGACCTAAGTATGGGAACGTTCTTATTTTCTAGAGTGGGGGGATATTTTGGTAGCAGCCTTTAAGCTGTAACGGGTTCTAGTCTCTTGTCGCAAGCAAACCGAATTGGCTCCGACCGTTCTTGAGGTAGAAAAACACAAGAGATAGTGTCCCTGACTCTTGAGCCAATGGTTATAGGGCCTATTTTTCTTAAGCCTCATATGTGACTGAAGTAGGCGACTGTTACACACTCTCCGGCTCAGATAATGAAAAGCTAGGAATTGAGGGAAAGGGTTTGTAACATTCGCCCGGAAGATACATATCGACGGATAACAAAACTAAGTCTTAAGACGACTGGCCAGCGTCTAAACAGAGCTTTGCATGTTTTTCACCGTCTCTACCAAGCCAGTACTTTTCGGTGGTCGTTCTTACATCAGGTCGACAAAAACGTTACTGTTCTCCGGCTTCGACCAGAACGCTCAAATTAACTGAATTACATGCAAAAATAGTGAGCTCATGGCTGGGTCTCTGTATCCCCAGACCACGAGGTCACTCCTAAAAACAGGGCTACTACTTATTATATTACTATTGTTTTTGTTCAGTAGATAAAAATCATCATCTCCATCGAAGATGGATCAACCCTTTCCCCCAACTCCTAGCACCTCATCCTTGTCAAAACTAATCAAAATATCAGTTAAATTCAAGTCAGGACATGACAGGATGCTAAAAGTTTATGTGAGTTAATAAAAGTTTCCGTCCCGAGACCCTTCCGGATTCTTGAATCCGCTGAATCAAGCTCCTTACTCTTGATTTCTCGCTAATCCGGAAGGCTGGTTCTCACCCTTCACCGTTGTTGGCAACGGCCTTGCAACTATTGTAGTAGCACAATAGTTGCAACTCGGAACGTTCTCTGCTATTCTGTAGTTCGTTGTCGTTCTCCAATCTCGATTTTCGTACTGTTCGCAATCGCAGATAAAAGTTGTTCTGTTTTTCACTCGCTTTTTGTTAAAATGGCCGTTTCAGCATTTCTCAGAAATGTGACGTCATCATTCGAATTTTTGAAAATTTAAAATACTAGAATATTCTAGCCCTCACCTCTTGGCTAAACGTTCCAATAACGTCGCTAATCCTTCGAAATCACCAACTCGGAAGGCTTACTGCTCAAAATTCGAATCCTGCATAAATTGCATTTTGGCCATTCTGGTCGAATGTCACATACTCCCCGGACAGTCCGGTCAATGTCCTCATTGAATCGCGCAATGTTCTAAATGGTTACAGTGTCATCGAACAGAATTTACAAAATGCACGAAATTACTTTTACCTACGTCACATCGACTCACTGCAGAATATAAATGGCATCATACTACATCACTATAGCCTTCAAATTCTTTCATTAATCTGCACATTGAGGATATGACTTAAGATAAAACATATTTTCTGACTTCCAGTGTCAATGTCCCGATTGAAACTTTTTCTCCTAGATTTAAAAGGTGTTGGCTTGCAGGACAGTCCTGCCAACCAACAAGCTAAAATTATCCTACTATGCTCCTTCCCTTCGGAAATCTTGCTTGTTTATTGTCCTGAATATTAAAACCAAGAGACCTTGTGGTTAGAAAGAACAATGCAACAACCTCCCTCCTCAAGAAGTTACTCAAGTTTTCATGTCACCACAAAGTGATTAGTCTTCCTAAGTGATTAAAAACAATCATGCAGGCTGGAATATTTAAATATACTCTTCCCTCAAGCCTTTCTAAATAAATAATAAGTGAGTGTCTCTAAAGCCACTTCAACTAAAACCAAAATGCAAATTTATAAATGCAACAATTTCAAAACTCAACTAAATGTTTCAGTTTTCAATTACAACTTGGTTGCTTGGTTTCTCACTTGAGTTTTTCACACACATAAAACAATTCTGAGTTTTAACTTTTCTTCATCATCCCTTTGTTCTCTTCTTTTTTCGTCGTTTAGAAGTTCTAAAACTTCTAAATTCTTCTAATTTTCTTTCTTGCCGCCTCTTGTTTTCTCGACCATTCGTCAATGCTCCATTTCCTCCTCCTGTGACGCTGACTCCGCACTCTCGGTGTCCGTGTCTTGTAGCACGTCATTGACTATCCTGACGCTGTTGGAAGCCGTCCTCCAACACTTCTGCTCTTCCACCCTCTGTTTACAGCAAGGTAGGGGATCCACGTTTGATTCTCTGTTTCTACAGAAGCTGTTGTGGAGACACAACGTCACGTTTCTCTCCAAATCTTCTTTCAGCATCTCTGCCTTCTCATTTCCACTACGCTCGCTCGTCCTGGAAATTCTTTTCACAGCGGTGGTCACTGCATTCCGATGGGTCACGAAAGCTCGCTTGAAAGCTCCTGCCCCAATGTCCAGCTGATATTCACTGTACATATTCGCATACTCGTACAACCATGCAGTCATGTTAGCTCTGAACCATGGCATCAATCGTTTTCTTGCCCATATCTTCTTCACTTCCATCGGAATGTTTAGAACTTTGCACATTGTCTCAAAAAGATCTAAATCTTTTAGACAATCTAATTTCTGCAATTGTTCTCTCGTCGGTGCCTCCTGTCTATTATTTTCTCTCACATGAGCTTCCAGCCATCGTATCGCCATCATAACTCCCACTATCACTATTGTTATGGGCTGTGATGAATCTGGTAAACCCATGGAGAGCAGCTCTCCAGAGTCCCAGATCAACACCAAATTACTACGCTTGGGATACCACCAGGTCTGCAGCAAGCAGTGGCAAGGAAACTCGTCATGTGTCAACATGATGCTCCTCCAATTGCGTTTTCCTGAAGCTTCCAGCAATGGTTCCACTTCCATTATCACTCGGTGGATTTCATCATTCTCATCTACTGCATTGTAATCTGTGACAGTTGATCCTCTCTGTTTCTGTTTTTCAAAGTCACTGAAGTTCCCGCTCACATATCCCATGAACTTCTTTCCTAGTATTGACTCCAACTCCTCTTTGGTTCTCTCTGGAACTGCTGAGAACATCTTACATAGTAACTCGTAAGACTTTTCAGACATTCTCGCCAATCTCACGCACTTTGGCACTGAGAAAGCTTGATCCACGATCGTTCTTGTACTCTTCACGTCCACAGCCACGAAATGTACAGGGTATCTGCTCTTGCACATTGGGGCCAACGTTGAACCCACCAAATATCGTGCTCCTGATGGTCTACAATAAGTTTCGCTGTGTCTGATGTTCATCTCCGTTTCGATTGCTTCCCTCCATTTTCCTATATACTTCTGCTCAGTCTGCAGAACTCCTGGGAATACTTCTACGCTGATGGCTGTGACCATCTCATGTTTCTGTTCAAGATTCAATAGTGACTCTAAAGAACCAAACATGCTGTAGAATCCTAGTGCTGTCACTAGATTCACATCGGTTCCTCCATGGCAATCTGCTATCAGTTCCGTTTCCGTTCTTGCTTTCATCACTACATTTCCAAACAATACCGTCAACTGCTTGTGTTGTTTCTCCAGGGTTTTCACACAGTCTAGACTTCCACAAACGTGACCCTCTAGTCCACAGACTTCCGCCAGACAGCTACCAGGTTTGACCCAGTCTTCTGGTCCCCAGCCAGGCAACTCCACTTTATCTTCTCCGTTGCTCTTAGAGGCTGTTATCATCACATTATATATGATGTTGAGGTCACGCAGGTTACAGTCCGCATTCAGTTCCCTCTGTATGTCCTGTGTCGCCCGTAATATTGAGTCAGCGTTGGGACTAGGACACCACGATGGCTTCATCAATTCCCACACTGCCATCAAGCTCGTTCTCAGTAATTCATCTGAGAATCCCAACCCAAATTCCACTCTCTTGTCGGATTTTGGTACTGAAGGTGCAGTCACCTCTTCTTCCAAGACCAATCCCAATTTGGCCTGTGGATTGTTAACGCTCTTAGTCGTTACAATTCTGGACGTCCAGAACCTTAGTAACACCGCCTGCTCATAATCAAAGAAGCAATCACGTATGTCTTCACTCAGGAAAGGATTGTACGCTATCCCTATGATCCCGGATACATAGCTATATGACTTCTTCTTGATCGGTCCACAGTATTCACTGGATTTCGGCAATGCTCCCATAGATTCTTTAGTGAGCCTCAACTCCTTGTTTGAGAATCTCCTGATCTCGTCTATCTTTTTCATGGGTTCCAATTATTCAGGTTCTTTCATGTTCACCCTCATCGGTTTACTTTGCTGCATATCCAGCATTGCTAGTAAGAACATGGCTTTCGTTCGCTCATCGCCTTCCTTCAACATTTTAACACAAGTGCTTAATGCAGGTACTGAGATCTGCTCTATCAGGAATCGAATGAAACAGAGAGCGTCTCTCCGCTTTGCACACGCTACTGCTGCTCCCTCCTGGACTATCAGATCCCTCAGATTCGTCATAAGGAAAACTTTTTCCTCCTTTGATCTCTTCCTTTCTTCCGAATCATATTCTTCGCGAGTCAGTCCCATCATGCACCAGGCGAGCCTGAGTTGTAATTCTGTCCTTTCGTAAGGTACTGCCACGAGAGCATGTATTCTTGGCGTAGTCCTCATTTCTTCTTCGAAATACCTCAATACTACTGCTTTCCATGGAAGGCTCACTAACTGCTCGATCGTCTCCGCCTCTACGTCAGACGACGCCAAAGTTCCATACGCCTTCTGCTTGAGGGTGGTGCCTTGCAACATCATTTCCAGATAACCCTCCATGGCTTTTTCGTCTTCCAGGGCCACTACATACCCTCTAGCCGAGTTCCGGTATTCCAACATCTCCATGTATCCACCGGTGGGTTCATCTATCGACACTGTCTCCGACACTGTTAGTCGGTTGTATTCCACTGGTGTCAGTTGTCCTGCAACACTCCCTTTTCCATGATTCATGGGAGATGGTTTGAAGTCCCTCATTTTACTCTCTCCACATTGACTGAGTATTTCCATTTCTAAAGTTGCTCCAGTCAGAGTGCGGTCACTCCTTTTGGATTTATAACCGGTTGACTTTATCCCCGCCATGAGAATGGGTGGCACCATCGCTATATCAGTTAATATTCTATCTGTGCCAGACAATTGATAATCACCTTGCCCCAAATCCATGACTTCCTCGACTCGTTTTCTTTTCGCTGAGTTACCAGCTTTCATCGATATTTCCGAATCCACTTTCGTCTTTCCAATCCTCCTCGGCATCACTCTGCTGCCTAACTTCATTTTCATCGCATTGATTTTATCAATCACCATTTTCGATCGCATCGTTCCTCTCCTGGTCCTTGACAGGTACACCACCTCTCCTTCATTGTCCTGCGGTGTCATCTTGATGGGAGAATTCGCTTCACTCTCATCAGTGGCTGAGTCGATCAATAACTCACTCAGTCTCCCTTCACACTCATCAAGCTTGTCAAGTACTTCTCTCATCAAGGGTTGATTGAGACCTGTTTTGAGAATGGACTGGGTCCCATAGCTCTGAATCACAGTCCAGACTTCTTCTATGAACGCCACTCTGTCCAGCTTACATCCCGTCCTACTCTCGTGGTCTCGGTTATGTACTTCCCATTCTTCTTCGGGTAGCGTTCCCAAGAAAGGTACTCTGGCTGAGGCCTCTATTCTTCTCCTCCGAGGTGATTCCATGAGGATTCTCTGATCGTTATTTCTTGTATTGCCAGGAGAGCTGCTCTCCGGCAAATTCCGTTTCATCTCCTCAAAGGCTGACGGAGGTTCCAGTGTCGAGATGCCTTCATCCGCTGGCTCAGTCGTTTCCAACGTGTCTGCATTATTCTCAAGATCACTGAAGATATTGAAATCCAGGCTGGATGTTCCTCCTGTCGATGCCCTGTCGTCCTCCCCACCAGCTTGATCTTGTTGCATGGGTTCTTCAGTCTGACGGTTTCCACCCTGTCCGTCATCTCCTTCTGACTTGTCCCTATTCGAGTTCGATGGTCCTTGTTTGTCATTGTCAGCTTCTTCCTGGAATCTCGGTATGAGCAATGTACCGGCTGATTTATCTTCCTCTTCTCCATGGACCACTTTGATTTCTTCGCAGCCGAAGGGTGCTAGGAAAATTCTCGTCTGCAATACTCCCGCAGCTTTCATCTCTTTTCTCACACTGGTCAGGATTACTGAGGCTTCAGGCAATTCAGTCCTGCCTCTCATCCTCATTGGAGCTAAGCCTAGTCCCCTCCATTCCTCATCAAATCCTTCAGGCTTGGGAGTAGCAGCGTTGCTTATTCGCCTTCTCGTCGCTTGATCCGTGTACGCAAATCGTGTGTACTGTAACACGGCGGCATTTCTCCCCACGAAGTATGGATCCATCGTCGCCGAGAAATTCCCTACTCTCCTTTCATTGGTTTCGAATGCTCTCAACCTAGGAGTTTGTACTACGGAGACTGCTCCGAGCAACATCCTTCTTATCAGAGGGAATTCACGGATTGCTTCGGGTAGCTTCTTGTAATCGCCCCAGTCCTTCGTCTCTTCTCTCACCTTGTGATACGCTGCTGTGAGACGAGGCACTCTGGTCATTTCACCATTCGTTTTGTCATAGGGCCTCAGACTCCAAAGCTTTGGAAACACCTCGATGTGCCCTCTTTCTACTTCTCCCATGCGGTCACAGAAGTGATCGTCAAAATTGATGACTGTCATCTCTGGCTCCGATATTTTCGCAAATAACAGATCTTCACTCATGAGCTCTCGCAATGCGTGCTGCTCACACCAGTTCAGTGTACTACCGTCCACTGCCGATATGAGGTTCGGGTGCAACACCGACCTCCTATATGCTTCCACTTTAACGTCAGGGAACGCAAAGGTGACTGCTGGTCCATAGATCACTGTCACGAACTCCGTGACTCCTCTGATCAGTGCCAAGGGATCGATTCTCATAGCTAAGCTCAAATCTGTTAACAGCGGCATGCCTCCAACATGTCGTCTAACATCTTCCTCTCTTTCAATTGTCTCGTCTTCTCCGGTTCCAAAGCGATTTTGCTGCAAGAGATACTGGATAAGAGTGTGTCTCAGGTCTCTTATTTTGTTCCACGAGTCTGTGGATTTCTTCATATCCAGATTCCTCACTCTCTCTTTCATCTGCTCTGGACAACGTGCCAGTTTCATCAGTCCTCCCAAGTTTCCGTGGGTTATTGCGATCAATGTCAGAAGTCCATCTAGTCGCAGGTTCTGTATTCCATCCGTAAGCAGTATCACCGGTCCTTTCACGGAATTCTCCGCTCCAAATGTCACGAACAGGGCTATTAATTCCACTATCGATACTTTCACTACCGCTTGGAGGAATTCCTTTATCAAGTAGTGCGAGACTTTCGGGTAGACTTTTGCCAAGAAGGACGCGGTCCATCCGGCTCCCAACCCTTCTAGCATGCTGTCTGTCCTTTCAAATCCCTCCTGTCCTTTCACTTCCTGGGTCCAGAAGGTTTCCAGAGTAATCTGACACATTCTGTTCACGAACTCAGCTGTCTTTTCTCCGTTATTTTCCGCCAGGTGCACCTCCTTCAACAAGTAGGCGTGTATCCTAGTGATCATTACTGGGCCTTGCTGAAAAGCATCTGCACCCAATGCCGCTACTCTCGGATTCAGGTGTAGCCACTGGTTTGCTTCCGGCTTGGTTCTCAGCACCATCGCTTCCAGATGAGCTCTTGTCTCCAGTGAATTTTTTCTTCTCGTGTCTTCACTCGCCACTTCCATTGCTCGGAACCACAAGTCGTTGGACATCGCCGTGATCACTCGATGGTCGTCATCTATTCCTGGTTTCAGTTTGAGTTGCCGACTGAAGTTGGACAGTTCCAACCCCAGCACCTCGTCCAACACCAACATGTGTAGCGCGTGGTCCTTGAACCCTCTCATCGCGTTTGAGATATCTGACCATACTGCAGGCAGTTCAGCCTTAAGTGGCCTCAGGTTCTCCATTTCTATCATGCGATTCGGGGCTGATATGATCACATCATATTTTCCCTCCGAAAGTAAGGCTACCATTGCATACACAAATTTCAGTCCATCCGGGAGATATGCATATCCCGGAGACAACGCAAATACTACTCTCAATGTCACTTTGTTGAATGATCCCTCCTTTGTCGCGTCTACCACTTCACCCATTGACTCCAGGATGTCTTTTATCGCGGGCCATACTGCGTTTTCTGCTGTTGCAGGATCTCTGAGCCTGCTCAGAAAACCTCTACTGTGTAGATGGTCATTGATGCCAGCAAACACAATCGTTATCGGGATCATCTCTGTCTGCCTCTGTACCCCTATAGCCAATGACACTGATTGCAATAGGTCTAGGTCAACTGCGGCCAGCATTATGACGTCCGGCCAAAACAAAGACTTAGAGGTGTACACGAACTCTGAATTCGCTACTACCATGATTTTGGCCTTTCTCATCTCTGCTTTGTCGTAGGCGGCGAAGATGGTCTCATCTTTCTTTATCGCTGTCAATCCGCCATATCTCTGGGCATCACCATCTTGGTTCACTAGTTTTGGGTACACTCTCTCCTTCACATGACCAGGTGGTGTCGTCAATTGCCTAAATATCTTCACGTGTTGTCCAATCGGCGCTCTCGCCGTCAGGAATCTTCCTGGCCTTTCTTCACGATTCCTCTCATCATGGTTCAATCTCACATCTTGCAACGGTCTTGCATTCACAGGTCCTATTGTGTTGTTGGAGGGCAGTCCCTCCAAGTCGGCAAATCTCAAGGCCGTCGTGGAGCTGAAATTTATGCTAGCGGCTATCAACCAGTCTACGCCGGTTATCGAGTACAATCTGCTGACGGATAGCGTCGCTCCATTCAGCATCCTCCTTGCATCTTCGATGAAGCTCACTCTCTGTAGGTCCAGCTTCATTAGTTCTTCTTTGTATATATGCCAAGGAGACGGTATGGATCGCGACCACATCAATGAGCCTCTGCTCGGTCTTTCCTCTCGACTGGTACTCGTCGTCTCCGATCTAGTGTCCGATCTAGATGTGCCGGCTACTTCTTCGATTGGTTGGTTGACAGGTCCTATCCTTCTCCTAGGATGAATTGTTCTCCTCATCGGTGCCTCTCCCAACCGATCCTGCACGTCCGTTCTTCGACCTGGTTCACTGGAGCTTTGTTGCCGGTAATTTATGGCGGCTGGGACCGTACCCAAGCGTGTTTCCAGGTTAGGAGGCACAAAGGTGGTGATCACCGTATCACTCACCGTTCTCTCTTCCTTCAGCACTCCTGTGTCAAAGAGTTCTGCTTCCAGCTCATCCAACCGTTCTTGGAAGACTCGATTCAACCAAGCTTGTCCTTCGACACTGTCGAAGTGGATGCCATCTGTGGTCAGTCTGGCTTGATCCATGGCTCTCAATTCATGTTCAATGTCCATGAGGATCATTCTTCCGGCATTTCGATTTGCTAGGTTTCTCAAGATGTTGTTCCATCTCATGACTCCCTCGTTGTGCCTTCTTCCTGATGCTGTCAGGCTTCTTGCGTTCATTGGCACCGTGCAAACGGTCAGTACCGCGCAACTGAACTTCTGCCAGAGAGTAGTAAACAAACACACCATCATTGCTTCCCACAGTGCTTCCTGCTCATCTGATCCTCTGGAGATGTCATTCGTCCCAACTAAGATCATCACATTGGGTATCTTCCCTGGATTCATCAGCTCCACCATGCGATATAATTGGGCAATGGTCGCGCCTCCAAAGGCCATCACCGTGGTGACCCATGAGGTCCTCAAATTCGACAGCACTCTGACTAAGCTGTCTCCCAATATCAGGTGAGATGTCCCGAGTGGTGGTTGCTGCAGGTTCACAGCCGGGCTCCAGGTAGCTCGATTGAAGCAGGCTCTCGGATCTGTCTCCGGAACTCCCGTGAAATTATACTTCAATTGATTATTCTTCTGCACGTCTATTACACGAGACACTTTCTTCGCTGGCATCTTCCTTACTTTCCTCTCTGGGATTCTCGAGTTCCCCATGAGTGGTGTCACGTTACTCATCCCTTGTCTGATTACTGTCTGGGAGAGTTGTACTCTGCCCGTATCGTCAATCGATCCATAGGGTGCAGTCACCCCGGAACCTGGTGCATTCTTGTTAGCGACCAATCGTCCAGCTGTCTCTATCAGTTTTCTCACTGTCTGTTCTACGACGGGATCACCCAAGGTGTCACTAGGATCCGGGATTGTTACTCGGTTCGTCTCTGCTGGAAGCCGTGTCTCCGTTGTTTGACTCATTTCTCGAGGTGTCAAGAGCTCCATCGGGGACTGCCCACGAGGAATATCCCTTGCAGGTATCACTTTCTCAATGGACGTCGTCACCGCCACCTGCTCCGATCGCTCTTTGTATTCCTGCCTTAAGCGTTCGATCTCTTGACCCTGCTTTTTGTTGCAGTCTTCAAACAACTTTCTCCACATGTCCCGGTCTTCCTCCATCGCCAGCATGGTCTTCGTCATATCGTCTAACTCCTTCTTCGTACTTCTCAACTGATCGTTCATCTCGTCCAGATCTTGTATGGTTTGGTTCGTCTGAACCTTCTGTGTTACTTTCGCCCCTTTTGGTGGCACAGCTGCTCTCAGTGGTGAACCAGACGAGGTCGCCTCGCTGTTCATCTCCCGATGCATTCTCGTCAGCCCAGGTTTGGGCTTGGAGGGCATTGGCATCTCACCTGGTTGGTAAGTCCTAGAACTTCCCAACCCAGGCTCATTCGCCAAGTCACTCCCTGAGAGAGCCCCGTTTCTCCACCTCATCACTCTCATGTTCGGGCGGTCTAGTACTCCTCTTTCTCCATATGCTGCCATCAACAGGACTTCCGTGGGGCGGTCCCCACGGTTGTCGTGCCCCAAGATGTTAATCAGGGCGGTCAGCAACATGACCACCTCTGGGTCCTCCAGAGCGAAGTCTCGTTCGACCAGCCGACGATAGATCGCATCTACCATCGGTCCTACATATGCCTCTGCCAGGTCCATCAATTCATCCAGGTTGAAATTGTCCATACTGTTCTTTCCAAGTTTGATTTGATTTCGATTTCAAGTTTTGACTCAAGTGAGCAATTAAATGATCAATCAGGATCTAGAAAAGGAATCACGACTGTCACACCTGTCAGTTTCAACTTAATATATATCGTTAAAATTTGCTTAAAGACAGTTCAGATAAAAAGATATTTATCCTAAAACTTATTAAAATCAATTGGTTTCTAAAATTTTGGAATTCGACCTAAGATTGGACAATCCAAACTTTGGATCTATTCCCAAAATCGTCATTTAGTTGTTCATGGTCACTAACGCTTACTTACCCATGATCTTAATAACCTAACACATAACATAACATAACATAACATAACACACATATCACATATTACATGCAACTTGGTCTTTGGCCTAACACCCTCTCGCTCATCACTCAGCCTATACTTAAGTAATATTTCTTATGTAGATACACTTGTATGTTCGTATCAGAGAATATCACGTGTACAAGCGCGTACAATTCCCGAGGATGCAGTCTTCCTCTATTTGGATCGTACACTGGAAGCGAAAGCTCCTTCACGTCCATTTCCACAAGGAAGTCCCTCAGCCTCGTCAAAGACAAGACTAGGTTTTCTGGGTCCACGTGCTGCTTCTCTGTCGCCCTCGTTACCAAGAAGCATAAGTACTTTCCCGGTATCTGCGACACCGCCGGGGGTAAGGCTGCTACGCCCCCTATCCCTGGTCTTTGCTTCCAAAGGAATTCCACGTTTTTGTATTCCCTCTTAAAATCTGCCGCTAGCGCCGTCCTAAAACTCATGCCTGCGGTGATTGCTATCGCACATGTTCTGTTTGTGAGTATGAAATCACTATCTGTTAGTACTATGTTACTTGAATATTCATTTGGTAAGTTAAAATATGACTCAACTACCCTGCCTATGTCAGGTTTCTTAGGTTCTTCGCCTGTTTCTGCTTCTAAGTTTCCTGTTTCTCTTGCTATTCTCAATTTTTTTATTATCAAGTTTTCAGTGTGGGTAAGTCCTACCCCCACTCCCCGGACAAAAATATCCATCGGCGTCCCCGTCGATCGCATACCGGGTATTAAGTCAAGATTAGAAGCTGGAATGAGAAGTTGTCCTTCCTGGGCAGCCCAGGAAGGATCATCTCGTTCGGTCTTAATGTATTTCGCGCTTTCGCGATCTACGTCTTGAATCGTAACGCTGGTCTTTTCAGGGTCTGATGTCATTTCGTTCAGCCACTCTAAGACACGCAGGTTTGTCAGGTCTTGTTCATTTGACTGCTGTTGCTCATCGTCGAACTCCACCTCGGGTTTCGACCAGTCGTCAACCCACTCATCGTTGTGATCATCGACTATGTCAATGTCGTGTGACACGGTTATTTCCTCTAAACCCACTACTTCCTCCACTATTTTCTTTAGATCTATCCTATCCACTACAAAGTCGTCACCGTAAGGATTGTATTTCTTTCTTAGTCTCGTCCCGTCTTTCTGACGAGTCTGCATCGTGAACGGAAGATCTGGTTCCATGTTCTTGGGAACCTCTGTCTGTTCGGAATCCTGCCAATCTTCCTCTGCGTAGGGCAAGGTTTCATCGTCCGCTTCGATCTGTTCGTTTGGATCCAGGTCCAATGGTGTATCCGTACCTTCCTCTACGACTTCGTTTCCATCGTTCTTCTCCCTGGTGCCTTTTTCATTGACCTCACAAGCAGGATCCATCATTAGATAATCCCCTTCTTCCATGTCTGCAGGTATACACCAGTCTTCTGTCGATGGATTGTGTGGCTTGATGTTCTCGTAGTGGGCGGCTCGGCCAGTACTCAGTCTATAAAAGCGTCCCTCTTGGTGCACCTCTGTAATCATGAAGGGTCCCCTCCACTTCTTCAGAAGCTTTTTTGTCCCTTTCGGTGGTATAACGTTCTGAAATACCCATACGTAGTCTCCCACCGAGTAAGCCTTTGCACCAGCTGCTTTCTTGTCGAATCTTTTCCTCTGCCTTGCCTGTGCCTGCTGAGTGTTTCGTCTACACAAGTCGTTCAACTCCTGTTGGCTCCTGATCACATCCCTCACGTAGACCTGTGGGGATGTTTTCTTTCCCTCATACTCTGGGTAGAAGAATGTCAAGGGTAAAGACTTCTCGTGTCCCGTCAGCATCATGTGTGGACTGACTCGAGTGGTGGAGTGTTGCGTGCTATTATAAGCTCCCATCACCTGTGGAAGGTATCTGTCCCAATCGGTCATGTACCTGGAACAATATACCCTCAGCATCGACACTAACGTCCTATTCTGTCTTTCCACTAAGCCCTTCGTCTGAGGGTGGTATGTCGTGGAGTGAGCCTGAGCGACTTGTGACCGTCTCATAAGCTCTTTCGTAAGCTCGCCTACGAAAGCCGTTCCATTGTCCGATTGAAACGTCATTGGACATCCGTGTCTTGCTATCCACGTATTGATCAGGTGGTCGCATGTCTCTTCCGCCGAGGCAGTTATGCAGGGCACGGCCTCTGCATATTTCGTGAAGTGATCTATCATGACCAAGACTTGGTTGTAACCGCTGTCTGTCATGCATATCTTCTGGTGATCTATCTGCACCACCTCGTTGAATTCAGACGACTCAATTGATTGTAAAGGAAATCGCAACTTCCTAGGATCCTTGACTTGTTGGCATGACAGACATGCTGTCACCCATTTCTCGCATGCCTTTTTCATCCCAGGCCACTCAAAGCGCTTCAAGATCCTCTGATACACTTTGTCGATCCCTTGATGGCCCATCTGATCATGCGACCTGAATAATAGTTCTGTCTGATAGAGTTGCGGCAACACTATCGCGTTATATTTGTATAAGACCTTGTCTTCTTCTCTTCTCCTGCAAGCCACGATCCCGTCCTTGTTCAGATATAATCTCCCCTCCTTCTGCATGAAGTATTGTCTCAGGATCCTATAGCTGTCTTCTTCCAGGTCACCTTTGTCAGGTGCACCGTTTTCTATCCACCTTTTTAGGTTGCTTGTCATGCGATCATTTCTCTGCGCCCTTAGAAGGTCCGAGAGTCTGTATCTCGCCTTCAAGTACGTCTTCATGACTCTCATCTGACTGTTCAGCTCGTTGGGCTGATGTGTGTCTTCTTCCATCTTAACGCACCAAATCTTCGCCAACGGTTGTGTTTCTTGTTGAAACGGCTGAAGATCAGTCCTGACTACCTCTTTCTGCGGCAACAGGCTTATCGAACGTTTCGATACCGCTATCGTTTCTAAGTCATCCGCTGCGTTGTCAAAGACTCTTTCGCTTGGTATTAGGTAGCGATCACTGTCAGGATCCTGGTACACCTCTCTGTCCAGGTTTCTCGCCCGAGTTTCCACTAGTAGCGTGTGTATCGCCAGTTCTGACAGTTCTGATCCCGAGGTCGAATCCCTGTCTGAATAGGTGTTCATTCTCGAGCTTTCTGACTTATCATCCGTCGAAGGTGTTGTGCTGGAGACTGCACGCTCCTCCAGATCATGTCCGTATTTCCTTCGCATCCATCTGAACTCCCCGGACAAAACTTTGTTCTCTAGGTCCTGTTTCTCATCAGGAATTTTCTCGTCTATCTCGGACTCCCCGGACAAATTTCCTTGTCCCGGGTGTTGATCTTGTGATCGCTGGTTTTTCTCCTCATCCTTCTCCCCGGACAAATAGTCTTGCAGCAGATTTTGTTCTACCTCTTCACCCTCTTTTTCCCGGTCTACAAAGGTGACAGTTTTCTTTTGCTTGCCGCTCTCCCGTCCTTTCTGTCCGTAAGAAGTACTGGTTAAAATCTCCTGGGGTATTGAGGATACTAGTTGCTGAACTATTGTCCTACAATCCCTCTTGTTCTCTTCGTGCTGTTGTCTGGACGGCATGATCTTCACTTTCTCACTGACTGTTAGCGATGCCACCGCTGCTGTCCACTCGGGGTCATCTCTGGTCACTTCTCTTTCTAACAATCCACCCAGTATCCGCATCACTTGTGGTGTGACTTGCACCGTTTTATCCAATAATGAGAGGCTGTTTATATTCATGCGAGAGAGTTCTTGCTGGACCAGGTTCGAGCGCAGCAACAAATCCAAGGGGACCGGGTCCTCCCTTGACAGGATCTTTATCTCGGCTGCTTTCTCTACAGGTAACTCAGGATGCCCCGGAATTGGATGTCCAGACTTATCCAACCATCTCGTTAAGGGAAGCGCTTCATAAGTTTCTTTGTCCAGAAACGAGAATCCCTCCTTTACTTCCGCCTGATTGGCCTGCTTCTGCTCTAATCTTTCATAGAACTCAGTTTTCTTGCTGAGACTGTCAGCATTCTGATGTTTATCACGCATCCTGTGTTCGATTATCATATGGTAGCCATCCAGTCTTACTATCCATCTACCAATATAACTCTGATCCATCGAGTAGGTCTTCAACCAGGATAACGCTCTGTTGTCCACGCGTAACTTGAAGGGAGCGCTCCCCAAGTATGCACGGTACTTCTCCACGAAGGTAACTACTGCAAACATTTCTGCTTTTGGTGCGCCATATTTCATCTCTGTGTCACTCAAGACTTTGCTGCCGTATGCAATGGGACGGAGGACTGTTCTTCCGTTCCATTCTTGCTCTTGATGCAATATTCCTGAGATGGCCACCACCGATGCGTCTGTGTCAAGAACATACATGCCCTTTTCTGTAGGCATGCCCAGCACTGGCGCTTCGCACAGTTCCCGCTTTATGTTCTCGAAAGCAACTTGTGCCTCATCGTTCCATTCGAACTTTTTCCCTTTGTTGCGCATCAGCTTCTGCATCGGGTACACCTTGTCCGCGTATCCTTTTATGAATTCTCGGTAGTAATTGGCAAACCCTAGGAAGCTCATGAGCTGTGTGTCCGTTCTAGGAGCTTTCCATGTCAGCACAGCCTCTACTGCTTCTGGATCTGGCCTCACACCATGCCGGTCCACCATTCTTCCCAGGTACTTGATCGAATCCCTAAGGATTTCACATTTCGATGGTTTGCATTTCAAGCCTGCTCTTTTCATACATCCGAAGACCTCATCGAGTCGATCAATGTGATCCTCCAGGGTTGGTGTCGCTATGACTACGTCATCCACGTAGCACATCAAGAGATTCCCGTACTTTTTGGTCACTCCTGTCAAAGCCTGAGCCATCAGCCTTTGAAAGGTTGCTGTTGCATTGCACAAGCCGAAGGGCATCCTCTTCCACTGGTACAACCCCAATTCGCACGCGAATCCGGTTTTCTCCCTGTCCTTCTTTCGCAGAGGAACCTGCCAGAAGGCAGAACCCAAGTCCAATGTGGTGAAGAACTTTGCATCACCAAGTTTGGATAGGCTCTCGTCTATTCGCGGTATCGGGTACGCATCTTTAATCGTTACCGCGTTCAAGTAACGAAAGTCGCAACAAAATCTAAGCTGCCCCCCCTTTCTTTTTCGCCATTACTACTCCGCAAGCCCATGGTGATTTCGAGGGTTCTATCATGTCGTATTCAAGCAACATTTCTATTTCCGCTCGGCACGCTTCCGATTTATGTGGCGTCATTTGCCTTGCGCCTTCCCTATGGGGAACGGCGCCCTCTTCTAGTTCGATTTCGTGTTCGACGAAATTACAGCAACCGATGTCCGCCTTATGTTTTGAAAATACTTCGGCGTTCCGATCTAGGAGGTCCCGCAATTTTTCAAAATCTCCCTCACCTATTTTTCCTTTTAAATGTTCTATTTCTGGCAAAACCGGTTTGTCAGAATCTAGTTCATATGATGAGGGGCGTTCCGGAAAATTCGAGCAGCTTGATAAGCCGTCGTCCGTTTCGGATTTCATTGAAAACAATTTACGAATAGATTTTAATTCATCAATCCTCTTTAAAATTTTATCTTTATTTGCATGATAAGGGCAGTCTTTCACACTATATTTCTTCGAGTTTTCTGTCTCCTCATAGTCGGTCCTCATCGGCAAGGCGTAGCCAAGCTTCTTTCCACGCTGGATTGAAACCGTGGTGTCCAGTGTGTTCAACAACACACTGACACACAGTCCGTTTCGCGTTACCGAGAAGCTCCGGCCTAAAATCACCGAACTCTGACTATTTGGATTCGGTACTAAGCAAACCTGTTTGCTATCACTTAACGAATTTAAATTTCTCATTCTAAAAATTGCTACTACAGCTTGTCCTGGTTGTAACTTTACTTTTCTGTCCAAAAAAACTGGTACCTTATTTTCATCTGTTATTATCCTATTAATTGGTCTCTTAACATACTTTCGGTCCGGGTTTCTAATCCGTATTAGACCGTTGTTCAAGTCAATCATCACATCAAAATTCCTGACAAAATCTCTGCCCAAGATGAATTGGTCGGCGTCGTCCAGATTCTCTACCACCAGGAAGCTCATCCAAAGGTTCCGTCCTCCCATGTGAAGGACCGTCACCGGTGTTCTTCCGGCTACGTAGATAGCTCCTCGATTTGCAGCGGCTAGTCGGAGATTCGTAGGAATCAGATCTTCCCGCGTGAAGCCCATTCTCTCCCAGGTTTTTATCGGCATCACACTCACCACCGCGCCTGTGTCCAGAAGCCCTGTGACTCCGATTTTTGTTCCGTTGGTGTCAAGCAGGTGTGCTGTCACATCTGCTTCATATCCAATATGTACCGCGTCTTGTTCCATCATGGCGTCATGGCCTATCCTGCGGACTTTGAGTTCCTCTTCACCCAAATAGATCTGCCCCATTTGGTCATCATCTGTTGTTATGTAAGTCCTGGTGTAGATGCTGATTCCATCCACGTTCAGCATTATTTGATACGGCCCATAGACCTCCAAGTAGCGTCCATGAAGTTTCTTCATGCGAGGGCCACCCGTCGTTAGTAGTGCTCGCACAGCTCTCGACTCAGTGCGTGGCTCCACCTGCCTCAGATAATCTGCATATGTGTCCAAATGCATTAAAGTGAACTCTGATGGTTCACTCAAATTTCTTATTACCTGGTGTCCAGCCACTGAGATTATCGACTGTATCTTCTTTCCCTGCGGCGCCATGCCGAACCTCTTACCGGAGATCACTTTAAGTTTCATATCTAAACTGCTTGGTGTTTTCATCTCTTCGAACTCCGTTGCCTCGAAGGTATTCAGTTGCTCCTGAAGCTTTTCATTTTCCAGTTCAAGTTTCATTTTTTGTTCGATCTCTTTCGTCACCAATTCCTGCTGTACTCTATTTAAAGCATCCTTTGCGGCTGCCTTATAATCGATCTTGAAGTCATCGGCCGCAGTTGCTGGTTCCGGTTCACGTGCCTCTTCTGTTACTGCTTGCATTTTCTTTGCCGCCAGCTCTTGAGGTTTGTCCTTCCTGCGTGCCTCTGCTTCGCTCAAAAGTCGAGCCTTGCTTGCTTTCACTCCTGACAAAGCCTCTTCATGCCTTGGATGCTTGATGTCTGCCACTGCATCCCAGAATTGCGGACAATCTGATTTAAAATGACCTTCCAAGTTACAAAAGAAACACCTCGGGCCAAATTTCGCAATTACTCCTCTCATGAAATCCTCATGATCCAACTCTGACGCATCTTCGTCCTCGAGGCTAAAGCCTATTGCTTTCATGCCTTGTTTGTAAGCTGGGCATGCTGACACATGATGGTCTGTTGAACTGCAATTAGCACAAGAACGTCTCTTGTCCATATCATCCCTCGGTTTGTACCAATTGTTCCCTTGGTTAGCTGGTCCGTTGTTAAAATTGCCATAATTGTTCTTGTAATATCCAGATCTCGAAGGAGGTTTCAACAAAAGATACTCTTTTGATTTGAGCCTCAACTCCTCCGGTGTTGGCGCATTAGTTGATAGTGGTGTGTAATGCGTTGCTAGCATCGTACGAAGTTCATCATTTTTCACACCATCGATGAATTTTGAGGCTACGGCCAGGTTCATCCTTCGGTTTGACTCATCCGGTTGGCTGCGTCTTCTCAGCATTTCCAAATCATCGAGAAACTTGTCTATTGTTTCATCTTCTCGTTGCCTCCGTTTCTCGAAGCGCATCATCGCCTGGTGCCCCTGCACCCCTGATCCGAAACGGTTTAACAAGATTTCGAAGATTTTCTCAGCAGTGTCACGTTGATACTGTTTCTTAGCCATGACACAGTTCAGGGCTGTCCCTTCTAAGTTGCTGGTGAGCGCGCTGCATTCCTGTCTCTCCGACAAGTCCTCTTCCTCGAAATGCAGCTTCATTACCTCTATCCAGGTATCAATACAGCCATCAGATTCGTCCTTGTAGCATCTTGGCTTCTTAAAGACTCTTCTGGACTTTTCACTGCGTTCATTGGTTCTAGATAACCGCGTCAGGAATGTCTCCAAAGACCTGTTCAGGGGTTCAAATGCTGTGGCCATTGCCGTAGCATCCCTTGAGTGTCCCGCCTGAGTGTCCTCACACCTTGTCGAAGGCTCTGTGTGCGGTGCATCCCTGCAATCCGAATCACCATGAGCGTTTCCCGCTTGGCCCATGTGACTCCTCCTCGGGCTTGTATGCCCCATGTTGCCAGAATCGCTTCTCCCGGTCGCATGTGTGCTTTGCGTTGGTCGTTCGTTCGAGGTTTGTCTGTTCCCCGTTGAACTTGCTCTACTGTTCGGGCCCCATGCTGTATTACCCCTTGTGGCATAGCCTGATGAACTGCCCCTGCCTCTAGTGGATCCATACGTCTTCCTCCTTTGATGTTCATTGAAGTTCACCCTCGGTTCCCTGCTGGGACCTCCCGAGTTCGGCTCTCCTTCTTTTGGTCCACTCTTGCTGCTTAGTAGCCCGTCCAACCTATCCATGATAGCCTGAGTTCGCCTCTCCATCATCGCGTCTATCTTTATGTCAAGAGACCCAAGAGACTGCTCTTGCTGTATTCTTAACTTCTCCATGTCGGCTCTTAAGCGTAACTCCCTCTGTTCCGCCTCTCTTGTCATTCGCGACAAGTTCCTCGTCATATGTTCGTCCGTTCTTTCTTTCAAGCGTTTTTCGCTTCTGCCAACTTCTTGTCTGTTGCGGTTTATTTCTTCCCGCAGACTTTCTCTTTCAATGTGAACTGCTCTTTCCAGTTCACTCATCCTTATCGACATCTGTTCATTTTGTTCTCCTAAACTGCCCACTATGTTGTTTAAGGCTTCCTCTAGTGCTGCCCCGTTATCCATGAGTGGCGTCACTAGTGGTGGTGTAACTCTGTCGGTCCCAGGTAGCTTCGTGCTGGTAGAGATCCGGGCCTTGACTCTCTGTCTTGACGTTTTATCATTATCTATTTCAGGATCCGCTAACGCGTTGCCAAGCCCTCTGGTTCTACTCTCTTCAGGTTGTGGCTCCGAACTTGTCCTAATCGCGAAGTCCTTGGACTGGCCCGGTGTGTTTGCCTCTATGCTTATCGTTGTCACTACACCAAATTTATCCATGGTTCCAGTCTCTCTTCCGACGTGTGCCTCACTCTCCTGGATCGAACTATTGAGACTGACTTGAGATCCAAAGTCCCCTTGCTCCTCTTCATCCTCTTCCTCCTGGGACTCCCCATCGTTTCCTGCTCCTCCTCCCATGCTGAATGGAAAGATGTTTCCGAAGGTGTTCTTCATTCTTTCTGAGAACGATGATGAGGTTGTTTGTTTTCCAGTTCCGCTTGCCATCATAGTGTTGTCTGTCGGAGATCTTCTAGTTGCCGTTACTTCAGTTGAGATGTCGGACAGTTCCGACATCTCCTCTCGATCCAACGTCCCGGTGGAAGTGGCAAAATCATGGCCTTGTTCTACCGGAGTAGATTCACTCGCCAGCCTTCTGCCTCTCCCTTCCAGTCCATTTACTCCCTGGTTGTCGTTCATGATATGGTCCATATTGACCTCCACTTCTAACAGTTCTCTTCGCTCTTCTGAGGTCTTTTGACTTCTCGTTTCAACCATTCTGCCTGAAACCGTCCCCTCTTTATCGGACCGGGTTCGCTTGATCCAATCCACAAAAGGATCGGTCATCGTTTTTCTTTGCTTTTCAGGTATGAATTTCCTAGTGCTACTACCTCGTTTTGGTATCCTTGACTTGTCTAAACTCATTCTTTATTTGTCACTTTCCTATGCCTACTCTTGACTCAATTGCTAGAGACCTTATAGTTTTATTAACAATAATAATGACACAACACAATAAATTTCACCAGATTCTATTAAATAGTGACCACGAATCCCTGTATGTTGTCAGAGTACAGTTTGTATAAAATTTATTCACACTAGCCGATTATCGGTCCAAAGATCTGGAAACTAGCACAATATGATGTTATCAGTCAATTTTAAAAGATAGTGTACTCACTACCCAATCAAGCACAGTTTAGGTTGATTTAAAATCAAAAACAACAAATATATATTGACACAATATGAATGTATGTATAAAAAAAACGTATGCGTCTTGTACTCTTAGTCGGTCGCAGTACAATAGTCGAACCTGTCTTTTTAAAGAAAAAGCTTTCCCTGCTTGGTGCTGCACCAAACAGACAAAACTTTGAAGGCAGTATTTTTCTCAAGTGGGCGTCTATTGCACCCACCGAGTACTGTGTTACCTATCTGCCTTCGGACTGCCCGAGCTAGACCTACTAAAATCCTCAGGGCAGTCACTTTTCCCAAAAACGTATTATGTTTCAATCCACACCAATGAGTCACGCTCTTTTTAATTTAGACTTAGTGTCGCGAATATCCGAGTTCGGACCTGTTTTGTATTAGTCTGGTTCTTTTTGAGAGGCAAGTTACCAGTGCAGTCACTGATACCTAGCCTGTGTATTAATAACCTAATACCTCTCGCTTTTTAGTCTTTCTTTCGTTTACCTAAGTCCTTAATAAAATGATACCCCTCCGGATTGGCACAAATAGGACCCTTCCGGACTGTCAGAATATAGACCCCTCCGGATTGGGACCCCTCGGAATTAGCAACTGTAAGACCCCTCCGGATTCGGACCCCTCCGGTTTTGTGGAAAGTAGACCCCTCCGGATTCGGACCCCTCTGACTTTGAAAAATTTCGACCCCTCCGGATTGGGAGCCCTTAGCTCTGTCAAAGTAGCTTTTTGTAGTTTTCTTAATTTCAGCTTATACCCCTCCGGATACGTTCTGCGTTGCTTTTATGCTGTTTGAATTAACTGGGAAGGGTATAGGGTCCTTTCCTAGACCCCTCCGGATTGAAGTTAAGGCACTTATTTGACAATTCACACTAACGGTGAAGGGTCTTATCACTTGCCTAACTTCGACTCTATTATGGTTGTCTTGTGCCTTCAGCCTTCCCTTTTTGTCTAGAACTGTCCTAAGTTACTTAGTTCAATCGCTATCAACTTTTGGTAGGGGTATAAGGGTTTTTCAGAAAAATTTATAAAACGTGAAGGGTGTACCCCTCCGGATTTGTGTAATTTGCTAAAAACAATGTCAAAAAATTTTCTCGCTCGCTTTTCCGAAAAATTTCTGATCCTATTAGTAAGCTCAGCTAATTTCTGATCTATTGGTACCAAGATCAACTCGATATGATCAGTAGTTCCAAAGTTATTAACCAAAACGTCTTTTTTCCGAACTCAAAACATTTTCTCTCTTATAGGTTCCGCCTAACTTTTTCCGCAAATCTGGTCCTTTCGACCTAAAAATTATTGATCCGAGCTCAGAAGGCCTATACTCTTCTAGTTCAATGCAAAAGACCCGATCTAAAACGCTATTGTAGAAAAAATTTGCGAAAAACTATGCTACCTGGACCCCTCCGGATTGATGAATCCACCAAATCAAACACGTTATGTTCGATTTCTCTGCAACCCGGAAGGCTTTCGGGTAGCGGATTTTAAGACTTGTAGATTCACTAGTGGACGTTGTCCGAACAACTATTTTTACTGTCCTACCTCAAAAATTTCAAAAAATTTTCTAAATTTTTAGTGTTTCTTACTATCAAAAATTGGGAAAATTTGGTTTTTGGTACCAAACTAGTTCCAACCACTTCCGAACTAAAGTTAACCGGTTCTACTTATTACAGTAGTGCAGTTACGATGTAACACACTAACTTAGCGCTTTTTTCCGTTTCAAAAAAAATCGATATCTCAAAAATCGCGACTTGTGGGGGGATCAAAATATCGCTATTTTGACCCTAAAAACCGGTCTGTTTTCGTTGTTTTTCACTGAAAAACGATATATGACTATTAATATAGGCTATATGAATAATAATATTAGTAATACTATACCCCTCCGGGTTTGTTTATTATCCGAATTAAGGTGCTTAACTCGGATATTCGCAGTTCGGTGAAGGGTCACTACAGTGCAGCACTGTCGAGCCCCCCACAGATTACTATCTTACTTTTTGTACCAAAAGGGATACAAAACTTGTTAACGATACCCAACAGTCGATTGTTGTTGTCGTTGAGCCCCTTCTTGTTGCTCCTTGAACTGCTTGCCGGATCGGTCTTCACCCAAGACCCTTCCGAATTGAGCGCAAATCAGCTGACCCTTCCGGATTGAGCGCAATTTATCATTAACGTGCTTAAATGCTCAAATAACCCTACAGTACAAGCCTCACAAACGGGCCTCAAAATTGATCGTAACGATCCTGACTGATATAAATGCCTGTAACAACAATATATCTATCAACAACAAACGGGGGGGTTGAATCACATCTTGTCTGGGGGGATGATTTCTACTGATTTTCTACTTTTTTACTGTTTTTGGTTTTTTCGGTAATTTTTTATGTTTTTTGTTTTTCTTGGGTACTATACTACTTTTTGTTTGGTTTTACTTATATCTTTAAATGTTTTTGGTCACAAACCACTCAGGGGACGAGGGGTTCGCGATTCCCCCCACCCTTCCTGGTTCATGAATTTTCGGTCTTAACTAGGTTAAAAAACTATTCACGGCAATCCGGAAGGCTTCCGCGTTCCGAACTACCCTTCCGCCCCGGCAGTTTAGGCCTATTAAGGGCGTTAATGTGAGCATCCGCTCGGCGCGGAGTGCTCGTTAACGGTTCCGCCGGTCATGATGTTACGAAAGAATAACACCCAGGAGCGCCATAAAAACATACATGTAACATTCGCCCGGAAGATACATATCGACGGATAACAAAACTAAGTCTTAAGACGACTGGCCAGCGTCTAAACAGAGCTTTGCATGTTTTTCACCGTCTCTACCAAGCCAGTACTTTTCGGTGGTCTTTCTTACATCAGGTCGACAAAAACGTTACTGTTCTCCGGCTTCGACCAGAACGCTCAAATTAACTGAATTACATGCAAAAATAGTGAGCTCATGGCTGGGTCTCTGTATCTCCAGACCACGAGGTCACTCCTAAAAACAGGGCTACTACTTATTATATTACTATTGTTTTTGTTCAGTAGATAAAAATCATCATCTCCATCGAAGATGGATCAACCCTTTCCCCCAACTCCTAGCACCTCATCCTTGTCAAAACTAATCAAAATATCAGTTAAATTCAAGTCAGGACATGACAGGATGCTAAAAGTTTATGTGAGTTAATAAAAGTTTCCGTCCCGAGACCCTTCCGGATTCTTGAATCCGCTGAATCAAGCTCCTTACTCTTGATTTCTCGCTAATCCGGAAGGCTGGTTCTCACCCTTCACCGTTGTTGGCAACGGCCTTGCAACTATTGTAGCAGCACAATAGTTGCAACTCGGAACGTTCTCTGCTATTCTGTAGTTCGTTGTCGTTCTCCAATCTCGATTTTCGTACTGTTCGCAATCGCAGATAAAAGTTGTTCTGTTTTTCACTCGCTTTTTGTTAAAATGGCCGTTTCAGCATTTCTCAGAAATGTGACGTCATCATTCGAATTTTTGAAAATTTAAAATACTAGAATTTTCTAGCCCTCACCGTTTGGCTAAACGTTCCAATAACGTCGCTAATCCTTCGAAATCATCAACTCGGAAGGCTTACTGCTCAAAATTCGAATCCTGCATAAATTGCATTTTGGCCATTCTGGTCGAATGTCACAGTTGATCCATCTCCGATGGATATGATGAATTTCATCTACTGAACAAAAACATTAGTACTATAATATATGAGTAGTAGCCCTGTTTTTAGGAGTGACCTTGTGGTCTGGGGATACTGAGACCAAGCAATGAGCTCACTATTTTGCATGTCACTAAGTTAATCTGCGCGTTTTGCCGACCCGATGTCAATGGACCACACATAGAACTGGCTTTCGTAGAGACGGTTAAAAGCATGTGCAGCTGTGTTTAGACGCTAGCCATTCCTTTTATAACCTGGCTATTTTTTCGGTCAGTTTGTACTTCCGGGCGAATGTTACACTGGTCTGTTTGTAACCCTGGTACGGCTGCCGCTGAAGCGGAAAAGCGAAAAAGTGACAAGTATATAGAACTAGTAGATGATGCGTATCTTTCTCAATCGCTAGCTTTTGAGATTCAGGGCGCGGCCGGCCCCAGCGCAATGTTTTTTGAGCAAACTTTGCAAAATCTAAAATCTAAGCTTATGCACTGAGGAACCCAGAGCAGGCAGCTTTTTAAAAACAGAGAATTTCCCTGGCAATAGACGACAGGCGACAGAAGATGGGCGACAGAAGAAAATTATGCTACTCGACTATCTCCTCTGAAACTTTTGCCCGTTTCTTTATATCTTGAGCTTCATGATGTTATGCTGTTCAGTAACATACTCAATGGTCGTTTCGACATGGAATGGCAAAAACACGTTTGCTGTGTAGCAGATGTTTCCACGCGGTAATCCACAGGTTTTACCCTTTTTATTCCACGTGTTAGACTAGCGAAGTCTAATCACAACTTCTGGGTCCGTTCTGCCCGGTTAGCTAATAGACTGTCTCCACTTGTGAACATCTTCGACTGCAACAATCCCAAGGAAAACTTGCTGAAGTTTTACTGGTCCTTCTTCTACAACTTTTACGACAGCAACAATTCATGTAGCTGGCGTGTCCTGTGTTTGTGCAGCAAATGTTTAGTTTCACCAAAACTTGTGTTTTAGTTCTTGTAAGGGGATCACTTCCTTCGGTTTTTACCGTAAATCCAACTATTATTATTATTAATACAGATTGCGAACGCCGCTTGCGTACTCGGAACAATAAATGATAAATAACTTTAGACGAAATTATTTTTTATTGGTAATACTTGTATATTATGTTTTCTCGTGTCGAGTTGCGTGTTCTTATTGAAGAACCGTAACCTGTATCGATTTTGATTGTAAGGACATCAACACTTGTCATCTTTTATCATTATCACTTCCATATCTAGAAAATTCCAAGGATTTTGACTGGAATACGTGATAAAGGAACAACTAACTGTAACCTCGGTTACTATGCAACTTTGACCTTCTGATTACCTAAAAAAAAGAAGACGCAGGGAGACTGCGGCAGTAACACCCTTAAATTTATTCGTGATTTTGGTAGACGCCTTACTGATGCCACCCATGAAACTCGTGCACTATCTTTCTTAAAACAGCGTATTTCAGTAGCACTACAAATTGGGAACGCGGCATCGGGAATTTTATCGACACGAAGCCTTCGGCTAATCTTTTTGAGTTTCTTTTAATTCGGTTTATTCTGTGCAGGTGTTAGTTTGCTCTATCTAGTTGGCTTGGTTCTCCAACATCGGACTCTCTTTACTTCTATTCACGTTATACTTTGCTCTTCCATATCTGGAAAAATCCTTGGATTTTGACTAGTATATTTGATGAAGGGACTCCCGTCTGTAACCTCCTCGGTTACTATGATTTTTGATTACTTATCAAGAAGATTAACGAAATGAAAACTTTTGTTTGATTGTTCATGAGAAAATTGATTTCATTTTGCAAACAAAATTCTAATACATCATCAAATCATTTAGATAATATCAAAACCATTTTCATTACTGCGCGGTTAATTGCTGAGCTTTGAGTTTCTATTCGACTTTCCAGTGACTGATTTATTTAAATCCTGTAATGTGCCAAATCGGTTGTGTTCAAGGCTTACTGTTTCAATAATTGACGTTCTACTAACTTTCTTCTGAGGCAGTCAGAGTTGCTTGGAAAAGTATTCCAGGCTAGACTAATGTCTTCACATATTTTTTGTGTAATACTCTGAAATACTGTTTTGGTTACATAAAGGAAAGAATCTTAGTTGTTTTGAAATCTTGCGTTGATTATTTCCAAAAAAGACAAAAAATCTTATTATCAAAAAAGCAATAAATGCCTTCTTTGCAATTACGAAAATTTGATTATTGAATTGTTATAAAATCGTCTTTTTTTTTAGTTATTAGAAGATGAAAAATAGCAATAGAAATGAAACAGAGCAATCCATGCCAAAATCAAGCAAGCGAGACAAAAGAAAATCATTTTATCAAAAACAAAACCAGAAAGGATCTTCATCCAAAGGGCAATTGTTCACTCAAGAGCGGAAATACAAAACTATTCAAAGTTTCCACAAAAGCTTCAAGGGTGCATATCAAACAGCGGAAAATCCAGAAGGTACACGGACTTCGAATTTATCTTTCTCTGAAAGGCGACCAGCGAAAGACGATAATTCCATATGGGGCAAAAGGCAACGACTTGAAGAGGCAAGGTTGAAGTACGAACAAGTAAAACGGGACAAGCAAGAGGCAAGAGAAAAGCAAGTAGAGGAAAGGGGACTTAAACAGCAAGCTTGGAAGACCAAAAAGAAAGAGAAAGCAAAAATCAATCGACTCATTACTCAGAAGACAAGTAAAGGACAGCCCAATATGAAGGCGCTTTCGAAAGCGCTATTGCTCAAGATACAACAGAAGTACACTGTCTCAAAATAACTTTCCGAAAAAGTAAGGAAGTCTGGACGAAGTTTTCCATGCTATTTATTTACGCTTGCGCTGATCATATTCAAAGATATTAACAGAAGGCCGCGAAGGGTTCAATTTGAAGCCCCAAAGGTGAACACTGCGAGTATAGAGGAACTCAACGGCTGTTGTAATTTCTGCAACTTGAGATTGGCAGATTCCTTTTGAAACGTTGATATCAGACAAATCAAACTTTTAGTTCATTTAAAATAGAAATCTCCTTTCATCTATCTTTAAAATCAGAGTAAAATGATAAAACAAATGGACCAGGTTAATAAATAGTCGTGTAATATAATTAAAATAAGCAATAAAACATGAAAGTTTTGGCAATTTTCATGGAAAGCAATTCCCTTAACCAGTGGGAAATGTTTGGGATTCCTTGAACTCTTTCAATTGCCTTCTGATAACTGAGAGATGGAAATGAAATGACAAAAGCTTAGATTCGATCAAAAAAATCTTGGTCCGCAAATTCCAAAATTTACTAGAAAATAAACCGATTTTTAAAAAAAATTGAATTTTTTGATGCATTTTTTGATTTTTTTTCGAGTTCTTTTATTATTAAGATTGCATAGCTGGCAAGTTTTGTAAAAATGGTTAAAAATGTACTGTGCGTCACTATTTTTATTCTGTCGAATCTATTCACTTGGATTTAGTTTTCAGTTTTTCGGCCCAATTTTTGTCGGCTTATTTGCCGGGTGTTTTTTTTAGAAAAGTCTTTGCAAATGATTATTAAATTCAATGTAGGAAAATAACACGATGATAGGCTTTTTCCAACACCTTTTTTCAGACGCTTTTTTCTACACGCTAAAATTTTTAGTTTGAAAAGAGAAAACTTTGAGGCGATTTTTTATTGGATTTCTATTTATTTTCAGTTTCCTTTCCAATGCATGGTTTGTGATTCAGTCAATCATCCAGCGCATGTGGCGTAGAGGTAACACACCTGCTTGAGACGGCAAATGCTTATGGTTCGAATCCGACTGGGACCTGATTTTTGCAAACTTGATTTTTTTGTGCTTTTTCGGACTATCGTCCGTCTGCTTTTGTTGTCGGCTGGATTCCCCTAGCCCAATTTTTTTGAAGTTACAGCGTTCTTTCAATTTGCAATAACACCGATGCCTGGGATGGCAAAACCCTGGAATTTGATTTCAGTTGGGACCTGTTTCTTTGCAAGTCGAAAATTTTCGGCTTTTTTTTAGATTTTTGTGTCTGCTTATTTTTGCTGACTTAGTTCCCACCGAAAGGAGTTTTGAAGTTTTTCTTTTTTATTTGATTTTAACAAAGTCATTCATTTTTGAATCGCAAGTGGTGCGAAGCTCAACATCACCTCAGTGTAAAAATATTTCTCGGCATGTATCTTTGGAAATCTTTAGTTTTGAAGTCTAGAAAGTCGCGAACTAATACAATATGAAATAAATTATGGTAGTTTATATCCACTCTTTTATTATGCCCAAGTTGTAGTTGTTTACCCGTACGATAAGCAAATGTATTGCAATCGGGTACTAGAAATTGTTTTCCCGTAAACATCTTTGTTCATAGAATGGTCAATTTTAGTAGGAATGGTAAATTTCAATTTCACGACTGCTGATATGCAGACTGCTCACATGCTCAATTTCTTGAAAATTTAAATAAAGCTATCATATCATCATTCAAGTAATAATCAGGGGAATTTTTTCGTGTTCGTGATTTTCGTCATTATTTCCGTCGGCTCGTTTTACATTTTAAAAATGCAATTTGTAATATCTGGTACGTTTGTTTTTTAAGCTTACTTTCCAAAGCATAACCTTTTTGTTGATTTAAACATTTTTTATTATGATTTATGATAAAGATCGGTAATTTGTGATTTCGATTAAATGGTGTTTCGGCTAATGTTGTTTTAATTTAGTCAAGTTCTATTGCCTAGTTTCGAGGGAAAATTAAAAAAAAAATTATTTTGTGTTTCGGCTCAAATTCTCCTCTTCTTTACTCGGTTCTTTTTACAATTCTTTTCTTTAATATTGAACCTCATCATCTTTCAAGTTCCTTCTCAATTAGCCTTGCGTAACGTCGTTGCCTTTGCATGCTAAGGTCTGGGGTTGGCGTCTCGGTTGCGTGTGCTGTAAGCAACTCATTCAATTGCAAGTTCATCCCATAAAATCATTTTTTTTGCTCAGCTGGTCTCTGCTCAAAGATTGTCAGATTGGTTGCAAGTGCAAGTCTTGTTCATTGTTGCTTCAGGTGGGACTTAAAACTTTATCATGATTTTTATCATGCGGGATTTTTTATCATGTTTTTTCGTATCCAATTTTTGTCTGCTCAAAGATTGTCGAATTTTATGACTCTTTATAAGATTTGATCCGTTGCTAATTTACTATTCACGTCTCTGGGATTTTTTTAGGAATGGCTTTCTATCGAGACATGTCGAGAAATTCAAAATTTTGGTAGACCTAGTTTTTTTTATTTTTCATATCTTGTTTCATTTTTTTCCGACTTAGTTTTTTATCACGCATAATGTAACTCTCTCAATATGGCAAAAACATAACTATTTAATGATTTTTTGCAGGGCTGTTAAAATATCAATAAAAAAGGAATTATTTGATAATCTACGTACGTCTTTTTTTTTCTGTCAAAATTATATCATCGTGGTGCTTTTGCAGATAAATGTAAGCGATTAAACAATTGCAGGTTCGTCAATTTCTAATATTCTTCGAAAGTGAACCAAACATTTTTTCCTTCTTTAAGTTGCTTTGGGTTTTTGTCTACTATCTAGCAATGCTATGTTGGTGTGAGTGGTGCAAAGCTCCGGATTGCCTCTGTTAAATTAACTTCCTTGATCGTGTTAGTCTTCTCATCTCGACATGCAATCCGGATGTTTCGTTTATGCGACCAGATCTTAAAAGAATCTAGAAGCATTTGTTATCGATAGCGATTATTTAGATATCAGAAGTCAAATTTACTGCTCTAGTCTTATGTTTTGGGGTCACATTATTCTAGCCGATTTTAATGAACAGCTTGATTTTAGGTTGTTTTTGATAAATTAGTTATGGGAGATCCGATCACTGGAGCTCCTGTGAGCTATGGAGTTCCTTCATCTCATAGGTCTAACAATTCGGTGCCTCCGCAACCAGTCACAGAATTCTCCAGTCAAAGCATGCGTCTTGGGAGTAAAATTGAACGTGCTGAGAAAGGCATCGCCGAAGATCCGTACAATGTGGAATGCTGGAGTGTTTTAGTGAAAGAGACGAGCAACATGTTGGAAGAAGAGTCGAGGCGAACGTATGAACGTCTTGTGCACCAGTTTCCTACTTGTGGAAAGTATTGGAAAATTTACATCGATTTCGAAGTCAAGTTGCAGAATTATGAGCTAGTGGAAAAGCTCTTCCAAAGATGTCTCACGAAAGTGCTGAATCTTGAGCTGTGGAAGTCATATCTTGCGTATGTTCGCGAAACCAAAGGAAATTTACCGAATTTCAAGGAAAACATGGCGAATGCGTATGATTTTGCACTAGAAAAAGTTGGAACTGATATTATGGCGTACACAATCTGGAACGATTATTTAGTTTTCCTCAAAGGAATCGAAGCTCAGGGCACGTATGCTGAAAACCAGAAAATAACAGCAGTGAGAAGAATTTACCAAAGAGGGTGTGCGACTCCTTTGATCAATGTAGATACGCTCTGGAAAGAGTACAATAGCTTTGAGAACAGCGTGAATCATTTACTGGCTAAGAAGATTATAGAAGAAAAGACCAGGGACTATATAGCGGCGAGGAAAGTTGCCAAAGAGTACGAAGCAGTTACCCGACACCTGATCCGAAACGTTCCAGCAGTTCCTCCGGGACACCGATCTGGCTTGGCTGCTGCCGGAATAGCGGAGGAGCGATCTCAATTGGAACATTGGAGAAAGTATTTTAAGTGGGAAAAGGATAACCCTCTAGGCAGTGAAGATTACCTGTTCATATCAAAGAGAGTCACATATTCTTACGAGCAGTGCTTGCTAGTCTTTGGGCATCATCCAGATGTGTGGTGCGAAGTATGCGCGTGGCTTCAACAGGTATCTCAAATATTGAATCAAAAGGGAGATTCAGCAAATTCTAAAGCGTTCTTAGATTCAGTGGCTAATATGCATGAGCGTGCAATCAGTCATCTCATGAAACTCAACCACCTTATGTATTTTGCATACGCAGATTATGAAGAGTCCCGAATGAAAATGGCCAAAGTTCATCAGATCTACGAGCGAGCTTTGGCCGTTGAAGATTTGGACCCTACGTTAGTTTATATTCAGTTCATGAAGTTTGCCCGACGTTCAGAGGGCATTAAAACCGCCCGAGCAATTTTCAAACGAGCACGAGAAGATAAGCGATCAGGAGCATTTATTTACGTAGCTGCTGCTTTAATTGAGTTTTACTGTAGTAAAGATCAAAATATCGCGTATAAAATATTCGAGCTTGGTCTGAGAAAACACCAAAATGAAACTGCGTATATTACAGCGTATTTGGATTTCTTGTCTCATCTTAACGATGTAAATAACACCCGAGTTCTCTTTGAGAAAGCTTTGGCCTCTAAAACTCCCGATCACTGCCTCGAAGTCTGGGAAAACTATATATCATTTGAATCTCTATGCGGTGATTTGGCAAGCATCCAAAAAGTAGAGAAGAAAAGGATGACAGCTTTTCCTGAAGTCTTCGAGGGCAGAGAAGCTAAAATGTTGATAGACAGATACAAGTTCTTAGATTTAGTTCCAGTCAGTGAAGCGCAGCTCAAAGCCATGCAGTACCAAACAGCTTTGCCTCACTTGCAGAAGAAGTTTAAAAACATAGCTCCTCTGACATCGGCTGCGGCGTTTGTGACATCGGGAGGTCTATATGGAGACGAAATCTCCTCGAGATCCCAGCTATATCCACTTCCGGACACAACTCAAATGATTCCATTCAAGCCGAATCGATCTTCAGCCGCGGAGAGCTTGATAGTTCCAGGAGGCGACTTCCCGATTCCTCCCGCCGCCGCGTCAATTCTTAGGAAGCTCCCGCCTCCGAACTGTTTCCAAGGACCTTTTGTCATTCTGGACGAATTTATGAAGCAAATGTTGGAGTTAGAATTGCCAGAGGCGTCAGGATCCGAGGTCAGAGGTCAAGTGGGGCTAAAAAGAGCCCTGATTATGGAAGAAGAGGATAGCGATGATGATGAGGGAGGAATGAGGCGACGTTCGGGAGCTTTTGGAAGTAGGTTGCCCTCAGGAGGAGCCACTAAGTACCCAAATGTGGCTCAGAATCCACCGGTGAACGATATTTATAGGCAGCGCCAGCAAATGAAAAGTTCGTCCGGTTTTCAAAACTAGAAGCAATCAAATAGACTAGTACCGTAGGTGTAACTCTTTTTGTCTTTTTCTTTGTTGCAATAAATATATTTTTAATTTGACGCTTTTTAAAATTATATTACTGTATCAGTTTGAAGTGAGTGGCTGCTTTTGTTAGAAAGTAGTTTTGCACCCCCAGAAATTTGAATTGAGTTTTTGTCTGAAAAGCTCTCCATTTCAGATACAATGCTACGAATGAGAACTATTTTTTGTTTGCAATGCAACTGCTTGAAATTTGTACCAAGTCGTTGCAACGATTTTCAATCTATCTCAACTTCAGTTAGTAGAAATTCAAGCTCTTTAGTACACAAATTGAAGTCAAAATTTTTCCCTGAAGAAACGGTGCCTGAAATAGATGCACGGAAAACATTCAGTCGCCCGGTAGAAGAAGATCCAAGAACTAAGGATTACGTTCCCCAGCGAAATATTGACGAGATCATCAAAAGCTTGCATCATGAGCATCTGCAGTTATGGGAAGGATCGGAACCCTTTTCAGACCCAGTTGCTAAGTTCAGGTTCTTAGCTTACTGTGGAAACACTCTTGGAAAACGAGTTGGATCCAGTTACATTGACCAGATCAACTGTCTGGAAGATTTGATTGAGTTCTACACAAAGCCAGACTTCAAGAGCAGTCCGCTGCAGAGAATGAGCCGATCGAACACTAAGCCGAGTAATTTAGTCGTGTTTGAAGATGCTCTGACAGACGAAGAGATGACGCGGCGTGGTCATTTGTGGGATAGATGGATAGTAGAGTAACAAACTTTAATTGAAAAACTTTATTGTTATGCTGTGACAAAACAAACTCAATTTAACAGTTGACACGCACCACTTTCATCAAGTGAGTTTAAATGAAGAGGCATCTTGGACATGGTTGCTGGAATATATTGTTAAAGAATGACAGTGAAAATTTATTGACGAAACAGTTGTCTGAATTGACAGATAATAAAATGACTATTTTATAAGAATTTTTAAATTTGCGAAGCGACTATTCATTCGAACCTTCTTTTTTTTCCAACCTAAGTCGCAAATATTGGTGCCACTTTTGGGGCACCTTTACAGCTTATTCATAGCACGGTCCTAGACATTCGAATAGTAATAAGTTAACACAGTTCATGCACTTCTAATTCATCAAATGAACCGAAATAAGTGATTTGTTTCAAACAACATAACAATATTGAAAACTTGATTTCAGAAATTTTCTAATTTAATATATCTCGCATTTTTTGAAATGCATAATTTACACTTAATGTGGTTTTATGCTTTGCGATTAGTTACATGTAAAGTTAGTGTGGATGCCTTCAGTTTGTTATAATCCAATTTATGACTTGCAAAGTTGTGTCTATTTGTATTTGGTGCTACTTTTGCTGAATCGCATTGGCAGTTTATTAGCATATGTAGCTGCTTTATTCGTGACTAGTGATAAATAGTGAGACTCAAAATCTCTTGATTGCAGTAGGTCGCAGATCGAATCCTAGACCTATCCGAGTTTTCGCTAATTTGAGGCTTGTTTCTATTTTTTCTTATTGCACTTTCTAGAGCTGCCTTTTAGTCGTGTTCTTGTAAGTTTTTGCGAAGCTCAGCTTCGCCTCTTAAGTTTTTCGTGAAGTTCGAAAAGACAATGGCCGTGATTCGGATTCCAAGAAAAATGAAAGAAGCTATCAGTTTCGAGAAAAATTGGTCTGAATTTTTCTAATGCAGTGTAACGTAGTTAGTTTTTTAACCAATATCAACTCATTCTTGCAGATCATTAAACAATTGAACCTCTCCTTGATAATAAAGAAAACAAAAATTTTTTTAGTGAAGATTTCGATTCTTTTTTTTTTTGCTAAAAATTTTCATTGCTTCAAATAGAACTCCAGTCGGAATATTCTGTGTATTTGCACAGCTTCCAGCTATCCTTGTTAGTTCATGTATTATTCGAAAATGATATGAGTTTCATGGTCAGATGGTGAACAAAAATACATTGTGCCCTCAGAGCATGGCCATTAATGGAGTTGTTTTATTAATAGCGAGGGTTTTTTGAATACAGAACATGTTGAAGTTATCGGCTTCTTGGTTCTTCGATTGAGTTAGTCTCGGCTTGTAAGTTTTGTAGACAAATGCTTTGTACATTTTGCTGCGTTACTGGGCAATGATTTCAATTTTTCGTGCGGCAGAAGATGATCCAAGAACTATGGATTACGTCCCTCAACAAAATAATGACGAGTGCGTAAAAGAACTTACAAAGGAACAAAAAAACTTTAAAGAAAATAGAGTTAAACAAGACTATGGCGCTGTAATAACACGAAAAAAGTTAAATGTAATAAAACAATTTTTTTATGTGAGTTTTTTTGTTGTGAAAATCATCCCCCACACTCCATATAAATGATAGATTTCGCTCCTAGTAACAAATCAGTTATGGCAAATAAGCTTCCTTCAACCAATTTGGAACGACTTCTACGACGGAATAAATCTTCGCTTACGCGTTAATAGATCTAATTATATCGCGTGTTAATTGTCCAAAAATGGCAGTATTTAAACCCCCATACTCTACATAAAATGATCACTGGTAAAATATCTTTTCAAATTTAAGCTCATGACAACAATAACTTTTGAATGAAATTTGAAAAAAATCGTCCAAATGGCTAGTTAAAAATTCAAATTGTGTCTGTAGAAAAAACCACCCCGAGCACAAATTCTCGGTTATTTTCGTTACGAGTGTCCGAAAAACAAGAGCGTGATGAACAGATAAATTTTCAAGTTGTAATAGCCAATATGAATTGAGCATAAGCAAGTGATAGCGCTCTGACTCAATTGGATTTAAGCTGTTTCTTTTTGTCAGAAGTTCACGGAGAATTGTATGTAGCCTTTTTTGGTTTCTATGAACTGTACAAAATTGCCGTCTGAGAGTCACATGATTACTTTTATTTACTTAACAGCAGGCAGCAGATAACAATAACCTTTTGGTCGTATTATATCCCTTTTCTATTTCGTTTTGATGGCTGAAAAGTAAGTACAAAAACTTTCAAATTTGTCTTGTTAACGCATTTTCCAGTTCCCTGCTAAAAAGTGATCTTACGAGGAATTGACAGCGGACACCGTATAAATTGTTTGTTTAGTACGCAGCTGTTTCATAAATTTGACTGCGTTACTGGATGAAATAGTTTACATTGTTTTTCGGTTGGCTCACATGATATGCTACTGATGTAATTGTTCCGATTTTTGAAGAAAACAGAATATTTATGCTCGGTGTGGTTTTTTTATTCAGTCATTTTTCGCCGCTCGAGATAATAGTTTTCAACAGAAATTACTTATACCCCATTGAAGATATCGACTTCATGAGTTCAAATTTAAAAAGTTATTTTACCTCCAATTATATTTTGTTAAGTTCTGTGGGTTTGAAATGAACCAAATTTATGCGCGCTTTGAAGAGTTTATTCATAATGCTGAGAGCGTAACGCGAATTATTCATGCGCGGCGAATGATCCCCCACAGCAAAATGGTTCCAAATTGACATGAGGCTAGCTAATTGGTCGCATTAATTTTGTACGATTCAACATTTCACACTTTGATATTGTCCAAAATTTATAGGTTTTCAATGTTTTTTCCCCAAAAACTGTTCTATATAAATAAATTAAGGGACAGTCGGAACATTCAGGGCTTCGCTCTCATTTACGAGCAGTCTTGTTTATTTCTCTAAAATAGATTTGCCTCATCTTTCTGTGTCACATTTGGTGCTAGGGATTTTAGCAGACCGGTTTTTTAGCAGACCGGTTTTTAGCAGACTCAGAACAATTATAAAGTGTGATAGCTAACTTTATACGGGGCATTGGCGATTAGCGAGCACGTGCTCCGCTGTGCTTCAATTCAATACAAGTGTTATTCTGCGCGTAAATCTTTGTTTTGCCGCTAATTTAGACAGTTGTGTTTTTGAAGTTGATAGTTTTGTTGACAAATCGTGAGATATTTGACTTAATTGGGAAGCTTCGCTCCAGACTCAGCGTCTTTTTGAGTCTGTCAATCAATCATCCATCACTTTATTACGTTGGTCTGCTAAAAGACTCAATTTTCACTTTTTATGCTAAAAGATTGGTCTGCTAAACGATCGGTCCCCATCACATTTTACTCTAGCTTGCCAGTGCTATAAGGCTTGAGAGTTTTCTGCCGTATTTTCGGCTGTTTGCTTTGTGTAAGGATATCAGTAGTATATATGTGATGAGAGGTGGGGTGCCGGCTGACCCCCATGTATCTGTCGAAGCAATTTTTTTTCAATTATATTTTTAAAACCGTGCCCACTTGTTTCCGCCGCAGTCATTTCAGCCCCAAAATCCCACTAATTTCAGCCCCCAAGTTACTCTCTTTAATTCACTTTGATATACATTATCAGACATACGGGATGTTTTACTTCTGTTCCTGTTATTCGCTTTGATACAACACGAGTGCAACACGCGAGTCAACAGTATTGCGCACAGAATTAAAGTTGATTGGGTTTAAATAGGCTTAATTACGTGCATTGACATTCGAGTGGAACTGACTTCTTGTTTCGGGGGTGGAAAGGACTGGGAGCGTTTTAAAACTAATTGGACTGGGAAAAGAGCTTCTGGTGAAATTACTGAAGTCTTTGCCTCTACGGCGAAGTTTTTGTGATTTGATTCTTTAGAGATTCCAGCAAATTCATAGTTATAAATGTAAAGTTTTTGTTTTTCTAATATCAAATATTGCAAACATGTTTTTTATTTAATTTTTGAGTTCGTAAGTTTGAACAGTGCTAAACTGGAATTTAAATTACGGTGCTATTTATTATCTAGTGCACAGTTCAAAGTAGCTTTAAATTGCAGTCGCTTAGTGCTGAGCACGGTGGCGCTATGTCTATGCAAGAGTTTCTGGATCATTTTTGCACTTGTAGGCTAAATTAGCACTCATAGGCTAAAAGCATGCTCTATTTTTCATCGGGCATTGAGAGATTTATTGAGGTAATTAATACTGAAAGGCAATGTATTCGCTAACCGCATTAGCCAAAACAATGTAATGCTTATTTTAAGGTCAGTTTTGATGTCAACCGCAATTCATTTTCCACTAGTATGTAAAATTTGACTACTGTTCAGGTAAGTTACACATTTGAAGGTTTTCCCCCTTAGTGCATAAATATGAAAGAAAAATTAGGTTCTATCTCTTGAATTTTTTAAATGGGCAATATTGAACATTAACTTGAAAAACAGGCAACATTTTCACATCTACTTAAGAAAATGACCTCAGCTATCGTCGAAAAAAATGTCGATACTTGTTTTGAATGAACTACAAAACTTCCGGAGGTGAAAATGCCAGATTTTACCATCTGAATCAGTTTTTTTAATGACGTACAAATAAAAGTAGAACATTCGTTTCTGATAATTTGTCACACTAAACAAATCAGTTCTGTTGCAAAAAGTTTTTTGGTGCTCAATTAAAAGTATGTGCCTATTACAAATTTCACTTAGACTTCACAATAACAAACTGTCTTCATGAAAAACTCGCGAACTGATAAATAAGAATTTTGAAACTCAAAACCGATTAGAACTCAAAGGATGACACTATTATATAAGGGCAATGTTTGAGTTTTTTTTCTACATTTTATCAGCGAAAAAATGTTTACACTGATGGATGAAATTATTCGCACAATATTGGTTTTTATTCTCTAAATTGCACAATCTCAAGGACAGTTTTGGTCAATTTTTACAAAAATTTCAACAACTTTTAGGTCAACTAAATCGACCGTGAATAAATAATATCCGCTGCCATTTTCTCATTTAATACTACTTCTTTTGAAACACTACCAGTTTGATACAGGGTTGAGAAGGCCAGTTTCCTTAATCTCCCTAGTTTCCTTAATTTTAAAAAAAACATTTTGCGGTATGACCAAAGTTTTGGGCTTTTGTTACTTTTTGAAAAACACAAATTTAACAGTTTCGTAAATTTACGAGGGCTTCCGAAAAACGCTGCCGAAATATTAGGATCAAAATTTAAGCAAACTTAACCATGTGGTCAACTCGTTTTGCTTGGTCTTTGTTAACTATACTGAGCGACGTTGAAAACCCAGTAGCAACATCCATTCGCTTGCTTTGATATATGATCACATTCGCAATCAGGAGAAACGAGTTGGTTGGGAAAATCACGTCATAAAAACCCGGGAGAAAGGAGTGTTATGCAATTCATATAGATGGGACGAAGCAGAGGCGAAAGTTCGCAGTTACCTTTTTCTCTGCTTGGGAGCCGAAGGACAAAGACAAGTTCAACAGAAAAGACCTAGTTTGGAACTACACAGAACTCATGACAACACTGGAATACATTTTTGTTACTAACAGAATTGTAGCCTTCGCAAGATATAATTTTATCTGTCGTAAACAAAAGAAATCGGAGAGTCTTGAACAATTACATGCAGATCTAGTCGAATTAGCCTCACGGGCTGACTGTGGGGGACAGAAAAGACGAATGGGTCTGAAACATGTTCACAGCGCATATGAACAATGAAAAGATCGCAGGAGAACTATTAGCACAAACACGGACCCCACAAGATGCATATGAATATGCAATCCGTCGGGAAAAAGGCATTGAACATAGCCCCAAAATGAAGATAAATGCATTCGGAGGACAAACTACAACAAAACAAGAACCAGTACACTATATCAACACACGTGGTCGATACAACTATTCAATCAATCGAAACTCACAAAGAAGTTGGGGCGGTTTTCGCGGATGACCGTACACACGTGGAACACAAAACACAAGAGCACAACAAAGAAACAATGATGTGAACACTTCAAAACAATGTTATAAGTGCGGAAACCAATACAATCAAAATCATCTTCAATCTTGCCCGGCTAATGACAAGATTTGTTCAAAATGTGCGAAACGAGGCCATTTTGCAAAAGTTTGCACGTCCACAAACGTTAACTACTTAGGAAACAGACAGGATGAACAACAGGATTAAATAGAAACAGAGAGTCTGGGAACCGAAAACGACCCTGTGGCATATGCTGAGTTCACGTCAAATAATGGATGCTATGAATACCAGATAGACAAATTCTCGGTTATGGCAATCGCTGAACCCTTCGAGATTAAAAATACAAATATCCTATCGGAAGATGATCTAAACGGTCGTTTTGTTAAACTAAAAACAAATTCAGAAGATTTATTCGCCATTGCCGATCCGGGCAGCCCAATGTCTTTTCTCAATGAACAAACCGCAGGTCGTATACCACAAAACAATAAATCGGCATTATTCAAACGCATCCCACCGGACGACACTGCCAGAAATCTGGCATGCTACAATGGTGAAACAATAAACCCGAAAGGAAGATTGATAATAACCATTGAATCAGGAGGCTGGAGAATTCAATCAGCTCCGTTTATCATTGTGGATGACCAGAAAGCCAACATAATAGGACGCAACATACTACCACAAATAGGTGTCGAGTTGATCCATGAAAAAGAAAAACAAAATGTGTTAAGCGTACGCGAACAGGAAGAATCAGATTCAGAAATTAAACAATGGGTCAAAGCTAATTTTTAACAACTGTGCATACGTATAGGAAAATCGAAAAGTCATATGATGAGAACTCAATTCAACCGCGATTTCTTTCCAATACAACAAAAAGGTCGACGTATCCCTGAGCACCTACAGGAACGAGTTGAAGGGGATTTAAACAAACTGATGGATCAAAACCACATTATCAAGTTAGATAAATGTTCTGATCGAGAATTTATTAGCCCAATTGTCATAACAGTGAAAAAGGATCAAGCAGTTAAACTCGCGTTAGACTCTAAGAAAATCAACAAATTCATTCACAAAAACAAATATCAAATGCCCAACATCGACTATCTTCTGGATAATATTGCCCAGGTGGTCAAATCAGCTAAATCCAAACAAACACTATTCTCGACACTCGACCTTCGCTACGCATATTCACAAATCCCTCTGGATAAAACGGCGAGAGAACAATGCAAGTTTAGTCTTATTGGTGGTAACGCCACTGGGACCTATCAGTTTCAAACAGGATTTTATGGCCTCACGGATATGCCAGCCGAATTCCGATAAGCGATCGATCTAACCCTTACAAAATGTACGAACACCTCTGCATACTTGGACGATATATTAAATGTAACAAAAGTATTGTTGGAACTACACAAACAAAAGTTACAATCAGTTCTGAAAAAACTAGACGAGGAAAATCTTGCGATTTCATTGGATAAATGTAAGTTCGCATGCAAACAAGTTGAGTGGCTAGGATTCAACATTAATAGCGAGGGAACAAAACCCTTATAAGAAAGACTGTGGCTATCGAAAAACTATCACCACCAAAAACTTTTAAACAACTAAAAATTTTTATGGGCTCCATACACCATCTCACACGATACATACAAAAGTTAGCACAAACCGCTGCCGCCCTACGTCCACTGCTAAAAAACACAGAAAAAAAATAAACCACTTGACTGGTCACCAGAACATAACACAACTTTCAAAAACATATTAAAATTGGTAGCTGAAATAACACAAAACAAACATTTGACCAACATTTTGACACTCGCATCGTATGCGATGCATCTACTACGGGATTAGGGCGGCACTGGAACAACAATCACCAGAAGGTTGGGTCGCCGTAGCTTATGCGGTCACGTTTTTTAAACTCATTGGAGGAAATTGTTCCGTAAACGAACTAGAATTATTAGGGGTCGTGCAATCGAAAATTTTAAATACTATCATTATGGAAAGCATTTTACAGTCATCACAGATCACCAAGCTTTAATCAGCGCTTTAAACGCAAGCGAACGATCAAATACAAGTCAGAGCCGGCTCACTCGTTGGATCGACCGATTGATACCATATCATTTTGACATCAAACATCTCGCAGGGAATAAAACGGGATTAATAGACTATATGTCACGAAATCCAGTTGGACTGGCAATACCCCCTAGTGAGTACGGTGAGGAATATGTTGTAGCATCAGTTAGGACATTCATTATTAACCTCGAGATGTTTGACAACGTCTTCTAAATAATCTAGCCAATCAACACAAAGCACCGTATGCGCTGATCAAAAAGCGCGCGGAAAACAAAGGGTTTTTGAATGCTGCTTCAAACATTCAAATAACAACGAAACATTCCAAACTTTCCGCAATCGGTCATTTTCAAACTAACAACAGAAATCAGTTTCACTCAAAACCTGCTAAAACAGCCAACTCTCTCTCAATTGAAAATGCAACATTACCAGAGGGACTCACACCAGACAAGCTGCAAAAACTCTGTCCACATAGTTTCAATAAATCAAATCCAAAAATCAAAAATGAGCCGCAAAACAGAAACAAAAGGATTTAAAGGAGGATTCCGCCGGAACTCAAAACAAACGAGTCGCGGGGCCGAAAAGAATCAACACATAATTGGCAGGGTTCATTCGACCGCGAAGAGAACCTTTCGGACCGAAGATGGCATAATCGACCCCCCATGAAAGGAAAGAAGGGAAATGCCGATCTAACAAAATCACCTCAACAAAAGGTTCATATCACATCAACAACAACATGAGATGCCAGAGAAGTACTGTCGGCAAAGAAGAAAACAGAGACAACTACGAAATCGACTTTTCCGAAAATCATCTTCACGGACACTATTTCATCTGGAAAATCAACTGCCAAACCCACACACAACGAAATCACAAAGACGACACAAACCGCACAAACCGAACCACAAAGTACAACAACAGCTATACAAACCACGTCAGATAGAAGCGAGGACACCGCAGAAATCTGTGTTAGCCGCGTGGACCAGAATATCTGCATACAAGAAGAAAAGACACACAATGTAGAACCACCAACAATGGGAACATCTACACAGCTAGAAACCAGCCATGAGATGATAACAGAAGGACTGGTCGCGACGTTGGAGAAAGCCACAAACACAGTGGAATCAGAGGAAGACAAACCATTGTTCAGACAAAGGTTACAGCGGGTTCTGGGCGTACGATTTATCGCTGCAGCCACCAAAAAGGACCGAAATCTGTGTCCACCGATCAACTTTGTCAAGAAGAGGGATTGGGAAGCCATCATAGATTCCTACGGACATTACTGGCACAACATACGAAACAGGCTACCTGTTAGAGAGGATTGTCTACTCATAGAGGAAAGAATCGTCATACCTACACAACTCAGACAGACTGTGCTAGACAGCCTACATTTGACACATCCGGGATAGGCAGCCATGTTGGATTTGTGTCAACATGTCTGGTTCCCACATTTTCATCGGTCAATTGTGCAAATGGCACAAAATGCAAACACTGCACAGAGCAAGGTAAAAATTTAAAACCCATCATAGGAAAGAAACATTCATTCCGAATAGAACCAGTGATTGAAACTAATGAGGAAGTCCCATTAGATTTCAAAGGGCCCCTTCCGGATGAATTAAATAGAGACGCGTACATTTTATTTGCAATAGATAAATGGTCAAAATTTCCCACTGCAAAAATTGTAACCAATACAACATCGGACATTGCTAAAAAAATTTATGCTACGGTACATTTCAAATAACGGGGTACGCCGAAAATTAAGATGTGACCAAGCACAAACATTTAGAGCTAAAAAATTTCAACTGTTTTGCAGTACCAACAATATAAAACTATTCTTTGCCCCGGTAGATGATCATAGAGCCGTAGGGGTAGTAGAGAGAATGATGCAAACTTTGAAACCTAGGTTAGCGGTAATGAAAATTGATCAAACAAACACACCGTACAAGCTCGCGTCAGATGTAGCTGAAATTATTAAAACATTTAGAATCACACCACATAGCGTAACAAAAATTTCACCATTCGAGGCCCACTTGGGCCGTAAACCAAACACACCCTTGTCAAACGTAGCAACTAGTAGCTCAACTAACAACCTGAACTGGGAAAGCGCAATCCATGCATGTTTAGACCGAAAGAACCTTCAAAGCCGCCACTACCCGCCGAAGTAATGCACAACTTACAACGGTGGTCAGAAGATGAAGCATCTATCAAGAAGAAAGAACCGAAACCACAAATGCCAAGGAATCTCACAAACACAAACTCCCCGACACAACAAAACACAGGTGCAAAATCAAACGTTATAGAAAAAGACAAAGATAAGTTAAACGTAAGATATAAAGAGGTACAAACAACATTAGACAAAAACACGAAAAAATGGGCAGATCAGGTAGCACGGACAACGATTAGAATAGCAACGAAGGTTAAAGATCCGAAAACATTCGAACAAAAATACAAAATCAAAAACGGAAAAATTTTTATATATACTCCACACACCGCATGGATGCAAACATTCGGAAAGCAACCGAGACTATTAAGAAATAGCGGTGGCACATTTGTCCCAAACCCTTTAATTTTCGAACCCGTCTCGGCTCAATGATTACGTTGCATATAAATCCTCACGGAGATCAGGACCATGCCTACGTTTTTTAGACATAGAGAACCCTACTGCTCCCCAGCACCCAATGTTCAAACAGGATGAAACAACGAGCCTACCAAGGAAGCTGAATCAAAAAGAGAAGGTGACAGTACAAGCAAACCAAAATAGCCCAACGAAACGGAAAGCCAAAGCAACGGGCAAACGAACCGGCGGTCACCCGACACACAAGCTACAAACCAGCGGAATGAAGCTGCAAACTGATATCCCCGCCGGAACCTCGAAAACTGACCCCAACATTCAACAGAAACGAGCATCCAGCAACTCAGACAATGACGACCAATCATCAATCTCCTCAGAGGATATCGCACTATTGCCTAAGAGGCAAAATCAAAAACAAACACCACCCACGATTCCAACGGTACCACAGCGAAAGTCAACTAGGAACCGCCAATCGGCGCTGTCCACCGAGTTTGGTAAACCCGTACCATTTAATGTCATCAATGATAAAAACAATGAAGAAAAGAAAACTCTACAGTTGGAAATCGATTCGCCACCGGACAAACAGAACACAGACAACTATCCGAGCTTAAAGCTTAAAATCGCTCATACAAGAAATGGGTTTCACCGAGAAAACTCCACAATACTAAGCCTGCGTAAAATTCATTGAAACGATTAGCCCGAAAAGCAAAACAAGTCACACAGGCGTGGTAGATTTAACATCGCCAACAGAGGACGATGACACAGTTGACAATAAAAACGACATCTTATTCGTGAAAGATAAGGATTTGTAACAAGAAGGCGAGACGAAAAAGGCAAACAACAATTTACAGGAAGACGAGGAACATGAAAGCAATAGGGAGGAAATTATCAAAGATGGAAAGCAATCAGAAATGTGAAAGATCCGGAAAAGTTCTATGGGGACTATAAAACTCAAATCTGAAAGTCCCACGGGGACTCTAAAAGCTCAATTTAAAAACAGTCGTTTATAAGTTTTGATATGATATTTATATTATCTATAGTTTATGTTAAACGCATAGTTGGCCGGTCACTTGACCTTGATAGACAGAGAAGACGAGCTATGTTTGAACTATGGTTCAGAGTTGAATTAACGTTGTCTATCAACTAGTTGTTTTAAACCGCTCCGACTGAGACTCGCTGTTCATCGATCCATTCGGATTCATGAATTAGAGAATCATACCCAATCTCAAGGACAGTTTTGGTCAATATTTACAAACATTTCATCAAATCTTAAGTCAATTAAATCGACCGTGAATAAATAATATCCGCTACCATTTTCTCATTTAATACTACTTCTTTTGAAACACTACCATTTTGATACGGGATTGAGAAGGCCAGTTTCCTTAATCTCCTTAGTTTCCTTAATTGTTTTAAAAACATTTTGCGGTATGACCAAAGTTTTGGGCTTTTGTTACATTTTGAAAAATACAAATTTAATACAGTTTCGGAAATTTCTGAGTGCTACCGAAAAACGCTGCCGAAATATTAGGATCAAAGTTTAAGCAAACTTAACCATGTGGTCAACTTGTTTTGCTTGGTCTTTGTTAACTATACTGAGCAACGTTGAAAACCCAATAGCAACATCCATTCGCTTGCTTTGATATATGATCACATATTTGATGATTTGCCCAGAAGATGATTTTTAAAATAAAACAATTTGGAAGAAACGCAAGAACTGGCCAATGTTTTACCTGATTCATTTCATATAAAAATTTTATCTTTTGAAGATCAATAAACTAAATAAAATTGAAGGATGTGCCAAAAATGTGTCTTTTTTCTTTGGACTCAAACTGGGTTATGCTGGTTAATTTCAGTCACTACTTGCTTTCAAGTTTACCACAAAATTCAAAAGTTAAGAAAAGAATAATGTATATTCATTGTTGAATTTGATCAAATTTGCTTCAAAAGCGTTTTTTTGTATAGTTTTAAGGTTTTTTAGCGTTTTCTTAAGGAAAAATTCAGCAAAACCTTTTGATGATGCAATGTCAAAGTTGCCCAGTGTAGTTCCGTGCTTTTTTTTCCAATATGTTCAGAAATGTTTCAAAATTCCCTTTTAATTTCAAACATTTGACCGTGTTTTAATTTTCAATTGCTTGAAAAATACTTGAGTAGTCGGGCCTTTTGAATGGGATCCATTGTACATGGCGGTACCTTATTTGTTAACTATTTACAAATATTCTTTGTTAATGAATAATTTCAAAATAAAGTTAAAGCCATCGCCTTTTAGTTCTTTTGGTAGGTTGAGGTGGAGGAAAGTTTTTGTAAGCCAACCAAAATCGATGAAAAAGTCAAGAACGGTACATACCCGGCTCGACCAGGGTCAATCACGATACATGAGCTAGTCGACCAGCTAAAAACAAGTTCGATATTTTCCAAAAAGTTCTTTTCCCACACAAAATGGCAGCCAATGAAAATCACAAAATTTGAGATGCTGAACAAATTTTTTTTCAAAGACCGCCTTTCAAAAGTAAATGAAAAATCTTCTTGGTATTTTGTTTTAAGAAATATTTTTCTAGCTAATTTGATTGTAAAAATATGTATATTTTTGAAAAATACCATAGAAGTCATTGGCTATGAAGTTTATAAATATAATCAACTTAGAAGAAAGGTTTACTGGATTCAGGAACATCTACCAAATTAACCAGAGTCAAAGTCAAAGTCTGACGTGGGTCGATCAAAGTCAAACAAGGCTCACCAAACTCAACGAAGGGTCGACCAGACAACAGACAATATTTGACTCGTAAAATCGACAGTCGACATTTTTCGACCCACAAAGTCGAGTATGGACAACAGTTGACCCATGCGGGCGATCCATGATTCGATCATCTCAACAATAAGAAACAATTAGTTTCATCTCAACAAACGATACGTTTTTATTGTCAGTTAATTGAAAACCATTATGGGTCAAAATCAGACAAGGGATGCATTGGCATCCAGTCTGCTAGAGGCAGCTCAAGAAGTTAGACCACTAACCAAACAACAGTCGAAGAAGGATGAAGATGAAGAATGGCAACCGAAAGATGAAACCAAAAAGAGACAACACAGTCAGCATAGGCGAAGTGAACAGAATGCAAATGGGACGAAGCAATTTAAACAGTCGTATAAATGATACACTAATTGAAAAATTGAAAAAAAAAAAATAGGAAGCCTAAATTCTTCTGTCTGAGTTTCAAGTTTTTTTAGGACCATAGATTCGCCATAAGGTAATATGACTCAACTGAGGTTGGCGCATTTGCTCAGCCAGCTTTGAAAAATTTGGAAAAAATATGCTTTGCCTTTTACAAAATTTAAAACGTACAACAAAGTATCTTTATTATGTGTTATTTTTCTACAAAAGTCGACAAAACTTATGTAATTGGGGCATCGGTGATGATGATCCGCGCCTAGAGCGCTAAGTACTGAATTTAATTTAAAAAAACTAAATAACTTAAAGAGGATTAGTGTTTTGATGCATTTATGAATGGACCTTGGTTGTCAATTGAAGCTCCTGTCGAGAAGTCTTCAGAGAGTGAATTCGCTGGAACAACCCCGAGAAAAATAGAGAAGGTGATATCTGCAGTCAATGGATTCGACCCTTTCGAGTTGACCAGAGATGTGTTCGAAAACAACCTGGACCGATTGGAAAATGTGTGGAAAGAAGACAGGTTGGTCTGTTATAAGTTCCGGATGTCCACCTTGCAATGCGGTAGCTCTGCAATTTCTGCTGACTTGACCCCCCTCCCCCCCTACACACTCACACACGCACACACACACACACACACACACACACACACACACACACACACACAGAGCTGTTCATGAAATCTTCTTAATGAACAATTTTTAGACATACGTACAGTGTTAATTTGCAAAAGCATTTTGACTTGAATCTGATTTGAACTGTTTTTGAGGGAGCGTGTGAACAAGTTCGTGGGCATGCGTGACATCTACGGTCTCACCCCTGTGCACTTGGCCTTCAGACTGAATAGAGAGGAGTACCTGCAGATGTTCCTCCACTCTGCCAGTCCAGACTTCTTCCAGCGCAACGAGACCATTCTGGACGAGGCTGTCAACATGGGAGACAGGTCAGGGTGGTCCTGAAAATGACCTAAATTACCATTATTCTTTATGAATTGTTTCAGCCAAGCAAACGCTGAATCAATCTGTAAATAATTCCGAATCAATTAAAACAAGTTACTAAGTGTAAAATTCTCATATGCGTAAACGTTTATTTATGTCTTTGTAGGGGGATATTCGTTAGTACGTGTAAAATTCTCATATGCGTAAACGTTTATTTATGTCTTTATAGGGGAGATATTCGTTATTAGGTACCAGAGGGGGATATAGTTAAGAGATCTGGATTTTTTTTTCGGGGAGGAAAAATCCCTGGGTTTGATCAAATTGATTAACCGAGTTCCTCATTACACTATAAAGACTCTTTCCTGCTAAAGTTTTGCGCTTCCCTTCAAAATTACCATATATTGGCTGGCGCCTTTAAATGGATTTAGAGTCATTCGGCCAAAACAGTCTGTAGTACCAAAAGAGGGACTTTTTGGATGGTGAGGGGGTCGATCCGCTGAAGAAAGGCCCCTTTTCGCTAAATCCACTAATAATTAAAGAGAAAAGTTTGAGAAAAATTGTTTCCACGAAAACATTCGACCCTGAATGTTATTTCTCGTTATTTTGTTTTTTAAACTATTTTTTTATCTTTCATTTTTTTTTAGTTTCCATCGTTCAGCAGCTCATAGTTTTAATGTTGAATCCGTCTCGAACTGTCAATGTTTCCAGTTTCAGGAATCTTATCAAAGAAGTCCTAATCCACCAGTTGAAGTTTGGGTCCAAACTGGTCAACATCGGGTTCGCTCTTCTGGAGAAGCTGGTCCAGCAGTCCAATGACTTCTTCTGCGAGTACAAGTGGAATGTGAAGACGTGGATACCCCTGGTGTCCAAGTACCTCCCCCGAGACACCATCACTATTTACAAAAAGGAGTCATGTGTCCGAATTGATACAAGGAATCTTCTCATTTTCCGCAAATTGGAAGATTTTCTCAAAAATTCCCCGAAAATAAGATAAATCGAATCAACAATTACTTATTTCTGTCTCAATCGAACCAACAAGTAAACAAAAATTTTTCTCTAAAATAGTTCAATCGAATAAAAAATTACACATTTTTATGCGTTTAATTATGCGTGGTTTGTCTGAACAAGTTTTTTTTTCCAATCAAAGCTGTAATTCTTTTAGAGATTCGCAGATTATCAAAATATATTACTTAAAATTGTTGGTGAATTTTTTTGAGAATGAAAAGCTCGAAAAAAATAATATGTAAGTATTTTGGATCAAATTTTTGGTCGATATTATATTTGTACGAGAATTTATAAGCAGTACTGCGGCGTGGAAAACTAGAAGCGTCAATTAAAGATACACCATCATCGGCGAAAGGATTCCGAAGCGTAACGGCCTCACGTCTATAATATACAATCCTGCAATATACCAGGACAACGTCATAGTCCTCGACCGGATCCGAAATGTGTTCGTTTTAACAACTTTCTACAATTACAAAAGCCCATGTGAGCATAGATTAAATCAGAAAATTGACAGGCTGATGAATGATAAATTGTCTTTGAAGATCGAGTGGGAAAATATCCAGTTCACAGCCGAAACTAAACGAGGAAATTTCAAAATGCAGCAGGTTAGTTCATAATCTACCAATGTTTATATTGGAATGTGTGAATACCTTTTATATTCATTCAAAGGTATTCACACATTTCGCCCCTCACACGTTTCGCCCCTCTTAAATATAGTTGCACTTTTCGCCCCTCACACATTTCGCCCCTCATAAATTACTGACATATTTCGCCCCTAAAATGTACATTAAGAAAGTGGCGTTAATTTTCTGTGTAAAAAGTTAGGGGCGAAACACTCGAGGACAAAATGTGTGAAATTACTAGGGGCGAAATGTGTGAGGGGCGAAATTTTCTACTAGATTTAAGAGGGGGCGAAATGTGTATGGGGCGAAACGTGGGACATTCTCATTCAAGTTACAGTTAGTTAGTTTTCTTTTGTTTTTGGAAAGTTAAGTGCAAGGAGTGGATCCAAGATTTTTTAAGGGGGAAGGGCCAAAATTTGAACATTTTTTTCATACTTAGATTGACCAAACTGAATTTCCTAAAACGCTATGAAGACCTTGTTTAGTCAACATTTTCTGTGGAGCAGGCCATTTTTTGAAAAATCGGTCAAAAAAACGTTTTTGAATTCTTTTTGAAAAATTTTGTCCTAAAAATATCGGTTTTTCGGCCAGCACTAACAGCAGAAAGTAAGCATATATTGGCGCAAAGGCGCACAAACAAAAAGTTTAGTGTCAATTGGATACTGTTGGATATAGTGAAGTTTTAATAAAAGTTGATGAGGGGGTTGAATCCCTGAAGGGGGCGGCCGCCTCTGGTTGAATCAAGCTGATTACCACCAATCTATATTACCTTATAGTCTTATATATAATACTAGTCCTTAGCCCAAATACCGCCAGCGGTTATAGTCACATTTACAATCACATGTATAATACCAAGTTACATACCTAATAACAAAACCCGCTTATCCCAAATAATGATTTTGCTTGATCGGTCTTTACACTTGCGAAAAAAAATGTATCAATACGAACTTTCTTTTTTTACAACCTAAGTCGCAAACAAAAGTGCTACTTTTGATGGCACTTTTAAATCGGTAGGCTGTGGCAGCAGTATAATGTCATACGTGCTTTGACATTTGATTAGCAAACATTTTCACAGCTGATGAATTTTTAATTCATCAAATTAACCAAAAAAATTTATTTGTTTCAAACAGTACTACATTGATAAAAAGCTCCTTTTCAGAAATTTTTCAAATCAATGTATCTCGCAATTTTTTGAAATGCATAATTATTACATAATTTGGCTTTATGATTTCAAATTTATTACATGCAAAATTGTGCTGTTTCGTATTTGGTGCTGCTTTTGATAAATCGAATTGGCAAGTTATTGACACACGTAGTTGCTTTATTTGCGGCTAGTTTTTGGGGAGTTTAAGCACCCATGGCTGAGTAGTTAGTGCGTGAAACTAAAATTTATTAGATCACAGGTTCGAATCCTACATTCGATTCCATATTTGCTAGATCGCAGATTCGAATCCGTCAGTTTTTTCTAATTCGAGGCTCATTTCTAATTTTTCTTACTTCACTTGATAGAGCTGATTTTTGTTCGTGTTTTCGCAAGTGTCCGTGAAGCGTAGCTTCGCCTCCGCGTAAAATGATATTTTCCCAAAGTATGATCCAAAAAACTGCTTGCTGGGAAATTTATTCAAAATACTAAATGAGAACATTCGCAATTCAAGTTAGTCAGTGATTTAAGATTTGTTATTGGATTTCACTGACGACTGATTCCTTGCTTTTAAATTTTGCATTTGCTAGATAATAATTCTTGCTAAAGTTCTGAATTGTTCACGCGAGATCTGGTTCAGGGTGATACACAAAATTGCCGAATCCGCTTGTATAAGCGGAATCAGTTTTTTTTTGCGGAATCCGTTAAAAATTTTACGAAAACCAAAAACTTTTGCGAGCTCCGCTTTCGTTTTGCGGAATCCGCTTGAGTTTGTGAAACCCGGAAAAACTAATTTTTTCCGCTCCTTGTGGAATGCGCGGCAAAAGTAATTTACCGATACATTTACGTTTTTGT